>NW_019230465.1:392694-773528 GCF_002742605.1 Olea europaea var. sylvestris
AAGACTGGAAACGGCCTGTGAAATTGGACTCGGGGCACAAACCCGAGATCACGAGATTTTAGCCAAATTCCTTCTTTTGGGCCTCCGAATAATTCATTTCCTTATTAATTATCTCAGGTTGAAGAAGCGCTGGACAGAAAATTAACAAAGCAAAATCGCACCAGGGGCAATTTTGTCATTTTTCGCAACGGTGTCGAAATGGGCCAAAATTTGGCAGGTTGGCTGGAAACGGCCTACGAAATTGGACTCCGGGCACAGACCCGGGATCACAGGATTTTAGGCAAATTCCTTCGTTTGGGAATCAAGATACTTATTTTCCTTATTAATTATGTCAGGTTGAAGAAGTGCTAGATAGAAAATTAACAAAGAAAAACCGCACCAGGGGCAATATTGTCATTTTTTCGCCACGGTGTCGGAATGGTCCGAAATTTGGCAAGTTGATTGGAAACGGTCCGCGAAATTGGACTCGGGGCACAGACTCGGGATCACGGGATTTTAGCCAAATTCCTTCGTTTGGGCCTTCGAATAATTAATTTCCTTATTAATTATGTCAGACTGAAGAAGTGCTGGACGGAAAATTAATAAAGGAAAACCGAACCAGGGCAATTTCGTCATTTCTCATGACGGTGTCGGAATGGGCCAAAATTTGGCAGGTTGATTTGAAACGGTACGTAAAATTGGACTCGGGGCACAGAACCAGGATCACAGGTTTTAGTCAAATTCCTTTGTTTGAGCCTCCGAATAATTAATTTCTCTATTAATTACGTCAGGTTAAAGAAATGTTGGACAGAAAATTAACAAAGAAAAACCACACTAGGGGCAATTTTGTTATATGTTGCGTCGGTGTCAGAATGGGGCAGAATTTGGTTGGTTGATTGGAAACGGCCCATGAAATTGGACTCGGGGCACAGACTCGAGATCACGGGATTTTAGCCAAGCTCCTCTGTTTGGGCCTCCGAATAATTAATTTCCGTATTAATTATGTCAAGTTGAAGAACTGCTAGATAGAAAATTAACAAAGCAAAACTGCACCAGGGCCAATTTTGTCATTTGACCCGACGGTGTTGAAATGGCCCGAAATTTGGCATGTTGATTGGAAACGGCCCACGAAATTGGACACATGGAAAAACCCGGGATCACGGGATTTTAGCTAAATTCCTTCGTTTGGGCCTCCGAATAATTAATTTCCTTATTAATTATGTCAGGTTGAAGAAGTGCTGGACAGAAAATTAACAAAGCAAAACCACTCCAGAGGCAATTTTGTCATTTGTTGCGATGGTGTCGGATTGGGCCGAAATTTGGCAGGTCGATTGGAAACAGCACGTAAAATTGGACTCGGGGCACAGACCCGGGATCACGAGATTTTTACCAAAGTCCATCGTTTGGGCCTCCGAATAATTAATTTCCTTATTAATTATGTCTGGTTGAAGAAGTGTTGGACAGGAAATTAACAAAGCAAAATCCCACCAGGGGCAGTTTTGTCATATTTCGCGATGGTGTGGGAATGGGCCGGAATTTGGCAGGTTGATTGGAAACGGCCCGCGAAATTGGACACGGGGCAAAAACCCGAGATCACGGGATTTTAGCCAAATTCCTTCATTGGGCCTCCGAATAATTAATTTTCCTATTAATTATGTCAGGTTGAAGAAGTGCTGGAAAGTAAATTAACAAATCAAAACCGCAGCAGGGGCAATTTTGTCATTTGACTCAACGGTGTCGGAATGGGCTGAAATTTGGCAGGTTGACTGGAAATGGCCTGCGAACTTTGACTCGGGGTACAAACTTGGGATCGTGTGATTTTAGCTAAATTCTTTCGTTTGGGCCTCTGAATTATTATTTTCCTTATTAATTATGTCCGGTTGAAGAAGTGTTGGACAGAAAATTAACAAAGCAAAACCGCACCCGGGGTAATTTTTTCTTTTTTCGCAACGGTGTCGGAATGGGCCAAAAATTGGCAGGATGATTGGAAACAGCCTATGAAATTGGACACGGGGCATAGACCCGGGGTCACGAGATTTTAGCCAAATTCCTTCGTTTGGGCCTCTGAATAATTAATTTCCTCATTAATTATGTCAGGTTGAAGAAGTACTAGACAGAAAATTAACAAAGCAAAACTGCACCAGAGGTAATTTTGTCATTTGTCGCAACGGTGTCGGAATGGGCCAAAATTTGGCAGGTTGATTGGAAATGGCACACCAAAATTGGACTCGGGGTATAGACCCGAGATCACGGGATTTTTGCCAAAGTCCGTTGTTTGGGCCTTCGAATAAATGATTTCCTCATTAATTATGTCAGGATGAAGAAGTGCTGGACAAAAAGTTAACAAAGCAAAGCCCCACCAAGGGTATTTTTGTCATTTTTCGCGACGGTGTCGGAATGGGCCGAAATTTGGCTGGTAGATTGGAAACGGCCTGCGAAATTGGGCTCGGGGCACAGACCCAGGATCACGGAATTTTAGCCAAATTTCTTCGTTTGGGCCTCCGAATAATTAATTTCCTTATTAATTATGTTGGGTTGAAGAAGTTTTGGACAGAAAATTAACAAAGAAAAATCGTACCAGGGGCAATTTTGTCGTTTGTCGTGACGGTGTCGGAATTGGCCGAAACTTGGCGGGTTGATTGTAAACGGCGCGTGAAATTAGACTCGGGGCACAAACCCGAGATCACGGGATTTTAACCAAATTCCTTCGTTTGGGCCTCCGAATAATTAATTTTCTTATTAATTATGTTAGGTTGAAGAAGTGCTGGAAAGAAAATTAACAAAGCAAAACTGCACTAGGTTCAATTTTGTCATTTTTCACGACGGTGTCTGAATGGGCCGAAATTTGGCAGGTTGACTGGAAATGGCCTGCGAAATTGGACTCCGGGCACAGACCCGAGATCAAGGGATTTTAGGCAAATTCCTTCGTTTGGGCCTCTGGAGAATTATTTTCCCTATTAATTATGTCAGGTTGAAGAAGTGCCAGATAGAAAATTAACAAAGAAAAATCCTACCAGGGCCAATTTTGTCATTTTTCTCGACGGTGTCGGAATGAGCCGAAATTTGGCAGGTTGACTGGAAACGGCCAGTGAAATTGGACTCAAGGCACAGACTCGAGATCATGGGATTTTAACCAAATTCCTTCGTTTGGGCCTCCGAATAATTATTTTCCTTGTTAATCATGTCAGGTTGAAGAAGTGCCAGATAGAAAATTAACATAGAAAAATCGCACCAGGCGCAGTTTTGTCATTTTTTGCGACGGTGTCGGAATGGGCCGAAATTTGGAAGGTTGATTGGAAACGGCCCTCAAAATTGGATTGGGGGCACAGACCCGTGATCACGAGATTTTAGTCAAATTCCTTCGTTTGGGCCTCCGAATAATTAATGTCCTAATTAATTATGTCAGGTTGAAGTAGTGCTGGACAGAAAATCATCAAAGAAAAATTGCACCAGGGGCAATTTTGTCATTTGTCGCGACGGTATCGGAATGGGAAAAAATTTGTAAGGTTGACAGGATCACAAAATTTTAGCCAAATTCCCTTGTTTGGGCCTCCGAATACTAAATTTCCTTATTAATTATGTCAGGTTGAAGAAGTGTTGGACAGAAAATTAACAACGCAAAACCGCACCAGGGGAAATTCTGTTATTTGTCACGACGGTGTCGGAATGGGCCAAAATTTGGCTGGTTGACTGGAAACCGCCCACGAAATTTGACTCGGGGCACAGACCCGGGATCACGAGATTTTAGACAAATTCCTTCATTTGGGCCTCCGAATAATTAATGTCCTTATTAATTATGTCAGGTTGAAGAAGTGCTGGACAGAAAATTATCAAAGAAAAATCATACCGGGGGCAATTTTGTCATTTGTCGCGATGGTATCGGAATGGGCCAAAATTTGGCAAGTTGATTGGAAACGGCCCGCGAAATTGGACCTGCGGCACAGACCCAGGATCACGGGATTTTATCCAAATTCCTTCGTTTGGGCCTCCGAATAATTAATTTCCTTATTAATTATGTCAAGTTGAGGAAGTGCTGGACAGAAAATTAACAAAGCAAAACCTAACCAGGGACAATTTTTTCATTTGATGCAACGGTGTCGGAATGGGCCGAAATTTGGTAGGTTGATTGGAAACGGCCAACGAAATTGGACTCGGGGCACAAAATCGGGATCACGAGATTTTAGCGAAATTCCTACGTTTGGGCCTCCGAATAATTAATGTCCTTATTAATTATGTCAGGTTGAAGAAGTGCTGGACATAAAATTAACAAAGCAAAACCGCACCAGGCGCAATTTTGTCATTTGTCGAGACGGAGTCGAGATGGGTAGAAGTTTGACAGGTTTATTAGAAACGACCCGCGAAATTGGACTTGGGGCACGGAGCCAGGATCATTGGATTTTAGCCAAATTCCTTCGTTTGGGCCTTCGAATAATTAATTCCTTATTAATTAAGTCAGGTTGAAGAAGTGCTAGATGGAAAATTAACAAAGAAAAACCGCACCAGGGGCAATATTGTCATTTTTCACGATGGTGCCGGAATTGGCCAAAATTTGGCAAGTTTATTGGAAATGGCCCGCGAAATTAGACTAGGGGCACAGACCCGGGTTCACGGGATTTTAGCCAAATTCTTTCGTTTAGGCTTTCGAATAATTAATTTCCATATTAATTATATCAGGCTGAAGAAATGCTGGACAGAAAATTAACAAAGCAAAACCGCACCACAGCAATTTTCTCATTTGTCGCGACCGTGTCGGAATTGGTCAAAATTTGGCAGGTTGATTGGAAACAGCCCACGAAATTGGACTCGGGGCACAGACTCGGGATCAAGGGATTTTAGCCAAATTCCTTCGTTTGGGCCTTTGAATAATTAATTTCCTTATTAATTATGTCAGGTTGAAGAAGTGCTGGAAAGAAAATTAACAAAGAAAAACCGCACCAGGGGCAATATTGTCATTTTTCACGATGGTGCCGGAATTGGCCAAAATTTGGCAAGTTTATTGGAAACGGCCCGCGAAATTAGACTAGGGGCACAGACCCGGGTTCATGGGATTTTAGCCAAATTCCTTCGTTTGGGCCTTCGAATAATTAATTTCCTTATTAATTATGTCAGGCTGAAGAAATGCTGGACAGAAAATTAACAAAGCAAAACCGCACCACAGCGATTTTCTCATTTGTCGCGACCGTGTCGGAATTGGTCAAAATTTGGCAGGTTGATTGGAAACAGCCCACGAAATTGGACTCGGGGCACAGACTCGGGATCAAGGGATTTTAGCCAAATTCCTTCGTTTGGGCCTTCGAATAATTAATTTCCTTATTAATTATGTCAGGTTGAAGAAGTGCTGGAAAGAAAATTAACAAAGCAAAACCACACCAGGGGTAATTTTGTCATTTTTCGTGATAGTGTCGGAATGGGCCGAAATTTGGAAGGTTGACTGGAAACGGCCTGCGAAATTGGACTCAAGGCACAGACCCGGGATCACGGGATTTTAACCAAATTCCTTCGTTTGGGCCTCCCAATAATTATTTTCCTTGTTAATCAGGTTAGGTTGAAGGAGTGCCAGATAGAAAATTAACATAGAAAAACCGCAGCAAGGGCAGTTTTGTCATTTTTCGCGACGGTGTCGGAATGGGCCGAAATTTGGAAGGTTGATTGGAAATGGCCCTCGTAATTGGATTCGAGGCACAGACCTGTGATCACGGGATTTTAGTCAAATTCCTTCGTTTGGGCCTACTAAATAATTAATGTCCTTATTAATTATGTCAGGTTGAAGAAGTGCTGGACTGAAAATCATCAAAGAAAAATTGCACCAGGGGCAATTTTGTCATTTGTCGCGATGTTATCGGAATGGAAAAAAATTTGCAAGGTTGACATGATAACGAAATCTTAGCGAAATTCCTTTGTTTGGGCCTTCGAATACTAGATTTCCTTATTAATTAAGTTAGGTTGAAAAGTGCTGGACAAAAAATTAACAACGCAAAACCGCACCAGGGGAAATTATGTCATTTGTCGCGATGGTGTCGGAATGGGCCGAAATTGGCAGGTTGACTGGAAACAGCCCGCGAAATTGGACTCGGGGCACAGACCCGGGATCATGGGATTTTAGACAAATTCCTTCGTTTAGGCCTCCGAATAATTAATGTCCTTATTAATTATATCAGGTTGAAGAAGTGCTGGACAGAAAATTATCAAAGAAAAATCGTACCAGGGGTAATTTTGTCATTTGTCGCGACGGTATCGGAATGGACCAAAATTTAGCTGGTTGATTGGAAACGGCCCGCGAAATTGGACTCGGGGCTCAGACCTAGGATCACGGAATTTTAGCCAAATTCCTTTGTTTGAGCCTCCGAATACTAAATCTCCTTATTAATTATGTTAGGTTGAAGAAGTGCTGAACAGAAAATTATCAATGCAAAATTGCACCTGGGGAAATTCTGTCATTTGCCTCGACGGTATAGGAATGGGCCGAAATTTGGCAGGTTGAATGGAAACGGCCCGCGAAATTGGACTCGGGGCACAGACCCGTGATCACAGGATTTTAGCCAAATTCCTTCGTTTGGGCCTTCGAATACTAAATTTCCTAATTAATAATGTCAGGTTGAAGAAGTGCTGAACAGAAAATTAACAAAGTAAAATCGCACAAGGGAAAATTCTGTCATTTTTCGCGACGGTGTCGGAGTAGGCCGAAATTTGGCAGGTTGATCGGAAACGGTCCACGAAATTGGACTCAGGGTACAGTCCTAGGATCACAGGATTTTAGCCGAATTCCTTCGTTTGGGCCTTCGAATAATTAATTTCCATATTAATTATGTCAGGTTGAAGAAGTGCACGACAGAAAATTAACAAAAAAAAAACCGCACTAGGGGCAATTTTGTCATTTTCACGACGGTGTCGGCATGGGCCGAAATTTGGTAAGTTGATTAGAAACGACCCCCGAAATTGGACTCGGGACACCGACCCGGGATCACGGGATTTTAGCCCAATTCCGTTGTTTGAGCCTCCGAAAAATAAATTTCCTTATTAATTATGTTAGGTTGAAGAAGTGCCGAACAGAAAATTAACAAAGAAAAATCGAACCAGGGGCAATTTTGTTATTTGTCACGACAGTGTCGGAATGGGCCGAAATTTGGCAGGTTGTTTGGAAACGGCCCGCTAAATTGGACTCGGGGCACAAACCTGGGATCACGGGATTATAGCCAAATTCCTTTGGTCGGGCCTCTGAATAATTAATTTCCTCATTAATTATGTTAGGTTGAAGAAGTGTTGGACAGAAAAATAACAAAGTAAAACCGCACCAGGGGAAATTTTGTCATTTTTCGCGACGGTGTCGGAATGGGCCGAAATTTGGCAGGTTGATTGGAAACGGCCCGCGAAATTGGAAACGGGGTGAAAACCCGAGATCACGAAATTTTACCCAAATTCCCTCATTTGGGCCTCCGAATAATTAATTTCCTTATTAATTATGTCAAGTTGAAGAAGTGCTGGACTGAAAATTAACAAAGCAAGACCTAACCGGGGACAATTTTGTCATTTCACGCGACGGTGTCGGAATGGGCCAAAATTTGGCAGGTTGATTGGAAATGGCCAATGAAATTGGAGTCGGGGCACAGAACCGAGATCACGAGATTTTAGCCAAATTCCTTCGTTTGGGTCTCCGAATAATTAATTTCCTTATTAATTTTGTCAGGTTGAAGAAGTGCTGGACAGAAAATTAACAAAGCAAAACCGCACCAGGCGCGATTTTGTCATTTGTCTTGACGGTGTCGGAATGGGTAGAAGTTTAACAGGTTTATTAGAAATGGCCTGTGAAATTGGACTCGGGGCACAGAGCCGGGATCACGGGATTTTAGCCAAATTCCTTCGTTTGGGCCTCCGAATAATTAATGTCCTTATTAATTATGTCAGGTTGAAGAAGTGCTAGACAGAAAATTAATAAAGAAAAATCGCACCAGGGGGGATTTTGTCATTTGTCGCGACTGTGTCGGAATGAGCCAAAATTTGCAATGTTGATTGGAAACGGCCCACGAAATTGGACTCGGGGAACAGACCCAGGATCATGGAATTTTAGCCAAATTCCTTTGTTTGGGCCTCTAAATACTAAATTTCCTTATTGATTATGTCAGGTTGAAGAAGTGCTGGACAGAAAATTAACAATGCAAAATCACACCAAGGGAAATTCTTTCATTATTCGCGATGGTGTCGGAATGGGCTGAAATTTGGTAGGTTGACAGGAAATGGCCGGCGAAATTGGACTCGAGGCACAGACCTGGGATCGCACGATTTTAGCCAAATTCCTTCGTTTGGGCCTATGAATAATTAATTTCCTTCTTATTAATATCAGGTTGACGAAGTGCTGGACAGAAAATTGACAAAGTAAAACCACACTAGGGGCAATTTTGTCATTTTTCACGACGGTGTCGGAATAGGCCGAAATTTTGCAGGTTGCTTGGAAACGGCCCGCGAAATTGGACTCGGGGCATAGACCTGAGATTGGGGGAGTTTAGCCAAATTCATTCGTTTGGATCTCCCATTAATTAATTTCCTTATTAACTATGTCAGAATGAAGAAGTGCCAGACAGAAAATTAACAAAGAAAAACTGCACCAGGGGTAACTTTGTCATTTTTCGCGATGGTGTCGGAATGGGCCGAAATTTGACAAGTTGATTGGATATGGCCCGTGAAATTGGACTCGGGGCACAGACCTGGGATCACGAGATTTTAGCCAAATTCCTTCGTTCGGGCCTCCGAATAATTAATTTTCTTATTAATTATGTTAGGTTGAAGAAGTGTTGGAGAGAAAATTAACAAAGAAAAGTCGCACCAAGGGCAATTTTGTCATTTGTCGCAACGATGCCGAAATTGGCCGAAATTTGGCAAGTTGATTGGAAATGGCCTGCGAAATTGGACTCAAGGCACAGACCCATGATCACGGGATTTTACCTAAACTCCTTTGTTTGGGCCTCCGAATAATTAATTTTTGTATTAATTATGTCAGGTTGAAAAAGTACACAGAAAATTAACAAAGAAAAATCGCACCAGTGGCAATTTTGTCATTTGTCGCGACGGTGTCGAAATCAGCCAAAATTTTGCAGGTTTAACATAAATGGTGCTCGAAATTGGACTCGGGGCACAGACCCGGGATCACTGGATTTTAGCCAAATTCCTTCCTTTTGGCCTCCGAATAAGTAATTGCCTTATTAATTATGTCAGGTTGAAGAAGTGCCAGACAGAAAATTAACAAAGAAAAACCGCACCAGGGGCAATTTTGTCATTTTTTAAGACGATGTCGAAAAGAGCCGAAATTTTGCATGTTGATTGGAAACGGCCAGCGAAATTTGACTTGGGTCACAGACCTGGGATCATGGGATTTTAGCCAAACTCCTTCGTTTGGGCCTCCTAATAATTAATTTCTTATTAATTATGTCAGGTTGAGGAAGTGCTGGACATAAAATTAACAAAGAAAAACTGCACCTGGGGCAATTTTGTCATTTGTCGCGACGGTGTCGGAATTGGCCGAAATTTTGTAGGTTGAATGGAAACGGTGCGCGAAATTGGACTCAGGGCACAGACCGGGGATCACGGGATTTTAACCAAATTCTTTCATTTGAGTCTTCGGATAATTAATTTCCTTTTTAATTATGTCAGGTTGAAAAGTGTTGGACAGAAAATTAACAAAGCAAAACCGTACCAGGGGAAATTTTGTCATTTGTCGTGACGGTGTCAGAATGGGCCGAAATTTGGCAGGTTGATTGGAAACGGCCCGCGAAATAAGACCCGGGCCAAAAAACCCAAGATCACGAGATTTTAGCCAAATTCCTTCATTTGGGCCTCCGAATAATTAATTTCCTTATTAATTATGTCAGGTTGAAGAAGTGCATGACAGAAAATTAACAAAGCAAAACCTCACCTGGGGCAATTCTATCATTTGACGTGACGGTGTCGAAATGGGCTGAAATTTGGTACGTTGATTGGAAACGGGGCACAGAACTAGGATCACGGGATTTTTTCCAAATGCCTTCCTTTGGGTCTCCGAATAATTAACATCCTTATTAATTATGTCATGTTGAAGAAGTGCTGGACAAAAAATTAACAAAGTAAAACTGAACGAGGCGCAATATTTTCATTTGTCGCGACGGTCTCGGAATGGGACAAAATTTTGCAGGTTGATTGGAAACGGCCCTTGAAATTGGACTCGGGGCACAGAGTCGGGATCAAGGGATTTTAGCCAAATTCCTTTGTTTGGGCCACCGAATAATTAATGTCCTTTTTAATTATGTCAGGTTGAAGAAGTGCAGGACAGAAAATTAACAAAGAAAAATTGCACCTAGGGCAATTTTGTCATTTGTTGCAACTGCGTCGGAATGGGCCAAAATTTGCAATGTTGATTAGAAACGGTCCGCGAAATTGGACTCGGGGTACAGACCCAGGATTACGGAATTTTAGCCAAATTCCTTTGTTTGGGCCTCTGAATACTAAATTTCCTCATTAATTATGTCAGGTTGAAGAAGTGCTGGACAGAAAATTAACAACGAAAAATCGCACCAGGGGAAATTCTGTCATTTTTCGCGACGGTGCCGGAATGGGGCGATATTTGGTAGGTTGACTAGAAACGGCCTGCGAAATTGGACTCCGGGCACAGACCCGGGATCAGGGGATTTTAGCCAAATTGCTTCGTTTGGGCGTTCGAATAATTAATTTCCTTATTAATTATGTCCGATTGAAGAAGTGCCAGACAGAAAATTAACAAAGAAAAACCGCACCAGGGGCAGTTTTATCATTTTCGGACGGTGTCGGAATGGGTTGAAATTTGGCACGTTGATTGGAAACGGCCTGTGAAATTGGACTCGGGGCACAGAACCGGGATCACAGGATTTTAGCCAAATTCCTTCGTTTGGGCCTCCGAATAATTAATGTCCTTATTAATTATGTCAGGTTGAAGAAGTGCTGGACAGAAAATTAACAAAGCAAAACCGCACCAGGCGCAATTTTGTCATTTGTCGCGACGGTGTAAGAATGGGTAGAAATTTGACATGTTTATTAGAAACGCCCCGCAAAATTGGACTCCGGGCACAGAGCCGGGATCACGGGATTTTAGCCAAATTCCTTCATTTGGGCCTCCGAATAATTAATGTCCTTATTAATTATGTCAGGTTGAAGAAGTACGGGATAGAAAATTAACAAAGAAAAATCGCACCAGGGGCAATTTTGTCGTTTGTCACAACTGTGTCGGAATGGGCCAAAATTTGCAATGTTGATTGGAAACGGCCCATGAAATTGGACTCGGGGAACAGACCCAGGATCACGGAATTTTAGCCAAATTCCTTTGATTGGGCCTCTGAATACTAAATTTCCTTATTAATTATGTCAAGTTGAAGAAGCGTTGGACAGAAAATTTACAACGCAAAATCGCACAGGGGAAATTCTATCATTTTTCACGACGGTGTCGGAATGGGCCGATATTTGGCAGGTTGACTGAAAACGGCCCGCGAAATTGGACTCGGGGTACGGACTCGGGGTACAGACCCGGGATCAGGGGGTTTTAGCCAAATTGCTTTGTTTGGGCGTCCGAATAATTAATTTCCTTATTAATTATATCAGGTTGAAGAAGTGCCAGACAGAAAATTAACAAAGAAAAACCACACCAGGGGCAGTTTTGTCATTTTTCGCGATGGTGTTGGAATGGGCCAAAATTTGGCAGGTTGATTGGAAACAGCCCGCGAAATTGGACACGGGGTAAAAGCTCGGGATCACGGGATTTTAGCCAAATTCCTTCGTTTGGGCCTCCGAATAATTAATTTCCTTATTCATTATGTCAGGTCGAAGAAGTGCTGGACAAAAAATTAACAAAGCAAAACCTAACCAGGGACAATTTTGTCATTTGACACGACGGTGTCGAAATGGGCCGAAATTTGGCATGTTGATTGGAAACGGCCAACGAAATTGGACTCGGGGCAAAGAACCGGGATCACGGGATTTTAGCCAAATTCCTTCATTTCGGCCTCCGAATAGTTAATGTCCTTATTAATTATGTCAGGTTGAAGAAGTGCTGGACAGAAAATTAACAAAGTAAAACCGCACTAGGCACAATTTTGTCATTTGTCGCGACGGTGTCGGAATAGGTAGAAATTTGATAGGTTGATTAGAAACAGCCCGCGAAATTGGACTCGGGGCACAAAGCCAGGATCACAGGATTTTAGCCAAATTCCTTCGTTTGGGCCTCTGAATAATTAATGTCCTTATTAATTATGTCAGGTTGAAGAAGTACTGGACGGAAAATTAACAAAGCAAAACCGCACGAGGCGCAATTTTGTCATTTGTCGCGACGGTGTCGGAATGGGATTAAATTTGGCACGTTGATTGGAAACGGCTCGCGAAATTGGACTCGGGGCACAGATCCGGGATCACGGGATTTTAGCCAAATTCCTTCGTTTGGGCCTCCGAATAATTAATGTCCTTTTTAATTATGTCAGGTTGAAGAAGTGCTGGAAAGAAATTTAACAAAGAAAAATCACACCTGGGGCAATTTTGTCATTTGTCACGACTGTGTCAAAATGGGCCAAAATTTGCAATGTTGATTGGAAACGACCCGTGAAATTGGACTCGGGGAACAGAACCAAGATCACGGAATTTTAGCCAAATTCCTTTGTTTGGGCCTCCGAATACTAAATTTCCTTACTAATTATGTCAGGTTGAAGAAGTTCTGGACAGAAAATTTACAACGAAAAACCGTACCTGGGGCAATTTTGTCATTTCTCGCGACGGTGCCGGAATGGGCCGATATTTGGCATGTTAACTAGAAACGGCCCGCGAAATTGGACTCGAGGAACAGATTTAGGATCACGGGATTTTAGCCAAACTCCTTAGTTTGGGCCTCTGAATAATTAATTTCCTTACTAATTATTACAGATTGAAGAAGTGTTGGATAGAAAATTAACAAGAAAAATCGCACCAGGGGCAATTTTGTCATTTGTAGCGATAGTGTCAGAATCGGCTGAAATTTTGCAGGTTGAATGGAAACAGTGCACGAAATTGGAGTCGGGGCACAGACCGGGGATCACGGGATTTTAGCCAAATTCCTTCGTTTGGGTATTTGAATAATTAATTTCCTTATTAATTATGTCAGGTTGAAGAAGTGTTGGAAAGAAAATTAACAAAGCAAAACCGCACCAGGGGCAATTTTGTCATTTGTCGCGACGATGTCGGAATGGGCTGAAATTTGGCAGGTTGATTGGAAACGGCCCCCAAAATTGGACACCGACCAAAAACCCGAGATCACGGCATTTTAGCCAAATTCCTTCGTTTGGGCCTCCGAATAATTAATTTCCTTATTAATTATGTCAGGTTGAAGAAGTGCATGACAGAAAATTAACAAAGCAAAACCTCACCAGGGGCAATTTTGTCATTTGACGCGACGGTGTCGGAATGGGCCGAAATTTGGTAGGTTGATTGAAAACGGCCAGCGAAATTAGACTAGGGCACAAAATCGGGATCACGGGATTTTTTTCCCAAATTCCTTCATTTGTGCCTCCGAATAATTAACGTCCTTATTAATTATGTCAGGTTGGAGAAGTGCTGGACAGAAAATTAACAAAGCAAAACCGCACGAGGCGCAATTTTGTCATTTGTCGCGACGATGTCGAAATGGGATGAAATTTGGCAGGTTGATTGGAAATGGCCCGCGAAATTGGACTCTGGGCACAGAGTCGGGATCAAGGGATTTTCGCCAAATTCCTTCGTTTGGGCCACCGAATAATTAATGTCCTTTTTAATTATGTCAGGCTAAAGGAGTGCTCGACAGAAAATTAAGAAAAAAAATCGCACCTAGGATAAATTTTGTCGTTTGTCGTGACTGCGTCAGAATGGGCCAAATTTTGCAATGTTGATTGGAACGGCCCGCGAAATTGGACTCGGGGTACAGACCCAAGATCACGGAATTTTAGCCAAATTCCATTGTTTGAGCGTCCGAATACTAAATTTCCTTATTAATTATGTTAGGTTGAAGAAATGCTGGACAGAAAATTAATAAAAAAAAATCGCACCAAAGGAAATTCTGTCATTTTTCGCGACGGTGTCGGAATGGGCCGATATTTGGCAAGTTGACTGGAAACGGCCCGCGAAATTGGACTCCGGGCAAAGACCCGGGATCAGGGAATTTTAGCCAAATTCCTTCGTTTGGGCGTCCGAATAATTAATTTCCTGATTAATTATGTCTGGTTGAAGAAGTGTCAGACAGAAAATTAACAAAGAAAAACCACACCAGGGGCAGTTTTGTAATTTTTCACGACGATGTCGGAATGGGTTGAAATTTGGCAGGTTGATTGGAAACAGCCCGTGAAATTGGACTCGGGGCACAAACCGGGGATCACTGGATTTTAGCTAAATTCCTTTGTTCGAGCCTCCGAATAATTTATTTCCTTATTAATTATGTTAGGTTGAAGAAGTGTTGAACAGAAAATTAACAAAGAAAAGCCACACTAAGGGCAGTTTTGTCATTTGTCGCGACGGTGTCAGAATTGGCCAAAATTTGGCAGGTTGATTGGAAACGGCCCGCAAAATTGGACTCGGGGCATAGACTCGTGATCACGGGATTTTAGCCAAATTCCTTCGTTTGGGCCTTCGAATAATTAATTTCCTTATTAATTATGTCAGGTTGAAGAAGTGTCGGACAGATAATTAACATAGCAAAACCGCACCAGGGGCAATTTTGTCATTTGACGCGACGGTGTCGGAATGGGCCGAAATTTGCAGGTTGATTGGAAACGGCCCGTGAAATTGGAGTCGGGGCACAAACCCGGGATCGCAGGATTTTAGCCAAACTCCTTCGTTTGGGCCTCCGAATAATTAATTTCCTTATCAATTATGTCAGGTTGAAGAAGTGTCGGACAGATAATTAACATAGCAAAACCGCACCAGGGGCAATTTTGTCATTTGACGCGACGGTGTCGGAATGGGCCGAAATTTGCAGGTTGATTGGAAACGGCCCGTGAAATTGGAGTCGGGGCACAAACCCGGGATCGCAGGATTTTAGCCAAACTCCTTCGTTTGGGCCTCCGAATAATTAATTTCCTTATTAATTATGTCAGGTTGAAGAAGTGTCGGACAGATAATTAACATAGCAAAACCGCACCAGGGGCAATTTTGTCATTTGTCTCGACGGTGTCGGAATCGGCCAAAATTTGGCAGGTTGATTGGAAACGACGCCCAAAATTGGACTCAGGGTATAGACCCGGGGTCACGGGATTTTAGCCGAAATCCTTCGTTTGGGCCTCCGAATAATTAATTTCCTTACTAATAATGTCAGGTTGAAGAAGTGTTGGACAAAAAATTAACATAGCAAAACCGTACCACGGGTAATTTTGTCATTTTTTGCAACAATATCAGAACGGGCTGAAATTTGGCAGGTTGATTGGAAACGGCTTGCGAAATTGGGCACGGGGCAAAAACCCGGGATCACTGGATTTTAGCCAAAGTCCTTCGTTTGGGGCTCCGAATAATTAATTTCCTTATTAATTATGTCAGGTTGAAGAAGTGCTGGACAAAATATTAACAAAGCAAAATCGCACCCGGGGAAATTTTGTCATTTTTCACGACGGTGTCGGAATGGGCCGAAATTTTGCAGGTTGATCGGAAACGGCCCGCGAAATTGGACTCGGGGCACAGACCCGAGATTAGGGGATTTCAGCCAAATTCCTTCGTTTGGGCCTCCAGATAATTAATTTCCTTATTAATTATGTCAGGTTGACGAAGTGCTAGACAGAAAATTAATAAAGAAAAACCGCACCATGGGCAATTTTGTCATTTTTCGCGACGGTGTCGAAATGGGCCGAAATTTGGCAGGTTGATTGGAAACGGCCTGCGAAATTGGACTCAGGGCATAGACCTGGGATCATGGGATTTTAGGCAATTCCGTTGTTTGGGCCTCTGAATAATTAATTTTCTTATTAATTACGTTAGGTTGAAAAAGTGTTGGATAGAAAATTAACAAAGAAAAGCCGCACCAGGGGCAATTTTGTCAATTGTCGCGACGGTGTCGGAATGGGCCGAAATTTGGTAGGTTGATTGGAAACGACCCATGAAATTGGACTCGGGCACAGACCCGGGATCATGGGATTTTAGCCAAACTCCTTCGTTTAGGCCTCCGAATAATTAATTTTCGTATTAATTATGTCAGGATGAAGAAGTACTGGACAGAGAATTAACAAAGAGAAATCGCACCAGCATCAATTTTGTCATTTGTCGCGACGGTGTCAGAATCGATTGAAATTTTGCAGGTTCAATGGAAACGGTGCGCGAAATTGGACTCGGGGCACAGACCCGGGATCACGAGATTTTAGCCAAATTCCTTCATTTGGGCCTCTGAATAATTATTTTCCTTATTAATTATGTCTTGTTGAAGAATTGTTGGACAGAAAATTAACAAAGCAAAACTGCACCAGGGGCAGTTTTGTCATTTTTTGCAACGATGTTAGAATGGGCCGAAATTTGGCACGTTGACTAGAAATGGCCTACTAAATTGGACTCGGGATCACAGGATTTTAGGCAAATTCCTTCGTTTGGGCCTCCGAATAATTAATTTCCTAATTAATTATGTCAGGTTGAAGAAGTGCTAGATAGAAATTAACAAAGAAAAATCGCACCAATTGGCAATTTTGTCATTTGTCGCAACTGTGTTGAAATGGGACAAAATTTTCATGGTTGATTGGAAACGGCCCACGAAATTAGACTCGGGGCACAGACCCGGGATCACGGAATTTTTGCCAAGTTCCTTCGTTTGGGCCTCTGAATACTTAATTTCCTTATTAATTGTGTCAGGTTGAAGAAGTGCTGGACAGAAAATTAACAAAGCAAAACAGCACCAAGGGCAATTTTGTCATTTTTCGCGACGGTTTCGGAATGGGCCATAATTTTGCAGGTTGACTGGAAACGGCCCGCAAAATTGGACTCGGGGTATAGACTCGTGATCACGGGATTTTAGCCAAATTCCTTCGTTTGGGCCTTCGAATAATTAATTTCCTTATTAATTATGTCAGGTTGAAGAAGTGTCGGACAGATAATTAACATAGCAAAACCGCACCAGGGGCAATTTTGTCATTTTTCGCGACGGTTTCGGAATGGGCCATAATTTTGCAGGTTGACTGGAAACGGCCTGCGAAATTGGACTCGGGGCATAGACCCGTGATCACGGGATTTTAGCCAAATTTTTTTGTTTGGGCCTCTGAATAATTAATTTCCTTATTAATTACGTCAGGTTGAAGAAATGCTGGATAGAAAAATTAAAATAGCAAAACCGCCCCAGTGGCAATTTTGTCATTTGTCGCGACGGTGTCGGAATAAGCCCAAATTTGGCAGGTTGAATGGAAGCGGCCTGCGAAATTGGACTTGGGGCACAGACCCGGGATCACGGGATTTTAGCCAAATTCCTTCGTTTGGGCATCCGAATAATTAATTTCCTTATTTATTATGTCAGAGTGAAGAAGTGTTGGACAGAAAATTAACAAAGTAAAACCGCACCTAGGTTAATTTTGTCATTTGACGCGACGGTGTCGGAATGGACCAAAATTTGGCTGGTTGACAGGAAACGGCCTACGAAATTGGACTCGAGGCACGCACCTGGGATCACGGGATTTTAACCAAAATCCTTCGTTTGGGCCTCTGAATGCTTAATTTCTTTATTAGTTGTGTCAAGTTGAATAAAGTGCTGGACAGAAAATTAACAAAGCAAAACCGCAATAGGGGCAATTTTGTCATTTTTAGCGACGGTGTCAGAATGGGCCGTAATTTGGCAGGTTGGCTGGAAACTACCCGGGAAATTGGACTCGGGGCATAGACTCGTGATCACGGGATTTTAGCCAAATTCCTTCGTTTGGGCCTACGAATAATTAATTTCCTTATTGTTAATCTCAGGTTGAAGAAATGCTGGACAGAAAATTAACAAAGTAAAACCGCACCAGTGGCTATTTTGTCATTTTTCACGACGGTGTCGGAATAGGCCAAAATTTTGCAGGGGACTCGGGGCATAGACCCGAGATTGGGGGATTTTAGCCAAATTCATTCGTTTGGGCCTTCGAATAATTAATTTCCTTAATAACTATGTCAAGTTGAAGAAGTGCCAGACACAAAATTAACAAAGAAAAACCGCACCAGGGACAATTTAGTCATTTTTCGCGACGGTGTCGGAATGGGCCGAAATTTGACAGGTTGATTGGAAACGGCCCGCGAAATTGGACTCGGGGCAAAGACCTGGGATCATGAGATTTTAACCAAATTCCTTTGTTTGGGCCTCCGAATAATTAATTTTCTTATTAATTATGTTAGGTTGAAGAAGTGTTGGACAGAAAATTAACAAAGAAAAGCCGCACCAGGGGCAATTTTGTCATTTGTCGTGACGGTGCCGGAATGGGCCGAAATTTGGGAGGTTGATTAGAAATGGCCCGTGAAATTGGACTCGGGGCACAGACTCGGGATCACGGGATTTTAGCCAAACTCCTTCGTTTGGGCCTCCGAATAATTAATTTTCCTATTAATTATGTCAGGTTGAAGAAGTGCTGGACAGAAAATTAACAAAGAAAAATCGCACCAGCGACAATTTTGTCATTTGTCGCGACGGTGTCGGAATGGGCCGAAATTTGGCAGGTTGATTGGAAACAGCCCGCGTAATTATGTCAGGTTGAAGAAGTGCTGGACAGAAAATTAACAAAGAAAAATCGCACCAGCGACAATTTTGTCATTTGTCGCGACGGTGTCGGAATCGGTCGAAATTTTGTAGGTTTAATAGAAATGGTGCTCGAAATTGGACTCGGGGCACAGACCCGGGATCACTAGATTTTAGCCAAATTCCTTCGTTTGGGCCTCCGAATAATTAATTGCGTTATTAATTATGTCAGGTTCAAGAAGTGCCAGACAGAAAATTGACGAGGAAAAACCGCACCAGGGGCAATTTTGTCATTTGTCACGATGGTGTTGAAATTGGCCGAAATTTAGGAGGTTGACTGGAAATGGCCGGCGAAACTAGACTCGGGGCACACACCCGGAATCACGGGATTTTAGCTAAATTCCTTCGTTTTGGCCTCCGAATACTAAATTTCCTTATTAATTATGTCAGGTTGAAGAGGTACTGGATAGAAAATTAACAACAAAAATTCGCACCAGGGAAAATTCTGTCATTTTTCGCGACAGTGTCGGAATGGGCCAATATTTGGTAAGTTGACTAGAAACGGCCCGCGAAATTAGACTCGGGGCACAGACCCGGGATCAGGGGATTTTAGCTAAATTCCTTCGTTTGGGCGTCCTTATTAATTATGTCAGGTTGAAGAAGTGCCAGACAGAAAATTAACAAAGAAAAACCGCACCAGGGGCAGTTTTGTCATTTTTCGCGACGGTGTCGGAATGGGTCGAAATTTGGCAGCTTGATTGGAAACGGCCCACGAAATTGGACTCGGAGCACAGACTTGGGATCACGGGATTTTAGCCAAATTCCTTTGCTCGGGCCTCCGAGTGATTAATTTTCTTATTAATTATGTTAGCTTGAAGAAGTGTTGGACATAAAATTAACAAAGAAAAGCCGCACCAGGGGTGATTTTGTCATTTATCGCGACGGTGTCGAAATGGGCCGAAATTTGGCAGGTTGATTGGAAACGGGCCACGAAATTGGACTCGAGGCATAGAGCTGGGATCACAGGATTTTAGCCAAATTCCTTCGTTTGGGCCTCCGAATAATTAATGTCCTTTTTAATTATGTCAGGTCGAAGAAGTGCTGGACAAAAAATTAACAAAGAAAAATCGCACCTGGGGCATTTTTGTCGTTTGTTACGACTGCGTTGGAATGGGCCAAAATTTGCAAAGTTGATTGGAAATGGCCCGCGAAATTGGACAGGGGGTACAGACCCAGGATCACGGAATTTTAGCCAAATTCTTTTGTTTGGGCCTTCGAATACTAAATTTCCTTATTAATTATGTCAGGTTGAAGAAGTCCTGGACAGAAAATTAGCAAAGAAAAATCGCACCAGTGGCAATTTTGTCATTTGTCGCGATGGTGTGCGAATCGGCCAAAATTTTGTAGGTTGAATGAAATGGCGCGCGAAATTGGACTCGGGGCACGGACCAGGGATCACGGGATTTTAGCCAAATTCCTTCGTTTGGGCCTACGAATAATTAATTTCCTTATTAATTATGTCAGGTTGAAGAAGTGCCAGATAGAAAATTAACAAAGCAAAACCGCGGCCTTCGAATAATTAATTTCCTTATTAATTATGTCAGGTTGAAGAAGTGCCAGATGGAAAATTAACAAAGAAAGACCACACCAGGGGCAATATTGTCATTTTTCGCGACGGTGTCGGAGTGGACCGAAATTTGGCAAGTTTACTGGAAACAGCCCGCGAAATTGGACTCGGGGCATAAACCCGGGATTACTGGATTTTAGCCAAATTCCTTCGTTTGGGCCTTCGAATAATTAATTTCCTTATTAATTATGTCAGGCTGAAGAAGTGCTGGATAGAAAATTAACAAAGCAAAACCGCACCAGGGCAATTTTGTCATTTGTCGCGACAGTGTTGGAATTGGTCAAAATTTGGCAGGTTGATTGGAAACGACCCACGAAATTGGACTCGGGGAATAGACATGAGATCAAGGAATTTTAGCCAAATTCCTTCGTTTGGGCCTCCGAATAATTAATTTCCTTATTAATTATGCCAGGTTGAAGAAGTACTGGATAGAAAATTAACAAAGAAAAACCGCAATAGGGGCAATTTTGTCATTTGTCACGACGTTGTTGGAATGGGCCAAAATTTGGCAGGTTGATTGGAAACAGCCCGAAAAATTGGAATCGGGGCACAGACTCGGGATCACGGGATTTTAGCCAAATTCCTTCATTTGGGCCGTCGAATAATTAATTTTCATATTAATTATGTCAGGTTGAAGAAGTGTTGGATAGAAAATTAACAAAGAAATATAGCACCGGCGGCAATTTTGTCATTTGTCGTGATGGTGTTGGAATCGGTCGAAATTTTCCAGTTTGAATGGAAACAGTGCGCGAAAGTGGACTCGAGGCATAGACCTGGGATCACGGGTTTTTAGCCAAATTCCTTCGTTTGGGCCTCCGATTAATTAATTTCCTTATTAATTATGTCAGGTTGAAGAAGTGCTGGATAGAAAATTAACAAAGCAAAACCGCACCAGGGGCAATTTTGTCATTTGTCGTGACGGTGTCGGAATGGGCCAAAATTTGGCAAGTTGATTGGAAACAGTCCGCGAAATTGGACTCGGGGCACAAACCTGGGATCAAGGGATTTTAGCCAAATTCCTTCGTTTGGGCCTTCGAATAACTAGTTTCCTTATTAATTATGTTAGGTTGAAGAAGTGCCAGACAGAAAATTAACAAAGAAAAATTGCACCATGAGCAATTTTTTCATTTTTCACGACGATGTAGGAATGGGCCAAAATTTGGCAGGATGATTGGAAATGGCCCACGGCCCATGAAATTAGACTCGGGGCATAGACCTGGGATCATGGGATTTTAGCCAAATTCCTTTGTTCGGGCCTCCGAATAATCAATTTCCTTATTTGTTATGTTAGGTTGAAGAAGTGTTGGACAGAAAATTATTAAAGAAAAGCCGCACCACGGGCAATTTTGTCATTTGTCGCGACGGTGTCGGAATGGGCCAAAATTTGGCAGGTTGATTTGAAACGGCCCGTAAAATTGGACTCGAGGCACAGTCCCGGGATCATGGAATTTTAGCCCAATTCCTTCGTTTGGGCCTCCGAATACTTAATTTCCTTATTAATTATGTCAGGTTGAGGAAGTGTTGGACAGAAAATTAACAACGGAGAACCGCACCTAGGGCAATGTTGTCATTTGTCACGACAGTGTCGGATTGGGACAAAATTTAGCAGGTTGATTGGAAACAGCCCGCGAAATTGGACTCGGGGCGGGATCATGGGATTTTAGCCAAATCCTTTGTTTGGGCCGTCGAATAATTAATTTTCGTATTAATTATGTCAAGTTGAAGAAGTGTTGGACAGAAAATTAACAAAGAAAAATCGTACCAGCAGCAATTTAGTCATTTGTCGCGACGGTGTCGGAATCGGCCGAAATTTTGCAAGTTGAATGGAAACGGTTCGTGAAATTGGACTCGGGGCACAGACCCGGGGTCACGAGATTTTAGCCAAATTCCTTCGTTTGGACCTTTGAGTAATTAATTTCCTTATTAATTATGTCAGATTGAAGAATTGTTGGACAGAAAATTAACAAAGCAAAACCGCACCAGGGGCAATTTTCTCATTTTTCGCGACGGTGTCGGAATTCACCAAAATTTTGCAAGTTGATCGGAAACTGCACGCGAAATTAGACTCGGGGCACAGACCCTGGATCAGCGGATTTTAGCCAAATTCATTTGCTTGGGCCTCCGAATAATTAATTTCCTTATTAATTATGTCAGGTTGAAGAAGTGCCAGACAGAAAATTAACAAAGAAAAACCGCACCATGGGCAATTTTATCATTTTTCACGATGGTGTCGGAATGGGCCGAAATTTAGCAGGTTGATTGGAAATGGCCCACAAAATTAGACTAGGGGCACAGACCTAGGATCACGGAATTTTAGCCAAATTCCTTGTTCGGGCCTCCGAATAATCAATTTCCTTATTAATTATGTTAGGTTGAAAAAGTGTTGGACAGAAAATTATTAAAGAAAAGCCTCACCAAGGGCAATTTTGTCATTTGTCGTGACCTTGTCAGAATGGGCCAAAATTTGGCAGGTTGATTGGAAACAGTCCGCGAAATTGGACTCGGGGCACAGTCCCGGGATCATGGATTTTAGCCCAATTCCTTTGTTTGGGCCTCCGAATATTTAATTTCCTTATTATGTCAGGTTGAAGAAGTGTTGGACAGAAAATTAACAAAGCAAAACCGCACCAGGGGCAATGTTGTCATTTGTCGCGATGGTGTCGAATTGGGTCGAAATTTGGAAAGTTGATGTGAAATGGCCCGCGAAATTGGACTCAAGGTACAGACCCGAGATCATGGGATTTTAGCCAAATTCCTTCGTTTGTGCCTCCAAATAATTAATTTCCTTATTAATTCTGTCAGGTTGAAGTAGTGCTGGACAGAAAATTAACAAAGAAAAACCGTACATGGGGCAATTTTGTCATTTATCACGATTGTGTCGAAATAGGCAAAAATTTTCAAGGTTGATTGGAAACGACCTACGAAATTGGACTCGGGGCACAGACCTGGGATAATGGGATTTTAGCAAAATTCCTTCATTTGGGCCTTCGAATAATTAATTTCCATATTAATTATGCCAGGTTGAAGAAGTAATAGAAAGAAAATTAACAAAGCAAAACTGCACCAGGGGCAATTTTGTAATTTTTCACGACGATATCGGAATGGGCCGTAATTTAGCGGGTTGACTGGAAACGGCCCGCAAAATTGGACTCAGCGTACAGACCCGTGATCACGGGATTTTAGACAAATTCTTTCGTTTGGGCCTTTGAATAATTAATTTCCTTATTAATTATGTCAGGTTGAAGAAGTGCTGGATAGAAAATTCACAAAGCAAAACCGCACCAGGGGCAATTTTGTTATTTGTCGCAACGGTGTCAGAATGGGCCAAAATTTGGCAGGTTAATTGGAAACAGCCCGCGAAATTGGACTCGGGGCACAAACCTGGGATCACAGGATTTTAGCCAAATTCCTTCGTTTCGGCACTGAATAATTAATTTCCTTATTAATTATGTCAGATTGAAGAAGTGCTGGATAGAAAATTAACAAAGCAAAATCGCACCAGGGGAAATTTTGTCATTTGTCGCAACGGTGTCGGAATGGGCCAAAATTTGGGAAGTTGATTGGAAACAACCCGCTAAATTGGACTCGGGGCACAGACCCGGGATCACGGGATTTTAGCTAAATTCCTTCGTTTGGGTCTCCGAATAATTAATTTCCTTATTAATCATGTTAGGTTCAAGAAGTGTTGGACAGAAAATTAACAAAGCAAAATTGCACCGAGGGCAATTTTTTCATTTTCCGCGACTGTGTCGGAATGGGTCAAAATATGACAGTTGATTGGGAACAACCCGCGAAATTGGACTCGGGGAACAGACCCAGGATCACGGGATTTTAGCCAAATTCCTTCCTTTGGGCCTTCGAATAATTATTTTCCTTACTAATTATGCCAGGTTGAAGAAGAGCTGGATAGAAAATAAACAAAGAAAAACCGCACCAGGGGCAATTTTGTCATTTGTCGCGATGGTGTCAAAATGGGCCAAAATTTGGCAGGTTGATTGGAAACAGCCCGCGAAATTGGACTCGGGGGATAGACCCGAGATCACGGGATTTTAGCCAAATTCCTTCATTTGGGACTATGAATAATTAATTTCCTTATTTATTATGTCAGGTTGAAGAAGTGCTGGACAGAAAATTAACAAAGCAAAACTTTACCTGGTGTCATTTTATCATTTGTCGCGACGGTGTCGGAATGGGCCAAAATTTGGCAGGTTGATTGGAAATAGCCCACGAAATTGGACTCGGGGCACAGACTCGAGATCACGGGATTTTAGCCAAATTCCTTGGTTTGGGCCGCCGAATAATTAATTTTTGTATTAATTATGTAAGGTTGAAGAAGTGCTGGACAGAAAATTAACAAAGAAAAATCGCACCAGTGGCAATTTTGTCATTTGTCACGACGGTGTCGGAATCGGCCGAAATTTCGCAGGTGGAATGGAAACAGTGCGCGAAATTGGACTCGGGGCACAGACCCGGGATCACGTGATTTTAGCCAAATTCCTTCGTTTGTGCCTCCGAATAATTAATTTCCTTATTAATTATGTCAAGTTGAAGAAGTGCTGGACAGAAAATTAACAAAGAAAAACCGCACTAGGGGCAATTTTGTCATTTATCGCGATTGTGTCGAAATGGGCCAAAATTTTCAAGGTTGATTGAAAACGGCCCGTGAAATTGGACTCGGGGTACAGACCCGGGATCACGGAATTTTTGCCAAATTCCTTCGTTTGGGCCTCCGAATACTTAATTTCCTTATTAATTATGTCAGGTTGAAGAAGTGGTGGACAGAAAATTAACAAAGCAAAATCATACCAGGGGCAATTTTGTCATTTTTCGCGACGGTGTTGGAATGGGCCGTAATTTGGCAGGTTGACTGGAAACGGCCCGCGAAATTTGACTCGGGGCACAGACCCGTGATCACGGGATTTCAGCCAAATTCCTTCGTTTGGGCCTCCGAATAATTAATTTCCTTATTAATTATGTTAGGTTGAAGAAGTGCTGGATTGAAAATTAACAAAGCAAAACCGCACCAAGGGTAATTTTGTCATTTGTTGCGACGGTGTGGGAATGGGCCAAAATTTGGCAAGTTGACGGAAATGGCCTGCGAAATTGGACTCAGGGCATAGACCCGGGATCATGGAAATTTTGCCTAATTCCTTCGTTTGGGCCTCCGAATACTTAAATTCCTTATTAATTATGTCAGGTCGAAGAAGTGTTGGATAGAAAATTAACAAAGCAAAACCACACTAGGAAAATTTTGTCATTTTTCACAACGATTTCAGAATGGCCGAAATTTAGCAGGTTGATTGGAAACGGCCCGCGAAGTTGGACTCGGTGTACAGACCCGGGATCACAGAATTTTAGCAAAATTCCTTCGTTTGGGCCTCCAAATAATTAACTTCCTTATTAATTATGTCTGGTTGAAGAAGTGTTGGACAGAAAATTAACAAAGCAAAATCGTAGGAAGAGCAATTTTGTTATTTTTCGCGACGGTGTCGGAATGGGCTGAAATATGACAGGTTTATTAAAAAACAGGTCGCGAAATTCAACTCGGGGCACAGACTCGAGATCACGGGATTTTAGCCAATTTCCTTCATTTGGGCCTCCAAATAATTAATTTCCTTATTAATTATGTCAAGTTGAAGAAGTGCTGAACAAAAAATTAACAAAGTAAAACCACACCAGTGGCAATTTTGCCATTTGTTGCGATGGTGTCGGAATGGGCTAAAAATTGGCAGGTTGATTGGAAACAGCCCGCGAAATTGGACTCGGGGCATAGACCCGAGATCACGGGATTTTAGCCAAATTCCTTCATTTGGTCCTTCAAATAACTAATTTCTTATTAATTATGTCGGGTTGAAGAAGTGCTAGACAGAAAATTAACAAAGCAAAACCACTCCAGGGGCAATTTTGTCATTTTTTGCGACGGTGTCGGAATGGGCCAAAATTTGGCAGGTTAATTGGAAACGGCCTGTGAAATTGGACTCGGGGCATAGACCTGGAATCACGGGATTTTAGCCAAATTCCATCATTTAGGCCTCTGAATAATTAATTTCCTTATTAATTATGTCAGGTTGAAGAAGTGCTGGACAAAAAATTAATAAAGCAAAACCACACCAGAAGCAATTTTGTCATTTGTCACGACAGTATCGGAATGGGCCAAAATTTGGCAGGTTGATTGGAAAGAGCCCGTGAAATTGGACTGGGGGCACAGACTCGGGATCAAGGGATTTTAGCCGAATTCCTTCGTTTGGGCCTTCGAATAACTAATTTCCTTATTAATTATGTCGGGTTGAAGAAGTGTTGGGCAGAAAATTGACAAAGCAAAACCGCACTAGGGGCAATATTGCCATTTGTCGCGACGGTGTCAGAATGGTCCGAAATTTGGCAAGTTGATTAGAAGCGGCTCGCGAAATTGGACTCGGGGCATAGACCTGGGATTACGGGATTTTAGCCAAATTCCTTCGTTTGGGCATCCGATTACTTAATTTCCTTATTAATTATGTTAGGTCGAAGAAGTGCTGGACAGAAAATTAACAAAGCAAAACCCCTCCAGGGGCAATTTTGTCATTTTTCGCGACGATGTCGGAATGGGCCGAAATTTGGCAGGTTAATTGGAAACGGCTTGCAAAATTGGACTTGGGGCACAGACCCGGGGTCACGGGATTTTAGCCAAATTCATTCGTTTGGGCGTCCGAATAATTAATTTACTTTTTGATTATGTCTGGTTGAAGAGGTATTGGACATAAAATTAACAAAGCAAAACTGCACCAGGAGCAATATTGTCACTTGTCGCGATGGTGTCGGAATGGGCCGAAATATGACAGGTTGATTGGAAATGGCCCGCGAAATTTGACTAGGGGTATAGACCCGGGATCACGGGATTTTTTCCAAATTCCTTCGTTTGGGCCTCCGAATAATTAATTTCCTTATTAATTATGTCAGGTTGAAGAAGTGCTGGATAAAAATTAACAAAGCAAAACCGTACCAGGGGCAATTTTGTCATTTGTCGCGACGGTGTTGGAATTGGCCAAAATTTGGCAGGTTGATTGGAAATTGCCTGTGAAATTGGACTTGGGGCACAGACCCGAGATCAAGGGATTTTAGCCAAATTCCTTCATTTTGCCTTCGAATAACGAATTTCCTTATTAATTATATCAGGTTGAAGAAGTGTCGGACAAAAAATTGACAAAGCAAAACCGCACCAGGGGCAATATTGTCATTTGTCGCGACGGTGTCGAAATGGTCCGAAATTTGGCAGGTTGATTGGAAACGGCCTGCGAAATCGGATTTGGGGCACAGACCCGAGATCACAGGATTTTAGACAAACTGCTTCTTTTGGGCCTCCAAATAATTAATTTCCATCTTAATTATGTTAGGTTGAAGAAGTGCTGGACAGAAAATTAACAAAGAAAAACCGTACCAGGGACAATTTTGTCATTTGTCACGATAGTGTCAGAATCGACCGAAATTCTGCAGGGTGATTGGATACGACGCAGGAAATTGGACTCGGGGCACAGACCTGGGATCACGGGATTTTAGCCAAATTCCTTCGTTTGGGCCTCCGAATAATTAATTTCCTTATTAATTATGTCTGGTTGAAGAGGTGTTGGATATAAAATTAACAAAGCAAAACTGCACCAGGAGCAATATTGTCATTTGTCGCGACGGTGTCGGAATGGGCCGAAATTTGGCAGGATGATTGGAAATGACCCGCTAAATTGGACTCGGGTCACAGACCCGGGATCACGGGATTTTAGCCAAAGTACTTTTGTTTGGGCTTGGGAATAATTAATTTTCGTATTAATTATGTCAGGTTGAATAAGTACTGGACCGAAAATTAACAAAGAAAAACTGCACCAGGGGCAATTTTGTCATTTGTTGCGACGGTGTTAGAATCGGTCGAAATTTTACTTGTTGATTGGAAACGGAGAGCGAAATTGGACTTGGGGCAAAGACCCGGGATCACTGGATTTTAGCCAAATTCATTCGTTTGTGCCTCCGAATAATTAATTTCCTTATTAATTATGTCAGGTTGAAGAAGTGCTGGACAGAAAATTAACAACACAAAACCGTACCAGGGGCAATTTTGTCATTTGTCACGACGGTGTTTGAATGGGCCAAAATTTAACAGGTTTATTGGAAACATCCTACGAAACTGGACTCGGGGCACAGACTCGAGATCATGGGATTTTAGCCAATTTCCTTCGTTTGGGCCTTCGAATAATTAATTTCCTTATTAATTATGTCGGGTTGAAGAAGTGTTGGATGGAAAATTAACAAAGCAAAACCGCACCAGGGGCAATACTGTCATTTGTCGCGACGGTGTCGAATGGGCTGAAATTTGGCAGGTTGATTGGAAATGGCCCTCGAAATTGGACTCGGGGCACAGACCCGGGATCACGAGATTTTAGCCAAACTCCTTTTTTTGGGCCTCCGAATAATTAATTTCTGAATTAATTATATCAGGTTGAAGAAGTGCTGGACAGAAAATTAACAAAGAAAAACCGCACCAGGGACAATTTTGTCATTTGTCGTGATGGTGTCGAAATCGGCCAAAATTTGGCAGGGTGATTGGAAATGGTGCACGAAACTGGACTCAGGGCACAGACCCGGGATCATGGGATTTTAGCCAAATTCATTCGTTTGGGCCTTCGAATAATGAATTTCCTTATTAATTTGGTGGGGTTGAAGAAGTGTTGGACAGAAAATTAACAAAGAAAAATCGCAGCAGGGGCAATATTTTCATTTATCGTGACGGTGTCGAAATTGTCCAAAATTTGGCAGATTGATCGGAAACAACTCATGAAATTGGACTCAGGGCACAGACCCGAGATCATGGAATTTTAGGCAAATTCCTTCGTTTGGCCCTCCTAATAATTTATTTCCTTCTTAATTCTATCAGGTTGAAGATGTGCTGGATAGAAAATTAACAAAGTAGAACCGCACCAGGTGCAATTTTGTCATTTGTCGCGATGTGTCGGAATGGGCCCAAATTTGGTAGGTTGATTGGAAACAACCGGTGAAATTGGACTCGGGGCACAGACTCGGGATCACGGGATTTTAGCCAAATTCCTTCGTTTGGGCCTCCGAATAATTAATTTCCTTATTAATTATGTCAGGTTGAAGATCTGCTGAACAGAAAATTAATAAAGAAAAATCGTACCAGGGGCAAATTTGTCATTTGTCGCGACTTTGTCGGAATGGGCCAAAATTCGCAAGGTTGTCTGGAAACGGCCCACGAAAATTGGACTCAGGGCACAGACCCGGGATCACGGAATTTTTTCTAAATTCCTTCGTTTGGGCCTCTGAATACTTAATTTCCCTATTAATTATGTCAGGTTGAAGAAGTGCTGGACAGAAAATTAATAAAGCAAAATCGCACCAGGGGCAATTTTGTCATTTTTCGCGATGGTGTCGGAATGGGCTGAAATTTGGCCAGCTGATTGAAAACGGCCTGCAAAATTGGACATGGGGCACAGACTCGGGATCATGGGATTTTAGCAAAATTCCTTCGTTTTGGCCTCCGAATAATTAACTTCCTTATTTATTATGTCGGTTGAAGAAGTGTTGGACAAAAAATTAACAAAGGAAAACCGCACCAAGGGCAGTTTTGTCATTTTTCGTGACGGTGTCGGAATGGGCCGAAATACGACAGGTTGACTGGAAACGGCCCACGAAATTCGACACGGGGCACATACCTGGGATTACTGGATTTTAGCAAAATTCTTTCGTTTGGGCCTCCGAATAATTAATTTCCTTATTAATTATGTCAGGTTGAAGAATTGCTGGAAAGAAAATTAGCAAAGAAAAATCGAACCATGGGCAATTTTGTAATTTGTCGCGATGGTGTCGAAATGGGCTAAAATTCGCCAGGTTGACTAGAAACAGCCCGTGAAATTGGTCTTGGGGCACAGACCCGGGATCACGACATTTTAGCCAAATTCCTTCGTTTGGGCCTCCGAATAATTAATTTCCTTATTAATTATGTCAGGTTGAAGAAGTGTTGGACCGAAAATTAACAAAGCAAAAAACCGTACCAGGGGCAATTTTGTCATTTTTTGCAACGGTGTCGGAATGGGCCGAAATTTAGTAGGTTGATTGGAAATTCCCGCGAAATTGGACACAGGGCAAAAACCCGGGATCAAGAGATTTTAGCCAAATTCCTTCGCTTGGGCCTTCGAATAATTAATTTCCTTATTAATTATGTCAGGTTGAAGAAGTGCTGGACAGAAAATTAACAAAGCAAAATCGCACCAGGGACAATTTTTTCATTTGACGCGACGGCGTCGGAATGGGCCAAAATTTGGCAGGTTGATTGGAAACGTCCCGCGAAATTGAACTCGGGCCACAGACCTGGGATCAGGGAATTTTAGCCAAATTCCTTCGTTTGGGCCTCCGAATAATTAATTTCCTTATTAATTATGTCAAGTTGAAGAAGTGCGGGACAGAAAATTAACATAGAAAAACCGCACCAGGGGCAATTTTGTCATGTGTCGCAACAGTGTCGGAATGGGCCAAAATTTGGCCGGCTGATTGAAAACGACCTACGAAATATGGCACGAGGAACAGACCCAGGATCACAGGATCTTAGCAAAATTCCATCGTTTGGGCCTCCGAATAATTAACTTCCTTATTAATTATGTCAGGTTGAAGAAGTGTTGGACAGAAGATTAACAAAGGAAAACTGCACTAAGGGCAATTTTGTCATTTTTCACGACGGTGTCGAAATGGGTCGAAATATGACAGGTTGAATAACGGCCCGCAAAATTCGACACGGGGCACAGACCTAGGATTACTGGATTTTAGCAAAATTCTTTCATTTGGGCCTCTGAAGAATTAATTTCCTTATTAATTATGTTAAGTTGAAGAGTTGCTGGACAAAAAATTAGCAAAGAAAAACCGAACCAGGGGCAATTTTGTAATTTGTCGCGACGGTGACGGAATGGGCCAAAATTTGCCAGGTTGACTGGAAACAGCCCACGAAATTGGACTTGGGGCACAGACCCGGGATAACGGCATTTTAGCCAAATTCCTTCGTTTGGGCCTCCGAATAATTAATTTTCTTATTAATTATGTCAGGTTGAAGAAGTGTTGGACCGAAAATTAACAAAGCAAAACCGCACAAGGGGCAATTTTGTCATTTTTCACGACAGTGACGAAATGGGCCGAAATTTGGCAGGTTGATTGGAAACGCCCGCGATATTGAACATAGGGCAAAAACCCAGGGTCACGGTATTTTAGCCAAATTCCTTCATTTGGGCCTCCGAATAATTATTTTCCTTATTAATTATGTCAGGTTGAAGAAGTGCTGTACAGAAAATTAACAAAGCAAAACCGCATCAGGGACAATTTTGTCATTTGACGCGACGGTGTCGGAATGGGCCGAAATTTGGCAGGTTGATTGGTAATGTCCCGCGAAATTGGACTCGGGCCACAGACTTGGGAGCAGGGGATTTTAGCCAAATTCCTTCGTTTGGGCCTTTGAATAATTAATTTCCTTATTAATTATGTCAGGTTGAAGAAGTGCCAAACAGAAAATTAACAAAGAAAAACCGCACCAGGGACAATTTTGTCATGTGCCACGACGGTGTCAGAATGGGCCGAAATTTGGCAGTTGATAGGAAACGTCCAGCGAAATTGGACCCGGGGCACTGACCGGGGATCATGGGATTTTAGCCAAATTCCTTCGTTTGGGACTCTGAGTAATTAATTTCCTAATTAATTATGTCAGGTTGAAGAAGTGTTGGACAAAAAATTAACAAAGAAAAACCGCACCAGGGGCAATTTTGTCATTTGTCGCGACGGTGTCGGAATGGGCCAAAATTTGGCAGGTTGATTGGAAACGGCCCGCAAAATTGGACTCGGAGCACAGACCTGAGATCACGAAATTTTAGCCAATACTTAATTTCCTAATTAATTATGTCAGGTTGAAGAAGTGTTGGACAGAAAATTAACAAAGCAAAACCGCACCCGGGGCTATTTTCTCATTTGTCGCGACGGTGTCGGAATGGGCCAAATTTGGCAGGTTGATTGGAAACGGCACCCAAAATTGGACTCGGGGCACAGACCCGGGATCACGGATTTTAGTAAAATTCCTTCATTTGGGCTCCGAATAATTAATTTTCTTATTAATTATGTCAGGTTGAAGAATTGCTAGACAGAAAATTAACAAAGCAGAACTGCACCAGGGGCAATTTTGTCATTTGTCGCGACGGTGCAGGAATGGGCCAAAATTTGCCAAGTTGACTGGAAACAGCCCGTGAAATTGGACTCAGGGCAAAGACCCGAGATCACGGGATTTTAGCCAAACTTCTTTGTTTGGGCCTCCGAATAATTAATTTTCGTATTAATTATGTAAGGTTGAAGACATGCTGGACAGAAAATTGACAAAGAAAAACCACACTAGGGGCAATTTTGTCATTTGTTGCGACGGCGTCGGAATCGGTCGAAATTTGGCATGTTGATTGGAAACGGCGTGCGAAATTAGACTCGGGGCACAGAACCGAGATCACGGGATTTTAGCAAAATTCCTTCGTTTGGGCTTCTGAATAATTAATTTCCTAATTAATTATGTATGGTTGAAGAAGTGATGGATAGAAAATTGACAAAGAAAAATCGCACCCAGAGCAATTTTGTCATTTGTCACGATGGTGTCGGAATGGGCCGAAATTTGGTAGGTTGATTGGAAACGGCCTGTGAAATTGGACTCAGAGCACATACCCGCGATCATTGGATTTTAGCCAAATTCCTTTGTTTGGGCCTCCGAATAATTAATTTCCTTATCAATTATGTTAGGTTGAAGAAGTGCTGGACAGAAAATTAACAAAGAAAAAACGTACCAGGTGCAATTTTTTCATTTGTCACGACTGTGTCGGAATGGGCCAAAATTTACAAGGTTGATAGGAAACGGCCCACGAAATTGGACTCGGGGCACAGACCCGAGATCACGAAATTTTAGCCAAATTCCTTCTTTTGGGCCTCCGAATATTTAATTTCCTTATTAATTATGTCAGGTTGAAAAAGTGCTGGACAAAAAATTAACAAAGCAAAACCGCACCAGGGTCAATTTTGTCATTTTCCACGACAGTGTCGGAACGGGCCGAAATCTGATAGGTTGATTGGAAACTGCTCGCGAAATTGGACTCGGGGCACAGACTCGGGATCACGAGATTTTAGCCAAATTCCTTCGTTTGGGCCCCCGAATAATTAATTTCCTTATTAATTATGTTAGGTTGAAGACGTGATGGACAGAAAATTAACAAACAAAAATCGTACTAGGGGCAATTTTGTCATTTGTCGCGACTGTGTCGGAATGAGCTAAAATTTGTAAGGTTGATTGGAAACGGCCCGCGAAATTGGACTCGGGGCACAGACCCGGGATCACGGGATTTTAGCTAAATTCCTTTGTTTGGGCCTCCGAATAATTAATTTCCTTATTAATTATGTCAGGTTGAAGAAGTGTTGGACATAAAATTAACAAAGAAAAACCGCACCAGGGGCAATTTTGTAATTTTTTGCGACGGTGTCAGAATGGGCCGAAATATGAAAAGTTGATTGGAAATGGCTTTCGAAATTGGACTCGGGGCACAGACCTAGGATCACGATATTTTAGCCAAATTCCTTCGTTTAGGCCTCCGAATAATTAATTTCCTTACTAATTAAGTCAGGTTGAAGAAGTGTTGGACATAAAATTAACAAAGTAAAACCGCACCAGGGGCAATATTGTTGTTTGTCACAACGGTGTCGGAATGGGCCGAAATTTGGCAGGCTGATTGAAAATGGCCAGCGAAATCGGGCTCGGGGCACAATCCCGGGATCACAGGATTCTATCCAAACTCCTTCGTTGGCACCTCCGAATAATTAATTTTCGTATTAATTATGTCAGGTTGAAGACGTGCTGGACAGAAAATTAACAAAGAAAATTTACACTAGGGACAATTTTGTTATTTATCGCCAAGATGTCGCAATCGGTCAAAATTTGGCAGGTTGATTGGAAACGGCGTGCAAAATTGGACTCTGGGCACAGACCCAGGATCACGGGATTTTAGCAAAATTCCTTTGTTTGGGCCTCTTAATAATTAATTTCCTAATTAATTATGTATGGTTGAAGAAGTGCTGGACAGAAAATTAACAAAGAAAAACCGTACCAGGGGCAGTTTTGTCATTTGTCAAAACGGTGTCGCAATTGGCTGAAATTTGGCAGGTTGATTGGAAACGGCGCGCGAAATTGGACTCGGGCACAAACCCGGGATCACGGGATTTTAGTCAAATTCCTTCGTTTGGGCCTCCGAATAATTAATTTCCTAATTAATTATGTCAGGTTAAAGAAGTGTTGGACAAAAAATTAACGAAGAAAAACTGCACCATGGGCAATTTTGTCATTCGTCACGACGGTGTCGTTATGGGCCAAAATTTGGCTGGTTGATTGGAAACGGTCCGTGAAATTGGACTCGGGGTACAGACCCGGGATCACGAAATTTTAGCCAAATTCCTTCATTTGGGTCTCCGATTACTTAATTTCCTTATTAATTATGTCAGGTTGAAGAAGTACCAGATAGAAAATTAAAAAAAGCAAAACCGCACCAGGTGCAATTTTGTCGTTTGTCGCGACAGTATCAGAATGGGCCAAAATTTGGCAGGTTGATTGGAAACGGCCTGCGAAATTGGACTCGGGGCACATACCCGCGATCACGGGCTTTTAGGCAAATTCTTTCGTTTGGGCCTCTGAATAATTAATTTCCTTATCAATTATGTCAGGTTGAAGAAGTGCTGGACAGAAAATTAACATAGAAAAATCGTACCTGGGGCAATTTTGTCATTTGTCGTGACTATGTCGGAATATGCCAAAATTTGCAAGGTTGATGGGAAACACCCCACGAAATTGGACTCGGGGCACAGACCCGGGATCACGAAATTTTAGCCAAATTCCTTCGTTTGGGCCTCTGAATACTTAATTTCCTTTTTAATTATGTCAGATTGAAAAAGTGCTGGACAGAAAATTAACAAAGCAAAATCGCACCAGGGGCAATTTTGTCATTTTTCGCGACGGTCTCGGAATGTACTGAAATTTGGTAGGTTGACTGGAAACGGCCTACGAAATTGGACTCGGGGCACAGACCCAGGATCACGAGATATTAGCCAAATTCCTTCATTTGGGCCACCAAATAATTAATTTCCTTATTAATTATGTCCTGTTGAAGACGTGATGGACAGAAAATTAACGAAGAAAAATCGTACCAGGGGCAATTTTGTCATTTGTCGCGACTGTGTCAGAATGAGCTTAAATTTGCAAGGTTGATTGGAAACAGCCCGTGAAATTGGACTCGGGGTACAGACCCAGGATCACGGGATTTTAGCCAAATTCCTTCGTTTCGGCCTCCGAATAATTAATTTCCTTATTAATTATGTTAGGTTGAAGAAGTGCTGGACATAAAATTAACAAAGCAAAACCGCACCAGGGGCTATTTTGTACTTTTTTGCGACGGTGTCGGAATGGGCCGAAATATGAAAGGTTGATTGGAAATGGCTCTCGAAATTGGACTCAAGGCACAGACCCGGAATCACGGGATTTTAGCCAAACTCCTTCGTTTGGGCGTCCGAATAATTAATTTTCGTATTAATTATGTCGGGTTGAAGAAGTGCTGGACAAAAAATTAACAAAGAAAAACCGCACCAGGGGCAATTATGTCATTTGTCGCGACTGTGTCGGAATGGGCAAAAATTTGCAAGGTTGATTGGAAACGGCGTGCGAAATTGGTCTCGAGGCACAGACTCGGGATCACGGGATTTTAGTTAAATTCCTTCATTTGGGCCTCCGAATAATTAATTTCCAAAATTAATTATGTCAGGTTAAAGAAGTGTTGGATAAAAAATTAACAAAGAAAAATCGCACCTGGGGCAATTTTTTCAATTGTCACAACGGTATCGGAATGGGCCAAATTTTGGCGGGTAGATTGGAAACGGCCCACGAAATTGGACTCAAGACACAGACCCAAGATCACGGAATTTTAGCCAAATTCCTTCATTTGGGCTTCCGAATAATTAATTTCCTTATTAATTATGTCAGTTAGAAGAAGTGTTGGACCGAAAATTAATAAAGTAAAACTGAACCAGTGGCAATTTTGCTATTTGTCACGATGGTGTCGGAATGGGCCGAAATTTGGCAGGTTGATTGGAAATGTCCAGCGAAATCGGACTCGGGGCACCTACCTAGGATCAAGGGATTTTAGCCAAACTCCTTCGTTTGGGCCTCCGAATAATTAATTTTCGTATTAATTATGTTAGGTTGAAGACGTGCTGGATAGAAAATTAACAAAGAAAAACCACACTAGGGGCAATTGTGTCATTTGTTGCCACGGTGTCACAATCGGTCGAAATTTGGCAGGTTGATTGGAAACAGCGTGCGAAATTGGACTCGGGGCACAGACCTGGGATCACGGGATTTTAGCAAAATTCCTTCGCTTGGGCCTCTGAATAATTAATTTCCTAATTAATTATGTGTGGTTGAAGAAGTGCTGGACGGAAAATTAACAAAGAAAAACTGCACCAGGAGCAATTTTGTCATTTGTCGCGATGGTGTCGTAATCGGCTGAAATTTGGCAGTTTGATTGGAAACGGCGCGTGAAATTGGACTCGGGGCATAGACCCGAGATCAAGGGATTTTAGTCAAATTCCTTCGTTTGGCCTCCGAATAATTAATTTCCTAATTAATTATGTCAGGTTAAAGAAGTGTTGGACAAAAAATTAACAAAGAAAAACCACACCAGGGGCAATTTTGTCATTCGCCGCGACGGTGTCGTTATGGGCCAAATTTGCCAGGTTGATTGGAAACGGTCCGCAAAATTGGACTCAGGGCACAAACTCGGGATCACGGAATTTTAGCCAAATTCCTTCATTTGGGCCTCCGAATACTTAATTTCCTTATTAATTATGTTAGGTTGAAGAAGTGCGCGACAGAAAATTAAAAAAAAGCAAAACCGCAACAGGTGCAATTATGTCATTTGTCGTAACAGTATCAGAATGGGCCGAAATTTGGCAGGTTGATTGGAAACGACATGCAAAATTGGACTCGATGCACATACCCGCGATCACGGGATTTTAGCCAAATTCCTTCGTTTGGGCCTCCGAATAGTTAATTTTCTTATAAATTATGTCAGGTTGAAGAAGTGCTGGAAAGAAAATTACTATAGAAAAATTGTACCAAGGGCAATTTTGTCATTTGTCGCGACTGTATCAGAATGAGCTGAAATTTGCAAGATTGATTGGAAACGGCCCGCGAAATTGGACTCGGGGCACAGACCCGGGATCACAAGATTTTAGCCAAATTCCATCATTTGGGCCTCCGAATAATTAATTTCCTTATTAATTATGTCAGGTTGAAGAAGTTCTGGACATAAAATTAACACAGCAAAACCGCACCAGGGGCAATTTTGTAATTTTTTGCGACGGTGTCGTAATGGGGTAAAGTATGAAAGGTTGATTGGAAACGGCTCTTGAAATTGGACTCGGGGCACAGACCTGGGATCACGGGATTTTAGGCAAATTCCTTCGTTTGGTCCTTCGAATAATTAATTTCCTTATTAATTAAGTCAGGTTGAAGAAGTGTTGGACAGAAAATTAACAAAGCAAAGCCGCACCAGGGGCACTATTGTTATTTGTCGCAACGGTGTCGGAATGAGCCGAAATTTAGCAGGTTGATTGGAAACGGCCAGCGAAATCGGACTCGGGGCACAGACTCGGGATCACGGGATTTTAGCCAAATTCCTTCGCTTGGGCTTCTGAATAATTAATTTCCTTATTAATTATGTCAGGTTGAAGAAGTGCTGGACATAAAATTAACAAGGCAAAATCGCGCCAGGGGCAATTTTGTCATTTAACGCGATGGTGTCGGAATGGGCCGAAATTTGACAGGTTGATTGGAAGTGGCCCGCGAAATTGGACTCAGGGCATAGACCCGGGATCACGGGATTTTAGCCAAATTCCTTCGTTTGGGCCTCCGAAGAAATTTCCTTATTGATTATGTCAGGTTGAAGAAGTGCTGGACAGAAAATTAACAAAGCGAAACCGCACCAGGGGCAATATTGATATTTGTCGCAACGGTATCAGAATGGGCCGAAATTTGGCAGGTTGATTGGAAACGGTCCCCAAAATTGGACTTCGAGCACAGACTCGGGATCATGGAATTTTAACTAAATTCTTTCGTTTGGGCCTCCGAATACTTAATTTCCTTATTAATTATGTCAGGTTGAAGAAGTGCTAGATAGCAGATTAAAAAAAAGAAAATCGCACCAGGGGCAATTTTGTCATTTGTTGCGACGGTATCGGAATGGGCCGAAATTTGGCAAGTTGATTGGAAACGGCCTGCAAAATTGGACTCGGGGCACATACCTGCGATCACTGGATTTTAGCCAAATTCCTTTGTTTGGGCCTCCGAATAATTAATTTCCTAATTAATTATGTCAGGTTAAAGAAGTGTTGGGAAAAAAATTTATAAAGAAAAATCGCACCTCGGGTAATTTTTTCATTTGTTACAACGGTGATGGAATGGGCCAAAATTTGGCAGGTAGATTGGAAACGGCTTGCGAAATTGGACTCAAGACACAGACCCGGGATCACAGAATTTTAGCCAAAATCCTTCATTTGGGCCTTCAAATAATTAATTTCCTCATTAATTATGTCAGGCAGAAGAATTGTTGGACAGAAAATTAACAAAGTAAAACTGAACGAGGGGCAATTTTGCAATTTGTTGCGACGACGTCAGAATGGGCCGAAATTTAGCCGGTTGATTGGAAACAACCAGCGAAATCGGACTCAGGGTACAGACCCGGGATCACGCGATTTTAGCATAACTCCTTCGTTTGGGCCTCCGAATAATTAATTTTCGTATTGATTATGTCAGGTTGAAGATGTGCTGGACAGAAAATTAGCTAAGTAAAACCACACTAGGGGCAATTTTGTCATATGTCGCCACGGTGTCGCAATCGGTCGAAATTTGGTAGGTTGATTAGAGACGGCGTGCGAAATTGGACTCGGGGCACAGACCCGGGATCACGGGATTTTAGTCAAATTCCTTCGTTTGGGCCTCTGAATAATTAATTTCCTAATTAATTATGTCAGGTTGAAGAAGTGCTGGACATAAAATTAACAAAGCAAAACCGCACCAGGGGCAATTTTGTCATTTAACGCGACGGTGTCGGAATGGGCCGAAATTTGGTAGGTTGATTGGAAGCGGCCCGCGAAATTGGACTCAGGGCACAGACCCGGGATCACGGGATTTTAGCCAAATTCCGTCATTTGGGCTTCCGAATACTTAATTTCCTTATTGATTGTGTCAGGTTGAAGAAGTGCTGGACAGAAAATTAACAAAGCAAAACTGCGTCACGGGCAATATTGTTATTTGTCGCAACGGTGTCGGAATGGGTCGAAATTTGGCAGGTTGATTGGAAACATCCAGCGAAATCGGACGCGGGGCACAGACCCAGGAGAACGGGATTTTAGCCTCCTTTGTTTGGGCCTCCGAATAATAAATTTCTGTATTAGTTATGTCGGGTTGAAGAAGTGCTGGACAGAAAATTAACAAAGAAAAATCGCACTAGGGGCAATTATGTCATTTGTCACGACTGCGTCTGAATAGGCTAAAATTTGCAAGGTTCATTGGAAACGGTGTACGAAATTGGACTCGGGGCCCAGACTCGGGATCGTGGGATTTTAGTTAAATTCCTTCGTTTGGGCCTCCAAATAATAAATTTCCTAATTAATTATGTCAGGTTAAAGAAGTGTTGGACAAAAAATTAACAAAGAAAAATCGCACCTGGGGCAATTTTTTCATTTGTCACGACGGTGACGGAATGGGCCAAAATTTGGCAGGCTGATTGGAAACGGCCAGCGAAATTGGACTCGGGGCATAGACCCGGGATCACGGGATTTTAGCCAAATTCCTTCGTTTGGGCCTCCAAATAATAAATTTCCTAATTAATTATGTCAGGTTAAAGAAGTGTTGGACAAAAAATTAACAAAGAAAAATCGCACCTGGGGCAATTTTTTCATTTGTCACGACGGTGACGGAATGGGCCAAAATTTGGAAGGTAGATTTGAAACACACCGCGAAATTGGACTCAAGATACAGACCCGGGATCACGGAATTTTAGCCAAATTCCTTCGTTTTGGCCTTCGAATAATTAATTTCCTTATTAATTATGTCAGGTAGAAGAAGTGTTGGACAGAAATTTAACAAAGTAAAATCGAACCAGGGGCAATTTTGCTATTTGTCGCGACGGTGTCGGAATGGGCCAAAATTTGGCAGGCTGATTGGAAACGGCCAGCGAAATTGGACTCGGGGCATAGACCCGGGATCACGGGATTTTAGCTAAACTCCTTCGTTTGGGCCTCCGAATAATTAATTTTCCTATTAATTATGTCAAGTTGAAGAAGTGCGGGACAGAAAATTAACGAAGCAAAACCGCAACATGGGCAATTTTGTAATTTTTGTGACGGTGTCGGAATGGGCCGAAATATGAAAGGTTGATTGGAAACAGCCCTCAAAATTGGACTCGGGGCACATACACGGGATCACGGGATATTAGCCAAACTCCTTCGTTTGGGCCTCAGAATAATTAATTTCCATATTAATTATGTCAAGTTGAAGAAGTGCTGGACAAAAAATTAACAAAGAAAAACCGCACCAGGTGCAATTTTTTCATCTGTCACGGCGGTGTCGCAATCGGCCAAAATTTAGCAGGTTGATTGGAAACGGCGCACGTAATTGGACTGGGGGCACATCCCCGGGTTCACGGGATTTTAGCCAAATTCCTTCGTTTGGGCCTCCGAATAATTAATTTCCTTATTAATTACGTCAGGTTGAAGAAGTGTTGGACAAAAAATAAAGAAAGAAAAACAGCACCACGGGGCAATTTTGTCATTTGTCGCAATGGTGTCGGAATGGGCCAAAATTTGGCTGGTTGATTGGAAACGGTCCGCGAAATTGGATTCGGGGCACAGACCCGGGATCACGGCATTTTAGTCAAATTCCTTCGTTTAGGCCTCCGAATACTTAATTTCCTTATTAATTATGTTAGGTTGAAAAAGTGCTAGACAGAAAATTAACAAAGCGAGACCACACCAGGGGCAATTTTGTCATTTTTCACGACGGTGTCGGAATGGGCCGAAATTTGGCAGGTTGATTGGAAACGGCCCTCAAAATTGGACTCAGGGCACAGACCTGGGATCACGGGACTTCAGCCAAATTTCTTCGTTTGGGCCTCCGAAAAATTAATTTCCTTATTAATTAAGTCAGGTTGAAGAAGTGTTGGACAAAAAATTAACGAAGAAAAATCGTACGAGGTGCAATTTTGTCATTTGTCACGACTGCGTCGGAATGGTCCAAAATTTGCAAGGTTGGTTGGAAACAGCCCGTGAAATTGGAAGCCGGGCACAGACCCGGGATTACGAAATTTTAGCTCAATTCCTTCGTTTGGGCCTCCGAATACTTAATTTCCTTATTAATTATGTCAGGTTGGAGAAGTACTGAACAGAAAATTAACAAAGCAAAACCACACCAGGGGAAATTTTGTCATTTTTCGCGACGGTGTCAGAATGGGCCGAAATTTGGCAGGTTCACTGCAAACGGCCTGCGAAAATGGACTCAAGGCACAGACCCAGGATCACGGGATTTTAGCTAATTTCCTTCGTTTGGGCCTTCGAATAATTAATTTCCTTATTAATTGTGTCGGGTTGAAGAAGTGTTGGATAGAAAATTAAAAAAGCAAAACCGCACTAAGGGCAATTTTATCATTTTTTGCGACGGTGTCGGAATGGGCCGAAATATGAAAGGTTTGTTGGAAAAGGCCCGCAAAATTGTACTCGAGGCAAAGACCCGGGATCAAAAGATTTTAGCCAAATTCCTTCGTTTGGGCTACCGAATAATTAATTTCCTTATTAATTATGTCAGGTTGAAGAAGTGTTGGACAGAAAATTAACAAAGCATAACCGCACAAGGGGCAATATTGTTATTTGTCGCGACGGTGTCGAAATGGGCCGAAATTTGGCAGGTTGATTGGGAACGGCCAGCGAAATTGGACCCGGGGCACATACCCGAGATCACGGGATTTTAGCCAAATTCCTTCGTTTGGGCCTCCGAATAATTAATTTCGTTATTAATTATGTTAGGTCGAAGAAGTGTCGGATAGAAAATTAACAAAGAAAAACCGTACCAGAGGCAATTTTGTCATTTGTCGCGACTGTGTCGGAATTGGCAAAAATTTGCAAGGTTGATTGGAAACGGCGCGCGAAATTGGACTCGGGGCGCAGACCCAGGATCATGGGATTTTAGTTAAATTCCTTCGTTTGGGCCTTCGAATAATTAATTTCCTAATTAATTATGTTAGGTTAAAGAAGCGTTGGACAAAAAATTAACAAAGAAAAATCGCACTTGGGGCAATTTTTTCATTTGTCACGACGGTGTCAGAATGGGTCAAAATTTGGCTATTAGATTGGAAACGGTCGCGAAATTGTACTCAAGACACAGACCTGGGATCACGAAATTTTAGCCAAATTCCTTCATTTGGGCCTCCGAATAATTAATTTCCTTATTAATTATGTAAAGTAGAAGAAGTGTTGGACAGAAAATTAACAAAGTAAAATCGAACCAGATGCAATTTTGCTATTTGTCACGACGGTGTCGGAATGGGCCGAAATTTGGCAGGTTGATTGGAAACGGCCAACGAAATCGGACTCAGGGCACAGACCCGGGATCACGGGATTTTAGCCAAACTCCTTCATTTGGGCCTCCGAATAATTAATTTTCATGTTAATTATGTCAGGTTGAAGTAGTGCTGGACAGAAAATTAACGAAGCAAAACCGCACCAGGGGCAATTTTGTAATTTTTTGCGACAGTGTCGGAATGGGCCAAAATATGAAAGGTTGATTGGAAATGGCTCTTGAAATTAGACTCAGGGCACAGACCCGGGATCACTGGATTTTAGGCAAATTCCTTCATTTGGGCCTCCGAATAATAAATTTCCTTATTAATTAAGTCAGGTTGAAGAAGTGTTGAACAGAAAATTAACAAAGCAAAACCGCACCCGGGGCAATATTGTTATTTGTTGCAATGGTGTTTAAATGGGCCGAAATTTGGCAGGTTGATTGGAAATGACCAGTGAAATCGGACCCGGGACACAGACCCAAGATCACGGGATTATAGCCAAACTCCTTCGTTTGGGCCTCCGAATAATTAATTACCGTATTAATTATGTCGGGTTGAAGAAGTACAGGACAGAAAATTAACAATGCAAAACCGCACCGGGGCAATTTTGTCATTTGTCGCGACGGTGTCGCAATCGGCCGAAATTTATCAGGTTGATTGGAAACGTCGCACGAAATTGGACTCGGGGCACAACCCCGGGTTCACAGGATTTTAGCCAAATTCCTTCGTTTGGGCCTCCGAATACTTAATTTCCTTATTAATTATGTCAGTTTGAAGAAGTGCTAGACAAAAAATTAACAAAGAAAAATCGCACCAGGGGGAATTTTGTCATTTGTCGCGACGGTGTTGGAATGGGCAAAAATTTGGCCGGTTGATTGGAAACGGTCCGCGAAACTAGACTTGGGGCACAGACCCGGGATCACGGAATTTCAGCCGAATTCCTTCGTTTGGGCCACCGAATTCTTAATTTCCTTATTAATTATGTCAGGTTGAAGAAGTGCCAGACAAAAAATTAACAAAGCGAAACCGCACCAGTGGCAATTTTGTCATTTGTCGCGACGGTGTCGGAATGAGCCAAAATTTGGCAGGTTGATTGGAAACGGCCAGCGAAATTCGACTCGGGGCACATACCCGTGATCACGGAATTTTAGCCAAATTCCTCCGTTTGGGCCTCAGAATAATTAATTTCCTTATTAATTATGTCAGGTTGAAAAAGTATTGGACAGAAAATTAACAAAGCAAAACCGCACCAAGGGTAATATTGTTATTTGTCGCGACGGTGTCGGAATGGGCCAAAATTTGGCAGGTTGATTGGAAACGGCCAGCGAAATTCGACTCGGGGCACAGACCCGAGATCACGGAATTTTAGCCAAATTCCTCCGTTTGGGCCTCCGAATAATTAATTTCCTTATTAATTATGTCAGGTTGAAGAAGTGTTGGACAGAAAATTAACAAAGCAAAACCGCACCAAGGGTAATATTGTTATTTGTCGCGACGGTGTCGGAATGTGCCAAAATTTGGTAGGTTTATTGGAAACGGCCCTCAGAATTGGACTCGAGGCACAGACCCATGATCACGGGATTTCAGCCGAATTCCTTCGTTTGGGCCTCCGAATACTTAATTTCCTTATTAATTATGTCAGGTTGAAGAAGTGTTGGACAGAAAATTATCAAAGCAAAGCCGCACCAAGGGTAATATTGTTATTTGTCGCGACGGTGTCGGAATGGGCCAAAATTTGGCAGGTTGATTGGAAACGGCCCTCAGAATTGGACTCGGGGCACAGACCCGGGATCACGGAATTTTAGCCAAATTCCTTCGTTTGGGCCTCCGAATACTTAATTTCCTTATTAATTATGTCAGTTTGAAGAAGTGCTAGACAAAAAATTAACAAAGAAAAATCGCACCAAGGGGAATTTTGTCATTTGTCGCGACGGTGTTGGAATGGGAAAAAATTTGGCCGGTTGATTGGAAACGGTCCGCAAAACTAGACTTGGGCACAGACCCGGGATCACGGAATTTCAGTTGAATTCCTTCGTTTGGGCCACCGAATTCTTAATTTCCTTATTAATTATGTCAGGTTGAAGAAGTGCCAGACAAAAAATTAACAAAGCGAAACCGCACCAGTGGCAATTTTGTCATTTGTCGCGACGGTGTCGGAATGGGCCAAAATTTGGCAGGTTGATTGGAAACGGCCAGCAAAATTGGACTCGGGGCACATACCCGAGATCACGGAATTTTAGCCAAATTCCTCCGTTTGGGCTTCCGAATAATTAATTTCCTTATTAATTATGTCAGGTTGAAAAAGTATTGGACAGAAAATTAACAAAGCAAAACCGCACCAGGGGCAATTTTGTCATTTTTCGCGACGCTGTCGGAATGGGCCGAAATATGAAAGGTTGATTGGAAACGGCCTGCGAAGTTCGACTCGGGGCACAGACCCGAGATCACGGGATTTTGGCCAAATTCCTTTGTTTGGGCCTCCGAAAAATAAATTTCCTTATTAATTATGTCAGGTTGAAGAAGTGTTGGACAGAAAATTAACAAAGTAAAATCGTACCAAGGGTAATATTGTTATTTGTCGTGACGGTGTCGGAATGGGCCAAAATTTGGCACGTTGATTGGAAACGGCCAGCGAAATTGGACTCGGGGAACATACCCGAGATCACGGGATTTTAGCCAAATTCCTCCGTTTGGGCCTCCGAATAAATAATTTCCTTATGAATTATATCAGGTTGAAAAAGTATTGGACAGAAAATTAACAAAGAAAAACCGCACCATGGGCAATTTTGTCATTTTTCGCGACGATGTCGGAATGGGCTTAAATATGAAAGATTGATTGGAAACGGCCTGCGAAGTTCGACTCGGGCACAGACCCAGGATCACGGGATTTCGGCCAAATTCCTTCGTTTGGGCCTTCGAAAAATAAATTTCCATATTAATTATGTCGGGTTGAAGAAGTGTTGGACAGAAAATTAACAAACCAAAACCGCACCAAAGGTAATATTATTATTTATCACGACGGCGTCGGAATGGGCCGAAATTTGGTAGGTTGATTGGAAATGGCCCTCAAAATTGAACTCGACGCATAGACCCGGGATCACGGGATTTCAGCCAAATTCCTTCGTTTCGGTCTCCGAATGATTAATTTCGTTATTAATTAAATCAGGTTGAAGAAGTGCTGGACAGAAAATTAATGAAGAAAAATCGTACCAGGGGCAATTTTGTCATTTGTCGCGACTGTGTCGGAATGGGCCAAAATTTGCAAGGTTGATTGGAAATGGCCCACGAAATTGGACTCGGGGGAAAGACCGCTGTTACGAAATTTTAGCCAAATTCCTTCGTTTGGGCCTCCGAATACTTAATTTCCTTATTAATTATGTCAGGTTGAAGAAGTGCTGGACAAAAAATTAACAAAGAAAAATCGCACCGGGGGCAATTTTCTCATTTATCGCGACGGTATCGAAATGGGCAAAAATTTGGCTGGTTGATTGGAAACGGTCCGCAAAACTGGACTTGGGGCACAGACCCTGGATCACAGAATTTCAGCCGAATTCCTTCGTTTGGGCCTCCGAATTCTTAATTTCCTTCTTAGTTATGTCAGGTTGAAAAAGTGCCAGACATATCATTAACAAAGCGAAACCGCACCAGTGGCAATTTTGTCATTTGTCGCGACGGTGTCGGAATGGGCCGAAATTTGGCAGGTTGATTGGAAACGGCTAGTGAAATTGGACTCGGGGCACATACCTGAGATCACGGGATTTTAGCTAAATTCCTCCGTTTGGGCCTTCGAATAATTAATTTCCTTATGAATTATGTCAGGTTGAAAAAGTATTTGACAGAAAATTAACAAAGCAAAATCGCACCAGGGGCAATTTTGTCATTTTTTGCGTCGATGTCGGAATGGGCCGAAATATGAAAGGTTGATTGGAAACGGCCTGCGAAGTTCGACTCGGGGCACAGACCCGAGATCACGGGATTTTGGCCAAATTCCTTCGTTTGGGCCTCCAAATAATAAATTTCCCTATTAATTATGTTAGGTTGAAGAAGTGTTGGACAGAAAATTAACAAAGCAAAACCGCACCAAGGGTAATATTGTTATTTGTCGCCACGGTGTCGGAATGGGCCGAAATTTGGTAGGTTGATGGAAACGGCCCTCAAAATTGGACTCGAGGCACAGACCCGGGATCATGAGATTTTAGCTAAATTCCTTCGTTTGGGCCTCCGAATAATTAATTTCCTTATTAATTAAATCAGGTTGAAGAAGTACTGGAAAGAAAATTAACGAAGAACAACCGTACGAGGGGCAATTTTGTCATTTGTCGCGGCTGTGTCGGAATGGGCCAAAATTTGCTAGGTTGATTGGAAACGGCCCACGAAATTGGACTCGGGGTACAGACCGGTATTACAAAATTTTAGCCAAATTCCTTCGTTTGGGCCTCCGAATACTTAATTTCCTTGTTAATTATGTCAGGTTGAAGAAGTGCTGGACAAAAAATTAACAAAGAGAAATTGCACTAGTGGCAATTTTGTCATTTGTTGCGACGGTGTCGGAATGGGCCGAAATTTGGTAGGTTGATTGGAAACAGCCAGCGAAATTGGACTCGGGACACATACCCGAGATCACGGGATTTTAGCCAAATTCCTCCGTTTGGGCCTCCGAATAATTAATTTCCTTATTAATTATGTCAGGTTGAAAAAGTATTGGATAGAAAATTAACAAAGCAAAACTGTACCAAGGGCAATTTTGTCATTTTTCGCGACGATGTCGGAATGGGCCGAAATATGAAAGGTTGATTGGAAACGGCCTGCGAAGTTTGACTCGGGGCACAGACCCAAGATCACAGGATTTTAGTTAAATTTCTTCATTTGGGCCTCCGAATAATAAATTTCCTTATTAATTATCTCAGGTTGAAGAAGTGTTGGGCAGAAAATTAACAAAGCAAAACCGCACCAAGGGTAATATTGTTCTTTGTCGCCACGGTGTCGGAATGGGCCGAAATTTGGTAGGTTGATTGGAAATGGCCCTCAAAATTAGACTCGAGGCACAGACCCGGGATCTCGGGATTTCAGCCAAATTCCTTCGTTTGGGCCTCCGAATAATTAATTTCCTTATTAATTAAATCAGGTTGAAAAAGTGCTGGATAGAAAATTAACGAAGAAAAACCATACCAAGGGCAATTTTGTCATTTGTCGCGACTGTGTCGAAATGGGCCAAAATTTGCAAGGTTGATTGGAAACGGCACGCGAGATTGGACACGTGGCAAAATCCCAGGATCATGGGATTTTAGCCAAATTCCTTCGTTTGGGACTCCGAATACTTAATTTCCTTATTAATTTTGTCAGGTTGAAGAAGTGCTAGACAGAAAATTAACAAAGGAAAACCACACCAGGGGAAATTTTGTCGCGACGGTGTCAGAATGGGCCGAAATTTGGCAGGTTCACTGCAAACGGCCCGCGAAAATGGACTCGGGGCACAGACCCAGGATCACGGGATTTTTTCTAAATTCCTTCGTTTGGGCCTCCGAATAATTAATTTCCTTATTAATTATGTCAGGTTTCAGAAGTGTGGGACAGAAAATTAAAAAAGTAAAACCGCACTGAGGGCAATTTTGTCATTTTTTGCGACGATGTTGGAATGGGCCGAAATATGAAAGGTTGATTGGAAAAGGCCCGTGAAATTGGACTCGGGGCAAAAACTCGGGATAACGAGATTTTAGCGAAATTCCTTCATTTTGGCCCCCAAATAATTAATTTCCTTATTAATTATGTTAGGTTGAAGAAGTGTTGGACAGAAAATTAACAAAGCATAACCGCACCAGGGGCAATATTGTTATTTGTCGCGATGGTGTCGGAATGGGCCGAAATTAGGCAGGTTGATTGGGAATGGCCAGCGAAATTGGACTCAGGGCACATACCCGAGATCACAGGAATTTAGCAAAATTCCAAAGTTTGGGCCTCCGAATAATTAATTTCCTTATTAATTATGTTAGGTTGAGGAAGTGCTGGACCGAAAATTTAACAAAGAAAAACCGTACCAGAGGTAATTTTGTCATTTGTCGCGACTGTGTCGGAATTGGCCAAAATTTGCAAGGTTGATGGGAAACGGCCCGCGAAATTGGACTCAGGGCACAGACCCGGGATCATGGAATTTTAGCGAAATTCCTTCATTTGGGCCTCCTAATACTTAATTTCCTTATTAATTATGTCAGGTTGAAAAAGTATTGGAGTGAAAATTAACAAAGCAAAAGTGCCCCAGAGGCAATTTTGTCATTTCTCGCGACAATGTCGGAATGGGTCGAAATTTGACAGGTTGACTGGAAACGGCCCGCGAAATTGGACTCGGGGCATAGACCCGGATTTTAGCCAAATTCCTTCATTCGGGCCTCCGAATAATTAATTTCCTTATTAATTATGTCAGGTTGAAGAAGTGCTGGACATAAAATTAACAAGGCAAACTGCACCGGGGGCAATTTTATCATTTTTCACGGCGATGTCGGAATGGGCCGAAATATGAAAGGTTGATTAGAAATGGCCTGCGAAGTTGGACTCGAGGCACAGATCCGGGATCATGGGATTTTGGCCAAATTCCTTCGTTTGGGCCTCCGAGTGATAAATTTCCTTATTAATTATGTCAGGTTGAAGAAGTGTTGGACAGAAAATTAACAAAGCAAAACCGTACCAAAGGGCAATTTTGTCATTTTTCGTGACGATGTCAGAATGGGCCGAAATATGAAAGGTTGATTGGAAATGGCCTGCGAAGTTGGACTCGGGGCACAGACTCGGGATCAAGGGATTTTAGCTAAATTCCTTCGTTTGGGCCTCCGAGTAATAAATTTCCTTATTAATTCTGTCAGGTTGAAGAAGTGTTGGATAGAAAATTAACAAAGCAAAACAACACCAAGGGTAATATTGTTACTTGTCACGGTGGTGTCGGAATGGGCCGAAATTTGGCAGGTTGATTGGAAACGACCAGCGAAATTGGACTCGGGGCACATACCCGAGATCATGGGATTTTTGCCAAATTCCTTCGTTTGGGCCTCCAAATAATTAATTTCCCTACTAATTATGTCAGGTTGAAGAAGTGCTGGACAGAAAATCAACAAAGAAAAACCGTACAAGGGACAATATTCTCATTTGTCGTGATTGTGTTAGAATAGGCCAAAATTTGCAAAGTTGATGGGAAATGGCCCGCGAATTTGAACTTGGGGCACAGACCGGGGATCACGATATTTTCGCCAAATTCCTTCGTTTGGGCGTCCGAATACTTAATTTCCTTATTAATTATGTCAGGTTGAAAAAGTGCTGAATAGAAAATTAACAAAGCAAAACCGTACCAGGGGCAATTTTGACATTTTTCACGACGGTGTCGGAATGGGCCGAGATTTGGTAGGTTGACTGGAAACGGCCCGCAAAATTGGACTTGGGGCACAGACCCGGGATCACGGGATTTTGGCTAAATTCCTTCGTTTGGGCCTCCGAATAACTAATTTCCTTATTAATTATGTCAGGTTGAAGAAGTGTTGGACAGAAAATTAACAAAGCAAAATCGCACCAAGGGGCAATTTTGTCATTTTTCGCGACGATGTCGGAATGGGCTGAAATATGAAAGGTTGATTGGAAATGGCCTGCGAAGTTCGACTCGGGGCACAGACCCGAGATCAAGGGATTTTGGCCAAATTCCTTCGTTTGGGCCTCCGAGTAACAAATTTCCTTGTTAATTATGTCAGGTTGAAGAAGTGTTGGATAGGAAATTAACAAAGAAAAGCCGCACCAAGGGTAATATTGTTTTTTGTCGCAGCTGTGTCGGAATGGGCTGAAATTTGGCATGTTGATTGGAAACGACCAGGGAAATTGGACTCGGGGCACATACCCGAGATCATGGGATTTTTGCCAAATTCTTTCGTTTGGGCCTCCGAATAATTAATTTCCCTATTAATTACGTCAGGTTGAAGAAGTGCTGGACAGAAAATCAACAAAGAAAAACCGTACCAAGGGCAATTTTCTCATTTGTCGCGACTGTGTCTGAATGGGCCAAAATTTGCAAAGTTGACGGGAAATGGCCCGCGAATTTGGACTCAGGGCATAGACCTGGGATCACGACATTTTAGCCATATTCTTTCGTTTGGGCCTCCGAATTCTTAATTTCCTTATTAATTATGTTAGGTTGAAAAAGTGCTGGACAGAAAATTAACAAAGCAAAACCGTACCAAGGACAATTTTGTCATTTTTCGCGACGGTGTCGGAATGGGCCGAGATTTGGCAGGTTGACTGGAAACGGCCCGTGAAATTGGACTCGGGGCACAGAGCCTGGATCATGGGATTTTGGCCAAATTCCTTCGTTTGGGTCTCATAATAATTAATTTCCTTATTAATTATGTCAGGTTGAAGAACTATTGGACAGAAAATTAACAAAGCAAAACCGTACCAGGGGCAATTTTGTAATTTGTCACGATGGTGTTGGAATGGACCAAAATTTGGCAGGTTGATTGGAAATAGCCCACGAAATTGGACTCGGGGTACATACACGGGATCACGGAATTTTACCTAAATTCCTTCGTTTGGGCCTCCGAATACTAAATTTCCTCATTAATTATGTCACGTTGAAAAAGTGTTTGACAGAAAATTAACAATGCAAAACCTCACCAGGGGCAATTTTATCATTTTTCGCGATGGTGTCGGAATGGGCCAAATTTGGCTGGTTGATTGGAAACGGCCCCCGAAATCAGACTCCAAGCATAGACCTCGGATCCCGGAATTTTAGCCAAGTTCCTTCATTTGGGGCTCCGAATAATTAATTTCCTTATTAAATATGTCAGGTTGAAGAAGTGCTGGACAGAAAATTAACAAAGCAAAATCACACCAGTGGCAATTTTGTCATTTTTCGCGACTGTGTCTGAATGGGCCAAATTTTTCAAGGTTGATGGAAACAGGTCGGGAAATTGGACTCAGGGCACAGACTCGGGATCACGAAATTTTAGTCAAATCCCTTCGTTTGGGCCTCCGAATAATTAATTTTCGTATTAATTATAACAGGTTGAAAAAGTGCTGGACAGAAAATTAGCAAAGAAACCGCACCAGGGGCAATTTTGTCATTTGTCGCGACGGTGTCGTAATCGGCCGAAATTTGGCAGGTTGATTGGAAATGGTGTGCGAAATTGGACTCGGGGCATAAACTCGGGATCAAGGGATTTTAGCCAAATTCCGACGTTTGGGCCTCCGAATAATTAATTTCCTTATTAATTACGTCAGGTTGAAGAAATGTTGGACAGAAAATTAATAAAGCAAAACTGCACCAGGGGCAATTTTGTCATTTTTCACGATGGTGTCGGAATGGGCCTAAATTTGGAGGGTTAATTGGAAACGGCCTGCCAAATTGGACACGGGGCAAAATCCCGGGATCACGAGATTTTAGCTAAATTCCTTCGTTTGGGCCTCCGAATAATTAATTTCCTTATTAATTATGTTTGGTTGAAGAAGTGTTGGACGGAAAATAAACAAAATAAAACCGCATCAGGGGCAATTTTGTCATTTGACGCGACGGTGTTGGAATCGGCCGAACTTGACAGATTGATTGGAAACGGCCAGCGAAATTGGACTCGCGGCACAGACCCAGGATAATAAATTCAATTGGGCCTCTGAATAATAAATTTTCTTATTAATTATGTCAGGTTGAAGAAGTGCTGGACATAAAATTAACAAAGCGAAATCGCACCGGGGGCAATTTGGTCATTTTTCGCGACGTTGTCGGAATGGGCCAAAATTTGACAAGTTGACTAGAAACGGCCCACGAAATTGGATTCGGGGCAGTAACCTGGGATCACGGGCTTTTAGCCAAATTCCTTCAATTGGACCTCCAAATAATTAATTTCCTTATTAATTATGTCAGGTTGAAGAAGTCCTGGACTATAAATTAACAAGCAAAACCGCACCAGGGGCAATTTTGTCATTTTTCGCGACTGTGTCGGAATGGCCAAAAATTTGGCAGGTTGATTAGAAACGGCCTGCGTAATTCGATACGAGGCAAAAACCTGGGATCACGGGATTTTAGCTAAATTCCTTTGCTTGGGCCTCCGAATACTTAATTTCCTTATTAATTATTTTTGGTTGAAGAAGTGCTGGACAGAAAATTAACAAAGCAAAACCGCACCAGGGGCAATTTCGTCATTTGACGCAACGGTGTCGGAATGGGCCGAATTTGACAGGTTGATTGGAAACGACCCGCGAAATTGGACTCACGGCGCAGACCTGGGGTCACGGGATTTTACCGAAATTCCTTCGTTTGGGTCTCCGAATAATAAATTTCCTTGTTAATTATGTCAGGTTGAAGAAGTGCTGAGCAGAAAATTAACAAAGAAAAATCGTACCAGGGGCAATTTTGTCATTTTTAGCAACGGTGTCAGAATGGGCCGAAATTTGGCAGGTTGACTGGAAATGGCCCGCAAAATAGGACTCGAGGCACAGACCCAGGATCACGGGATTTTAGCCAAATTCCTTTGTTTGGGCCTCTAAATAATTAATTTCCTTATTAATTACGTAAGGTTGAAGAGGTGTTGGACAGGAAATTAACAAAGCAAAATCGCACCAGGGGCAATTTTGTCATTTTTCATGACGGTGTCGGAATGGGCCAAAATTTGGCAGGTTAATTGGAAACGGCCCGCAAAATTGGACACGGGGCAAAATCCCGGGATCACGGGATTTTTGCCAAATTCCTTCATTTGGGTCTCCGAATAATAAATTTCCATATTAATTATGTCAGGTTGAAGAAGTGCTGGACAGAAAATTAACAAAGAAAAATCGTATCAGGGGAAATTTTGTCATTTTTCACAACGGTGTCAGAATGGGCCGAAATTTGGCAGGTTGACTGGAAACCGCCTGCAAAATAGGACTCGGTGCAAAGACCCAGGATCACAGGATTTTAGCCAGATTCCTTCGTTTAGGCCTCTGAATAATTACTTTCCTTATAAATTATGTCAGGTTGAAGAAGTGCTGGACAGAAAATTAACAAAGAAAAACCGCACCAGGGGCAATTTTGTCATTTCTTGCGATGGTGTCGCAATCGGCCGAAATTTGGCAGGTTGATTGGAAACGGCGTACGAAATTGGACTCGGAGCGTAGACTCTGGATCACGGGATTTTAGCCAAATTCCTCCATTTAGGCCTCCGAATAATTAATTTCCTTATTAATTACGTCAGGTTGAAGAAGTGTAGGACAGAAAATTAACAAAGCAACCGAATAATTACTTTCCTTATAAATTATGTCAGGTTGAAGAAGTGTAGGACAGAAAATTAACAAAGCGAGACCGCACCAGGGGCAATTTTGTCATTTTTCGCGACGGTGTCGGAATGGGCCGAAATTTGGCAGGTTGATTGGAAACGACCCTCAAAATTGGACTCGGGGCACAGACCCGGGATCACGGGATTTCAGCCAAATTCCTTCATTTGGGCCTCCGAATAATTAATTTCCTTATTAATTAAGTCAGGTTGAAGAAGTGCCGGATAGAAAATTAACGAAGAAAAACTGTACCAGGTGCAATTTTGTCATTTGTCGCGACTGTGTCGGAATGGTCCAAAATTTGCAAGGTTGATTGGAAACGGCCCGTGAAGTTGGACTCGGGGCACAGACCCAAGATTACGAAATTTTAGCCAAATTCCTTCGTTTGGGCCTCCAAATACTTAATTTCCTTATTAATTATGTCAGGTTGGAAAAGACCTGGACAGAAAATTAACAAAGCAAAATCGCACCAAGGGAAATTTTGTCATTTTTCGCGACGGTATCGGAATGGGCCGAAATTTGGCAGGATCACTGCAAACGGCCCGCGAAAATGGACTCGGGGCACAAACCCAGGATCACGGGATTTTAGCTAAATTCCTTCATTTGGGCCTCCGAATAATTAATTTCCTTATTAATTGTGTCGGGTTGAAGAAGTGTTGGACAAAAAATTAAAAACCAAAACCGCACTAAGGGCAATTTTATCATTTTTTTCGACGGTGTCGGAATGGGCCGAAATATGAAAGGTTGATTGGAAAAGGCCCGCGAAATTGTACTCGAGGTGAATACCCGGGATCACAAGATTTTAGCCAAATTCTTTCGTTTGGGCCCCCGAATAATTAATTTCCTTATTAATTATGTCAGGTTGAAGATGTGTTGGACAGAAAATTAACAAAGCACAATCGCACCTGGGGCAATATTGTTATTTGTCGTGACGGTGTCGGAATGGACGGAAATTTGGCAAGTTGATTGGGAATGGCCAGCGAAATTGGACTCGGGGCACATACCCGAGATCACGGGATTTTGGCCAAATTCCTTCGTTTGGGCCTCTGAATAATTAATTTCCTTATTAATTATGTCAAGGAGAAGAAGTGTTGGACAGAAAATTAACAAAGTAAAACTGAACAAGGGGCAATTTTGCTATTTGTTGCGATGGTGTCGGAATGGGCCGAAATTTGGCAGGTTGACTGGAAACGGCCAGCGAAATCGGACTCGGGGCACAGACCCGAGATCACGGGATTTTAGCCAAACTCCTTCGTTTGGGCCTCCGAATAATTAATTTTCGTGTTAATTATGTCAGGTTGAAGAAGTGCTGGATAGAAAATTAACGAAGCAAAGCCGCACCAGGGGCAATTTTGTAATTTTTTGCGACGGTCTCGAAATAGGCCGAAATATGAAAGGTTGATTGGAAACGGCACTCGAAATTGGACTCCGGGCACAGACCCGGGATCATTGGATTTCAGGCAAAATTTCTTCTTTTGGGCCTCCGAATAATTAATTTCCTTATTAATTAAGTCAGGTTGAAGAAGTGTTGGATAGAAAATTAACAAAGCAAAATCGCACCAGGGGCAATATTGTTATTAGTCGCAATGGTGTCGAAATAGGCCAAAATTTGGCAGGTTGATTGGAAACGGCCAGCGAAATCGGACTCGGGGCACAGACCCGGGATCACGGGATTTTAGCCAAACTCCTTTTTTTGGGCCTCCGAACAATTAATTTCCGTATTAATTATGTCGGGTTGAAGAAGTATTTGACAGAAAATTAACAAAGCAAAACCCTACCAGGGGCAATTTTGTCATTTGTCGCGACGGTGTCGCAATCGGTCGAAATTTAGCAGGTTGATTGGAAACGGCGCACGAAATTGGACTTGGGGCACAACCCCCGATTCACGGGATTTTAGCCAAATTCCTTCGTTTGGGCCTCCAAATAATTAATTTCCTTATTAATTATGTCAGGTTGTAGAAGTGTTGGACAAAAAATTAACAAAGAAAAACCACACCAGGGGCAATTTTTTCATTTGCCGCGACGGTGTCAGAATGGGCCAAAATTTGGCTGGTTGAATGGAAACGGTCCGCTAAACTGGACTTGGGGCACAGACCCAGGATCACGGAATTTCAGCCAAATTCCTTCGTTTGGGCCTCCAAATTCTTAATTTCCTTATTAATTATGTCAGGTGGAAGAAGTGCCAGACAAAAAATTAACAAAGCGAAACCGCACCAGTGGCAATTTTGTCATTTGTCGCGACGGTGTCGTAATGGGCCGAAATTTAGCAGGTTGATTGGAAATGGCCAACTAAATTGGACTCGGGGCACATACCCGAGATCACCGGATTTTCGCCAAATTCCTCCGTTTGGGCCTCCGAATAATTAATTTCCTTATTAATTATGTCAGGTTGAAAAAGTATTGGACAGAAAATTAACAAAGCAAAACCACTCCAGGGGCAATTTTTGTAATTTTTCGCAACGATGTCGGATTGGGCCGAAATATGAAAGGTTGATTGGAAACGGCCTGCGAAGCTTGACTCGGGGCATTGACCCGGGATCACGGGATTTTGGCCAAATTCCTTCGTTTGGGCCTCCGAAAAATAAATTTCCTTATTAATTATGTCAGGTTGAAGAAGTGTTGGACAGAAAATTAACAAAGCAAAACCGCACCAAGGGTAATATTGTTATTTGTCGCAACGGTGTCGGAATGGGCCGAAATTTGGTAGGTTGATCGGAAACGACCCTCAAAATTGGACTCGAGGCACAGACCCAGGATCACGGGATTTCAGCCAAATTCCTTCGTTTGGGCTTCCGAATAATTAATTTCATTATTAATTAAATTAGGTTGAAGAAGTACTTGACAGAAAATTAATGAAGAAAAACCGTACCAGGGGCAATTCTGTCATTTGTCGCGACTGTGTCGGAATGGGTCAAAATTTGCAAGGTCGATTGGAAACGGCCCACGAAATTGGACTTGGGGCACAGACCGATATTACGAAATTTTAGCCAAATCCTTCATTTGGGCCTCCGAATACTTAATTTTCTTATTAATTATGTCAGGTTGAAGAAGTGCTGGACAAAAAATTAACAAAGAAAAATCGCACCAGGGGCAATTTTGTCATTTGTCGCGACGATGTCGGAATGGGCCAAAATTTGGCCGGTTGATTGGAAAAGGGCCGCGAAACTGGACTTGGGGCACAGACCCGGGATCATGGAATTTTAGCCGAAATCCCTCGTTTAGGCCTCCGAATTCTTAATTTCCTTATTAATTATGTCAGGTTGAAGAAGTGCCAGACAAAAAATTAACAAAGTGAAACCGCACCAGTGACAATTTTGTCATTTCTCGCGACGGTGTCGGGATGGGCCGAAATTTGGCAGGTTGATTGGAAACGGCCAGCGAAATTGGACTCGGGGCACATACCTGAGATCACAGGATTTTAGCCAAATTCCTCCGTTTGGGCCTCCGAATAATTAATTTCCTTATTAATTATGTCAGGTTCAAAAAGTATTGGACAAAAAATTAACAAAGCAAAACCGCACCAAGGGCAATTTTGTCATTTTTCGCGATGATGTCGGAATGGGCCGAAATATGAAAGGTTGATTGGAAACGGCCTGCAAAGCTCGACTCGGGGCACAGACCCTAGATCACGGGATTTTGGCCGAATTCCTTTGTTTGGGCCTCCAAAAAACAAATTTCCTTATTAATTATGTTAGGTTGAAGAAGTGTTGGAGAGAAAATTAACAAAGCAAAACCGCACCAAGGGTAATATTGTTATTTGTCGTGACGGTGTCGAAATGGGCCGAAATTCGGTAGGTTGATTGGAAACGGCCCTCAAAATTGGACTCGAGGCACAGACCCGGGATCACGGGATTTCAGCCAAATTCCTTCGTTTGGGCCTCCGAATAATTAATTTCCTTATTAATTAAATCAGGTTGAAGAAGTGCTGGACAGAAAATTAACGAAGAAAAATCGTACTAGGGGCAATTTAGTCATTTGTCGCGACTGTGTCGGAATGGGCCAAAATTTGCAAGGTTGATTGAAAACGGCCCACGAAATTGGACTCGGGGGCGAAGACCGTTATTACGAAAGTTTAGCCAAATTCCTTCGTTTGGGCCTCCGAATAATTAATTTCCTTATTAATTATTTTAGGTTGAAGAAGTCCTGGACTGAAAATTAACAAAGAAAAACCGTACCAGAGGCAATTTTGTCATTTGTCGCGACTGTGTCGGAATTGGCAAAAATTTGCATGGTTGATTGGAAACGGCGCGTGAAATTGGACTCGGGGCGCAGACCCAGGATCATGGGATTTTAGTTAAATTCTTTCGTCTGGGCCTTCGAATAATTAATTTCCTAATTAATTATGTTAGGTTAAAGAATTGTAGGACAAAAAATTAACAAAGAAATCGCACTTGGGGCAATTTTTCCATATGTCACGATGGTGCCGGAATGGGTTAAAATTTGGCTGTTAGATTGGAAACGGCCGCGAAATTGTACTCGAGACACAGAACCGGGATCATGAAATTTTAGCCAAATTCCTTTGTTTGGGCCTCCGAATAATTAATTTCCTTATTAATTATGTCAAGTAGAAGAAGTGTTGGGCAGAAAATTAACAAAGTAAAATCGAACCAGGGGCAATTTAGCTATTTGTCGCGATGGTGTCGGAATGGGCCGAAATTTGGCAGCTTGACTGGAAACGGCCAGCAAAATCGGACTCCGGGCACAGGCCCGGGATCACGGGGTTTTAGCAAAACTCCTTCGTTTGGGCCTCTGAATAATTAATTTCCTTATTAATTATGTCAAGTAGATGAAGTGTTGGACAGAAAATTAACAAAGTAAAACTAAACCAGGGGCAATTTTGCTATTTGTTGCGACGGTGTCGGAATGGGCCGAAATTTGGCAGGTTGATTGGAAACGGCCAGTGAAATCGGACTCGGGGCATAGACCTGAGATCATGGGATTTTAGCCAAATTCCTTCGTTTTGGCCTCCGAATAATTAATTTTCGTGTTAATTATGTCAGGTTGAAGAAGTGCTGGATAGAAAATTAACAAAGCAAAACCGCACAAGGGGCAATTTTGTAATTTTTTGCGACGGTGTCGGAATTGGCCGAAATATGAAAGGTTGATTGGAAAGACTCAAGGAGCATACCTGGGATCATTGGATTTTAGGCAAATTCCTTCTTTTGGGCCTCTAAATAATTAATTTCCTTATTAATTAAGTCAGGTTGAAGAAGTGTTGAATAGAAAATAAACAAAGCAAAATCGCAACAGGGGCAATTTTGTCATTTGTCGCGACGGTGTCGCAATCGACCGAAATTTAGCAGGTTGATTGGAAACGGCGCACGAAATTGGACTCGGGGCACAGCCTCGGGTTCATGGGATTTTAGCCAAATTCCTTCGTTTGGGCCTCCGAACAATTAATTTCCTTATTAATTATGTCAGGTTGTAGAAGTGTTGGACAAAAAATTAACAAAGCAAAACCGCACCAGGGGCAATTTTGTCATTTGTCGCGACGGTGTCGGAATGGGCCAAAATTTGGCTGGTTGATTGGAAACGGTCCGCGAAACTGGACTTGGGGCACAGACCCGGGATCACGGAATTTCGGCCGAATTCCTTCGTTTGGGCCTCCGAATTCTTAATTTCCTTATTAATTATGTCAGGTTGAAGAAGATACAGACAAAAAATTAACAAAGCGAAACCGCATCAATGGCAATTTTGTCATTTGTCGCGACAGTGTCGGAATGGGCCGAAATTTGGCAGGTTGATTGGAAACGGCCAGCGAATTTGGACTCAGGGCGCATACCCGAGGTCACGGGATTTTAGAAAAAATCCTCAGTTTGGGCCTCCGAATAATTAATTTCCCTATTAATTATGTCAGGTTGAAAAAGTATTGGACAGAAAATTAATAAAGCAAAACCGCACCAGGGGCAATTTTGTCATTTTTTGCGACAATGTCGGAATGGGCCGAAATATGAAAGATTGATTGGAAACGGCCTGCGAAGTTTGACTCGGGGCACAGACCTGGGATCAGGGGATTTTGGCCAAATTCCTTCGTTTGGGCCTCCAAAAAATAAATTTCCTTATTAATTATGTCGGGTTGAAGAAGTGTTGGACAGAAAATTAACAAAGCAAAACCGCATCATGGGTAATATTGTGATTTGTCGCGACGATGTCGGAATGGGCCAAAATTCGGTAGGTTGATTGGAAACGGCCCTCAAAATTGGACTCGAGGCACAGACCCGGGATCACGGGATTTCAGCCAAATTACTTCGTTTGGGCCTCCGAATAATTAATTTCCTTATTAATTAAATCAGGTTGAAGAAGTGCTGGACAGAAAATTAACGAAGAAAAACCAAACCAGGGACAATTTTGTCAATTGTCGCGACTGTGTCGGAATGGGCCAAAATTTGCAAGGTTGATTGGAAACGGCCCACGAAATTGGACTCGGGGCAAAGACTCGTATTACAAAAGTTTAGCCAAATTCCTTCGATTGGGACTCCGAATACTTAATTTCCTTATTAATTATGCGAGGTTGAAGAAGTGCTGGACAAAAAATTAACAAAGAAAAATTGCACCGGGGGCAATTTTATCATTTGTCGCGACGGTGTCGGAATGGGCAAAAATTTGGCCGGTTGATTGGAAACGGTCCGCAAAACTGGACTTGGGGCACAGATCCTGGATCACAGAATTTCAGCCGAATTCCTTCGTTTGGGCCTCCGAATTCTTAATTTCCTTCTTAATTATGTCAGGTTGAAAAAGTGCCAGACAAAACATTAACAAAGCGAAACCACACCAGTGGCAATTTTGTCATTTGTCGCGAAAGTGTCGGAATGGGCCAAAATTTGGCAGGTTGATTGGAAACGGCCAGCGAAATTGGACTCGGGGCACATACTCGAGATCACGGGATTTTAGCCAAATTCCTCCATTTGGGCCTCCGAATAATTAATTTCCTTATTAATTATGCCAGGTTAAAAAAGTATTGGACAGAAAATTAACAAAGCAAAATCGCACCAGGGGCAATTTTGTCATTTTTCGCGACGATGTCGGAATCGGCCGAAATATGAAAGGTTGATTGGAAATGGCCTGCGAAGTTCGACTCGGGGCACAGACCCGAGATCACGGGATTTTGGCCAAATTCCTTCATTTGGGCCTCCGAATAATAAATTTCCTTATTAATTATGTCAGGTTGAAGAAGTGTTGGACAAAAAATTAACAAAGCAAAACTGCACCAAGGGTAATATTGTTATTTGTCGCGACGGTGTCGGAATAGGCCAAATTTTGGTAGGTTGATTGGAAACGGCCCACGAAATTGGACTCGAGGCATAGACCCGAGATCACGGGATTTCAGCTAAATTCCTTCGTTAGGGCCTCCGAATAATTAATTTCCTTATTAATTAAATCAGGTTGAAGAAGTGCTGGACAGAAAATTAACGAAGAAAAACCGTACCAGGGGCAATTTTGTCATTTGTTACGAATGTGTCGGAATGGGCCAAAATTTGCAAGGTTGATTGGAAACGGCCCACGAAATTGGACTCGGGGCACAGACCGGTATTACGAAATTTTAGCCAAATTCCTTCGTTTGGGCCTCCGAATACTTAATTTCCTTATTAATTATGTCAGGTTGAAGAAGTGCCGGACAAAAAATTAACAAAGTAAAATTGCACCAGGGGAAATTTTGTCGCGACGATGTTAGAATGGGCTTAAATTTGGCAGGTTCACTGCTAACAGCTCGCGAAAATAGAGTCGGGGCACAGACCCAGGATCACGGGATTTTAGCTAAATTCCTTGGTTTGGGCCTCCGAATAATTAATTTCCTTATTAATTATGTCAGGTTTCAGAAGTGTGGGATAGAAAATTAAAAAAGCAAAACCGCACTGAGGGCAATTTTGTCATTTTTTGCGACGGTGTTGCAATGGGCCGAAATATGAAAGGTTGATTGGAAAAGGTCCGGGATAACGAGATTTTAGCCAAATTCCTTCTTTTAGGCCCCCGAATAATTAATTTCCTTATTAATTATGTCAGGTTGAAGAAGTGTTGTACAGAAAATTAACAAAGCATAACCGCACCAGGGGCAATATTTTTATTTGTCGCGACGGTGTCGGAATGGGCCGAAATTCGGTAGGTTGATTGGGAATGGCCAGCAAAATTGGACTCGGGGCACATACCCGAGATCACAGGAATTTAGCAAAATTTCTTCGTTTGGGCCTCCGAATAATTAATTTCCTTATTAATTATGTTGGGTTGAGGAAGTGCTGGATAGAAAATTAACAAAGAAAAACCGTACCAGAGGCAATTTTGTCGTTTGACGTGACTGTGTCGGAACTGGCCAAAATTTGCAAGGTTGATGGGAAACGGCCCGCGAAATTGGACTCGGGGCATAGACCCGGGATCACGGAATTTTAGCCAAATTCCTTCATTTGGGCCTCCGAATACTTAATTTCCTTATTAATTATGTCAGGTTGAAAAAGTGTTGGACAGAAAATTAACAAAGCAAAACCGTCCCAGAGGCAATTTTGTCATTTCTCGCGACGGTGTCGGAATGGGCCGAAATTTGGCAAGTTGACTGGAAATGGCCCGCAAAATAGGACTCGGGGCACAGACCCAGGATCACGGGATTTTAGCCAAATTCCTTCGTTTGGGCCTCTGAATAATTAATTTCCTTATTAATTACGTCACGTTGAAGAGGTGTTGGACAGGAAATTAACAAAGCAAAACCACACCGGGGCAATTTTGTCATTTTTCACAACGGTGTCGGAATGGGCCGAAATTGGGCAGGTTAATTGGAAACGGCCCACGTAATTGGACACAGGGAAAAAACCCGGGATCACGGGATTTTAGCCAAATTCCTTTGTTTGGGTCTCCGAATAATTAATTTCCTTATTAATTATGTCAGGCTGAAGAAGTGCTGGACAGAAAATTTACTATGCAAAATCGCACCTGGGGCGATTTCGTCATTTTTCACGACGGTGTCGGAATGGGCTGAATCTAACAGGTTGATTTTAAACAGCCCGAGAAATTAGACTCGCTGCGCAGACCCGGGATCGCGGGATTTTTGCTAAATTCCTTCGTTTGAGGCCCCGAATAATAAATTTCCTTATTAATTATGTCAGGTTGAAGAAGTGCTGGACAGAAAATTAACTATGCAAAATCGCACCTGGGGTGATTTCGTCATTTTTCACGACGCTGTCGGAATGGGCTGAATCTGACAGGTTGATTTTAAACAGCCTGAGAAATTGGACTCGCTGCGCAGACCCGGGATCACGGGATTTTTGCTAAATTCCTTCGTTTGGGCCTCCGAATAATAAATTTCCTTATTAATTATGTCTGGTTGAAGATGTGTTGGACACAAAATTAACAAAGAAAAACTACACCAGGGGCAATTTTGACATTTGTCGCGATGGTGTTGGAATGGGCCAAAATTTCGCAGGTTGACGAAAAAACGGCCCACGAAATTGGACTCGGGGCATAGACCCGGGATCACGGGATTTTAGCTAAATTCCTTCGTTTGGGCCTCTGAATAGTTAATTTCCTTATTAATTATGTCTGGTTGAAGATGTGTTGGACACAAAATTAACAAAGAAAAACTACACCAGGGGCAATTTTGTCATTTGTCGCGATGGTGTTGGAATGGGCCAAAATTTGGCAGGTTGACGAAAAAACGGCCCACGAAATTGGACTCGGGGCACATACACGGGATCACGAAATTTTAGCTAAATTCCATCATTTGGGCCTCCGAATACTTATTTCCTAATTAATTATGTCACGTTGAAGAAGTGTTGGACAGAAAATTAACAATGCAAAACCGCACCAGGGACAATTTTGTCATTTTTCGCGACGGTGTCGGAGTGGGCCGAAATTTGAAGGGTTGATTGGAAACAGCCCGCGAAATTGGACACGGGGTAAAATCCCGGGATCATGAGATTTTAGCTAAATTCCTTCGTTTGGGCCTCCACATAATTAATTTCCTTATTAATTATGTTAGGTTGAAGAAGTGTTGGAAGGAAAATTAACAAAATAAAATCACACCAAGGGCAATTTTGTCATTTTTCACGACTGTGTCGGAATGGGCCAAATTTTGCAAGGATGATGGAAACGGCCCGCGAAATTGGACTCAGGGCACAGACCCGGGATCACAAAATTTTAGTCAAATTCCTTAGTTTGGGCTTTCGAATAATTAATTTCCGTATTAATTATGATAGTTTGAACAAGTGCTGGACAGAAAATTAACAAAGAAAAATCGCACCAGGGGAAATTTTGTCATTTGTCGCGACGGTGTCGCAATCGATCGAAATTTGGCAGGTTGATTGGAACGGCCCGCGAAATTGGACATGGGGCAAAATCCCGGGATCACGGGATTTTAGCAAAATTCCTTTGTTTGGGTCTCCGAATAATTAATTTCCTTATTAATTATGTCAGGCTGAAGAAGTGCTGGACAGAAAATTAACTATGCAAAATCGCACCTGGGGCGATTTCGTCATTTTTCACGACGGTGTCGGAATGGGCTGAATCTGACAGGTTGATTTTAAACAGCCCGAGAAATTGGACTCGCTGCGCAGACCCAGGATCACGGGATTTTTGCTAAATTCCTTCGTTTGGGCCTCCGAATAATAAATTTCCTTATTAATTATGTCAGGTTGAAGAAGTGCTGGACAAAAAATTAACAAAGTGAAACCGCACAATGGGCAATTTTGTCATTTTTCGCGATGGTGTCGGAAAGGGCCGAATATGAAAGGTTGATTGGAAACGGCCTGCGAAGTTGGACTCGGGGCACAGACCCGAGATCACGAGATTTTAGCTAAATTCCTTCGTTTCGGCCTCCGCATAATTAATTTCCTTATTAATTATGTCTGGTTGAAGATGTGTTGGACACAAAATTAACAAAGAAAAATCGTACCAGGGGCAATTTTGTCATTTGTCGCGATGGTGTTGGAATGGGCCAAAATTTGGCAGGTTGACGAGAAACGGCCCACGAAATTGGACTCGGGGCACATACACGGGATAATAAATTCAATTGGGCCTCCAAATAATAAATTTCCTTGTTAATTATGTCAGGTTGAAGAAGTGTTGGACGGAAAATTAACAAAGCAAAACCGCACTAGGGGCAATTTAGTCATTTTTCACGATGTTGTCGGAATGGGCCGAAATTTGGCAGGTTGACTGGAAACGGCCCACGAAATTGGACTTGGGGCATAGACCAGGGATCACGGGATTTTAGACAAATTTCCTCATTTGGGCCTCCGAATAATTAATTTCCTTATTACTTATGTCAGATTGAAGAAGTGCTGGACAGAAAATTAACAAAGCAAAACCACACCAGGGGCAATTTTCCAATTTTTCGCGACGGTGTCGGAATGGGTCGAAATTTGGCAAGTTGATTGGAAACGGCCCGCGTAATTGGACATGGGGGAAAAACTTGGGATTACGGGATCTTAGCCAAATTCCTTTGCTTGGGCCTCTGAATAATTAATTTCCTTATTAATTATGTCATGTTGAAGAAGTACTGGACAGAAAATTAACAAAGCAAAACTGCACCAGGGGCAATTTCATCATTTGATGCGATGGTGTCAGAATGGGCCGAATTTGACAGGTTGATTGGAAACGGCCTGCGAAATTGGACTCGCGGCGCAGACTAGGGATCATGGAATTTTAGCCAAATTCCTTCGTTTGGGCCTCCGAATAATAATAAATTTCCTTATTAATCATGTCAGGTTGAAGAAGTGCTGGACAAAAAATTAACAAAGAAAAATTGTACTAGGGGCAATTTTGTAATTTTTCGTAACGGTGTCAGAGTGGGCCGAAATTTGGCAGGTTGACTGGAAACGGCCCGCAAAATAGGACTCGGGGCACAGACCCAGATCACGGGATTTTAGCCAAATTCCTTTATTTGGGCCTCCAAATAATTAATTTCATTATTAATTATGTCAGGTTGAAGAAGTGATGGACAGAAAATTAACAAAGAAAAATCGTACCAGGGGCAATTTTGTCATTTGATGCGACGGTGTCGGAATGGGCCAAATTTGACAGGTTGATTGGAAACGGCCCGCGAAATTTGACTCGTGGCACAGAAGCGGAATCACGGGATTTTAGCCAAATTCCTTCGTTTGGTCCTACGAATAATAAATTTCCTTATTAATTTTGACAGGTTGAAGAAGTGCTGGAAAGAAAATTAACAAAGAAAATCGCACCCGAGGCAATTTTGTCATTTGTCGCAACGGTGTTGCAATCGGTCGAAATTTGGCAGGTTGATTGGAAACGACGCGCGAAATTTGACTCGGGGCATAAACCCGGGATCACGGGATTTTAGCCAAATCCCTTCGTTTGGGCCTCTGAATAATTAATTTCCTTATTAATTACGTCAGGTTGAAGAAGTGTTGGTCAGAAAATTAAGAAAGCAAAACCGTACCTGAGGCAATTTTGTCATTTTTCACAACGGTGTCGAAATGGGCCAAAATTTAGAGGGTTGATTGGAAACGGCCCGCGAAATTGGACATAGGGCAAAATCTCGGGATCACGGGATTTTAGCTAAATTCCTTCATTTGGGCCTCCGAATAATTAATTTCCTTATTAATTATGTCGGGCTGAAGATGTGCAGGACTGAAAATTAACTAAGCAAAACTACACCAGGGGCAATTTTGTCATTTGATGCGACGGTGTCGGAATGGGCCGAATTTGGCAGGTTGATTGGAAACGGTCGTGAAATTTGACTCGTGGCTCAGACCCAGGATCACGGGATTTTAGCCAAATTCCTTTGTTTGGGCCTCTGAATAATTAATTTCCTGATTAATTATGTCAGGTTAAAGAAGTGTTGGGCAAAAAATTTATAAAGAAAAATCGCACCTGGGGCAATTTTTTCATTTGTTACAACGGTGACGGAATGGGCCAAAATTTGGCAGGTCGATTGGAAACGGCCTGATAAATTGGACTCAAGACACAGACCCGGGATCACGGAATTTTAGCCAAATTCCTTCGTTTGGGCCTTCGAATAATTATTTCCTTATTAATTATGTCAGGTAGTAGAAGTGTTGGACAGAAAATTAACAAAGTAAAACCGAACCATGGGCAATTTTGCTATTTGTCGCGACGGTGTCGGAATGGGCCGAAATTTGACAGGCTGATTGGAAACGGCCAGCGAAATTGGACTCGGTGCACAGACCCGGGATCACAGGATTTTAGCCAAACTCCTTCGTTTGGGCCTCCGAATAATTAATTTTCGTATTAATTATGTCAAGTTGAAGAAGTGCAGGACAGAAAATTAACGAAGCAAAACCGCAACATAGGCAATTTTGTAATTTTTGCGACGGTGTCGGAATGGGCCGAAATATGAAAGGTTGATTGGAAACATCCCTCAAAATTGGACTCGGGGCACATACTCGGGATCACGGGATATTAGCCAAACTCCTTCGTTTGGGCCTCCGAATAATTAATTTCCATATTAATTATGTCGGGTTGAAGAAGTGCTGGACAGAAAATTAACAAAGAAAAACCGCGCCAGGGGCAATTTTGTCATTTGTCACGACGGTGTCGCAATTGGCCGAAATTTAGCAGGTTGATTGGAAACGGCGCACGAAATTGGACTGGGGGCACAGCCCCGAGTTCACGGGATTTTAGCCTAATTCCTTAGTTTGGGCCTCCAAATAATTAATTTCCTTATTAATTATGTCAGGTTGAAGAAGTGTGGGACAAAAAATTAAGAAAGAAAAACCGCACCATGGGGCAATTTTTTCATTTGTCGCAATGGTGTCAGAATGGGCTAAAATTTGGCTGGTTGATTGGAAACGGTCTGCGAAATTGGATTCGGGGCACAGACCCGGGATCACGGCATTTTAGTCAAATTCCTTCGTTTGGGCCTCCGAATACTTAATTTCCTTATTAATTATGTTAGGTTGAAGAAGTGTTGGACAGCAAATTAACGAAGAAAAATCGCACTTGGGGCAATTTTTTCATTTCTCACGACGGTGTCGGAATGGGTCAAAATTTGGCTGTTAGATTGGAAACGGCCGCGAAATTGTACTCAAGACACAGACCCGGGATCACGAAATTTTAGCCAAATTCCTTCGTTTGGGCCTCCGAATAATTAATTTCCTTATTAATTATGTTAAGTAGAAGAAGTGTTGGACAGAAAATTAACAAAGTAAAACCTAACCAGGGGCAATTTTGCTATTTGTCACGACAGTGTCAGAATGGGCCGAAATTTGGCATGTTGATTGGAAACGGCCAGCGAAATCGGACTCGGGGCTTAGACCCGAGATCACGGGATTTTAGCCAAACTCCTTTGTTTGGGCCTCCGAATAATTAATATTCGTGTTAATTATGTCAGGTTGAAGTAGTGCTGGATAGAAAATTACCGAAGCAAAACCGCACCAAGGGCAATTTTGTAATTTTTTGCGACGGTGTCGGAATGGGCCAAAATATGAAAGGTTGATTGGAAATGGCTCTCGAAATTGGACATAGGGCACAGACCCAAGGTCATTGGATTTTAGGCAAATTCCTTCGTTTGGGCCTCCGAATAATTAATTTCCTTATTAATTAAGTCAGGTTGAAGAAGTGTTGAACAGAAAATTAACAAAGCAAAACCGCACCAGGGGCAATATTGTTATTTGTCGCAATGGTGTCGGAATGGGCCGAAATTTGGCAGGTTGATTGGAAACGGCCAGCGAAATTGGACTCGGGACATAGACCCGGGATCACGGGATTTTAGCCAAACTCCTTCGTTTGGGCCTCCGAATAATTAATTACCGTATTAATTATGTCGGGTTGAAGAAGTACTGGACAGAAAATTAACAAAGCAAAACCGCACCAGGGGCAATTTTGTCATTTGTCGCGATGGTGTCGCAATCGAACGAAATTTAACAGGTTGATTGGAAACAGCGCACGAAATTGGACTCGGGGCAGAGCCTCGGGTTCACGGGATTTTAGCCAAATTCCTTCGTTTGGGCCTCCAAATAATTAATTTCCTTATTAATTATGTCAGGTTGCAGAAGTGCTGGACAAAAAATTAACAAAGAAAAACCACACAGGGGCAATTTTGTAATTTGTCACGACGGTGTCAGAATGGGCCAAAATTTGGCTGGTTGATTGGAAACGATCCGTGAAACTGTACTTGGGGCACTGACCCGGGATCACGGAATTTCAGCCGAATTCCTTCGTTTGGGCCACCGAATTCTTAATTTCCTTATTAATTATGTCAGGTTGAAGAAGTGCTAGACAAAAAATTAACAAAGCGAAACCGCACCAATGGCAATTTTGTCATTTGTCGCGACAGTGTCGGAATGGGCCAAAATTTGGCAGGTTGATTGGAAATGGCCAGCGAAATTGGACTCGGGGCACATACCCGAGATCACAGAATTTTAGCCAAATTCCTCCGTTTGGGCCTCCGAATAATTAATTTCCTTATTGATTATGTCAGGTTGAAAAAGTATTGGACAGAAAATTAACAACGCAAAATCGTACCAGGGGCAATTTTGTCATTTTTCGAGACGATGTCGGAATGGGCCGAAATATGAAAGGTTAATTGGAAACGGCCTGCGAAGTTCGACTCGGGGCACAGACCCGAGATCATGGGATTTTGGCCAAATTCCTTCGTTTAGGCCTCCGAATAATAAATTTCCTTATTAATTATGTCAGGTTGAAGAAGTGTTGGACAGAAAATTAACAAAGCAAAATCGCACCAAGGGTAATATTGTTATTTGTCGCCACGGTGTCGGAATGGGCCGAAATTTGGTAGGTTGATTGGAAACGACCCTCAAAATTGGACTCGAGGCATAGACCCGGGATCACGGGATTTTAGCCAAATTCCTTCGTTTGGGCCTCCGAATAATTAATTTCCTTATTAATCAAATCAGGTTGAAGAAGTACTGGAAAGAAAATTAACGATGAAAAACCGTACCAGGGGCAATTTTTGTCATTTGTCACGGCTGTGTCGGAATGGGCCAAATTTTGCTAGGTTGATTGGAAACGGCCCACGAAATTGGACTCGGGGTATAGACTGGTATTACGAAATTTTAGCCAAATTCCTTCGTTTGGGCCTCCGAATACTTAATTTCCTTGTTAATTATGTCAGGTTGAAGAAGTGCTGGACAAAAAATTAACAAAGAAAAATCGCACAGGGGGCAATTTTGTCATTTGTCGCGACGGTGTCGGACTGGGCCAAAATTTGACTAGTTGATTGGAAACAGTCCGCGAAACTGGACTTGGGGCACAGACCCGGGATCATGAAATGTCAACCGAATTCCTTCGTTTGGGCCTCCGAATTCTTAATTTCCTTATTAATTATGTCAGGTTGAAAAAGTGCCAGACAAAAAATTAACACAGGGAAACCGCACCAGTGGTAATTTTGTCATTTGTCGCGACGGTGTCGGAACGGGCCAAAATTTGGTAGGTTGATTGGAAACGGCCAGAGAAATTGGACTCGGGGCACATACCTGAGATCACGGGATTTTAGCCAAATTCCTCCGTTTGGGCCTCCGAATAATTAATTTCCTTATTAATTATGTCAGGTCGAAAAAGTATTGGACATAAAATTAACAAAGCAAAACCGCACCACGGGCAATTTTGTCATTTTTCGCGACGATGTCGGAATGGGCCGAAATATGAAAGGTTGATTGGAAATGGCCTACAAAGTTCGACTCAGGCCACAGACTCGAGATCACGGGATTTTAGCGAAATTCCTTTGTTTGGGCCTCCGAATAATAAATTTCCTTATTAATTATGTCAGGTTGAAGAAGTGTTGGACAGAAAATTAACAAAGCAAAACCGCACCAAGGGTAATATTGTTATATGTCGCCACGGTGTCGGAATGCGAAGAAATTTGGTAGGTTGATTGGAAACGGCCCTCAAAATTGGACTCGAGACACAGACCCAGGATCTCGGGATTTTAGCCAAATTCCTTCGTTTGGGCCTCCGAATAATTAATTTCCTTATTAATTAAATCAGGTTGAAGAAGTGCTGGACAGAAAATTAACGAAGAAAAACCGCACCAAGGGGAAATTTTGTCATTTTTCGCGACGATGGCGAAATGGGCCGAAATATGAAAGGTTGATTGGAAATGGCCTGCGAAGTTGGACTCGGGGCACAGACCTGGGATCAAGGGATTTTAGCCGAATTCCTTCGTTTGGGCTTCCGAATAATTAATTTCCTTATTAATTAAATCAGGTTGAAGAAGTGCTGGACAGAAAATTAACGAAGAAAAACCGCACCAAGGGGAAATTTTGTCATTTTTCGCGACGATGTCGAAATGGGCCGAAATATGAAAGGTTGATTGGAAATGGCCTGCGAAGTTGGACTCGGGGCACAGACCCGCGATCAAGGGATTTTCGCCGAATTCCTTCGTTTGGGCCTCCGAGTAATAAATTTCCTTATTAATTATGTCAGGTTGATGAAGTGTTGGATAGAAAATTAACAACGCAAAGCCGCACCAAGGGTAATATTGTTATTTGTCACAACGGTGTCGGAATGGGCCGAAATTTGGCAGGTTGATTGGAAACGACCAGCGAAATTGGACTCGGGGCACATACCCGAGATCATGGGATTTTCGCCAAATTCCTTCGTTTGGGCCTCCGAATAATTAATTTCCCTACTAATTATGTCAGGTTGAAGAAGTGCTGGACAGAAAATAAATAAAGAAAAACCGTACTAGGGGCAATATTCTCATTTGTCGTGACTGTGTTGGAATGGGCCAAAATTTGCAAAGTTGATGGGAAATGGCCCGCGAATTTGAACTCGGGGCACAGACCAGGGATCACGACATTTTTGCCAAATTCCTTCATTTGGGCGTCCGAATACTTAATTTCCTTATTAATTATGTCAGGTTGAAAAAGTGCTGGATAGAAATTTAACAAAGCAAAATTGTACCAGGGGTAATTTTGTCATTTTTCACGATGGTGTCGGAATGGGCCGAGATTTTGTAGGTTGACTGGAAACGGCCCGCAAAATTGGACTTGGGGCACAGACCCGGGATCACGGGATTTTGGCCAAATTCCTTCGTTTGGGCCTCAGAATAATTAATTTCCTTATTAATTATGTCAGGTTGAAGAACTATTGGACAGAAAATTAACAAAGCAAAACCGCACCAGTGGCAATTTTGTAATTTGTCACGATGGCGTTGGAATGGGCCAAAATTTGGCAGGTTGATTGGAAACAGCCCACGAAATTGAACTCGGGGTACATACACGGGATCACGAAATTTTACCTAAATTCCTTCGTTTGGGCCTCCGAATACAAAATTTCCTCATTAATTATGTCACGTTGAAAAAGTGTTGGATAGAAAATTAACAATGCGAAACCTCGCAGGGGCAATTTTGTCATTTTTTGCGACGGTGTCGGAATGGGCCAAATTTGGTTGGTTGATTGGAAACGGCCCCCGAAATCGGACTCCGAGCATAGACCTCGGATCCCGAAATTTTAGCCAGATTCCTTCATTTGGGGCTCCGAATAATTAATTTCCTTATTAAATATGTCAGGTTGAAGAAGTGCTGGACAGAAAATTAACAAAGTAAAATCGCACCAGTGGCAATTTTGTCATTTTTCGCGACTGTGTCGGAATGGGCCAAATTTTTCAAGGTTGATGGAAACGGCCCGAGAAATTGGACTCAGGGCACAGACCCGGGATCACGGAATTTTAGTCAAATCCCTTCATTTGGGCCTTCGAATAATTAATTTTCGTATTAATTATAACAGGTTGAAGAAGTGCTGGACAGAAAATTAACAAAGAAAAACTGCACCAGGGACAATTTTGTCATTTATCGCGACGGTGTCGCAATCGGCCGAAATTTTGCAGGTTGATTGGAAACGGCGCACGAAATTGGACTCGGGGCATAAACCCGGGATCAAGGGATTTTAGCCAAATTCCTACGTTTGGGCCTCCGAATAATTAATTTCCTTATTAATTACGTTAGGTTGAAGAAGTGTTGGACAGAAAATTAATAAAGCAAAACTGCACCAGGGGCAATTTTGTAATTTTTCACGATGGTGTCGGAATGGGCCGAAATTTGGAGGATTGATTGGAAACGGCCTGCCAAATTGGACACGGGGTAAAATCCCGGGATCACGAGATTTTAGCTAAATTCCTTCGTTTGGGCTTCCGAATAATTAATTTCCTTATTAATTATGTTAGGTTGAAGAAGTGTTGGACGGAAAATTAACAAAATAAAACCGCACTAGGGGCAATTTTGTCATTTGACGCGACGGTGTCGGAATCGGCCGAACTTGACAGATTGATTGGAAACGGCCCGCAAAATTGGACTCGCGGCACAGACCTAGGATAATAAATTCAATTGGGCCTCTGAATAATAAATTTCGTTATTAATTATGTCAGGTTGAAAAAGTGCTGGACATAAAATTAACAAAGCGAAATCGCCCCAGGGGCGATTTAGTCATTTTTCACAACGTTGTCGGAATGGCTGAAATTTGACAGGTTGACTAGAAACGGCCCACGAAATTGGACTCGGGGCAGTGACCTGGGATCACGGGCTTTTAGCCAAATTCCTTCAATTGGGCCTCCGAATAATTAATTTCCTTATTAATTATGTCAGGTTGAAGAAGTCCTGGACTAAAAATTAACAAAGCAAAATCGCACTAGGGGTAATTTTATCATTTTTCACGACTGTATCGGAATGGCCCGAAATTTGGCAGGTTGATTAGAAACGGCCTGCGTAATTCGATACGAGGCCAAAACCTGGGATCACGGGATTTTAGCTAAATTCCTTTGGTTGGGCCTCCGAATAATTAATTTCCTTATTAATTATTTTTGGTTGAAGAAGTGTTGGACAGAAAATTAACAAAACAAAACCGTACCACGGGCAATTTCGTCATTTTGACGCAACGGTGTCGGAATGGGCCGAATTTGACAGGTTGATTGGAAACGGCCCGCTAAATTAGACTCACGGCGCAGATCTGGGGTCACAGGATTTTACCGAAATTCCTTCGTTTGGGTCTCCGAATAATAAATTTCCTTGTTAATTATGTCAGGTTGAAAAAGTGCTGAGCAGAAAATTAACAAAGAAAAACCGTACCAGGGGCAATTTTGTCAATTTTAGCAACGGTGTCAGAATGGGCCGAAATTTGGCAGGTTGACTGGAAATGGCCCGTAAAATAGGACTCGGGGCACAGACCAGGATCACGGGATTTTAGCCAAATTCCTTCGTTTGGACCTCTAAATAATTAATTTCCTTATTAATTACGTCAGGTTGAAGAGGTGTTGGACAGGAAATTAACAAAGCAAAACCGCACCAAGGGCAATTTTGTCATTTTTCATGACGGTGTCGAAATGGGCCGAAATTTGGCAGGTTAATTGGAAACGGCCCGCAAAATTGGACACGGGGCAAAATCCCGGGATCACGGGATTTTGGCTAAATTCCTTTGTTTGGGTCTCCGAATAATAAATTTCCTTATTATTTATGTTAGGTTGAAGAAGTGCTGGACAGAAAATTAACAAAGAAAAATCGTACCAGGGGTTATTTAGTCATTTTTCGCAACGGTGTTAGAATGGGCCGAAATTTAGGAGGTTGACTGGAAACGGCCTGCAAAATAGGACTCAGGGCAAAGACCGAGGATCACGGGACTTTAGCCAAATTCCTTCGTTTAGGCCTCTGAATAATTACTTTCCTTATAAACTATGTCAGGTTGAAGAAGTGCTGGACAGAAAATTAACAAAGAAAAACCGCACCAAGGGCAATTTTGTCATTTCTTGCGACGGTGTCGCAATCGGCCGAAATTTGGCAGGTTGATTGGAAATGGCGTGCGAAATTGGACTCAGAGCATAGACTCGGGATCACGGGATTTTAGCCGAATTCCTCCATTTGGGCCTCCGAATAATTAATTTCCTTATTAATTACGTCAGGTTGAAGAAGTGTAGGATAGAAAATTAACAAAGCGAGACCGCACTAGGGGCAATTTTGTCATTTTTCGCGACGGTGTCGGAATGGGCCGAAATTTGGCAGGTTGATTGGAAACGACCCTCAAAATTGGACTCGGGGCACAGACCCGGGATCACGGGATTTCAACCAAATTCCTTCATTTGGGCCTCCGAATAATTAATTTCCTTATTAATTAAGTCAGGTTGAAGAAGTGCCAGATAGAAAATTAACGAAGAAAAACCATACCAGGTGCAATTTTGTCATTTCTCGCGACTGTGTCGAAATGGTCCAAAATTTGCAAGGTTGATTGGAAACGGCCCGTGAAGTTGGACTCGGGGCCCAGATCCAAGATTACGAAATTTTAGCCAAATTCCTTCATTTGGGCCTCCAAATACTTAATTTCCTTATTAATTATGTCAGGTTGGAAAAGAACTGGACAGAAAATTAACAAAGCAAAACCGCACTAGGGAAAATTTTGTCATTTTTCGCGACGGTGTCAGAATGGGCAGAAATTTGGCAGGTTCACTGCAAACGGCCCGCGAAAATTGACTCGGGGCACAGACCTAGGATCACGGGATTTTAGCTAAATTCCTTTGTTTGGGCCTCCGAATAATTAATTTCCTTATTAATTGTGTCGGGTTGAAGAAGTGTTGGACAGAAAATTAAAAAAGCAAAAGCGCACTAAGGGCAATTTTATCATTTTTTGCGATGGTGTCGGAATGGGCCGAAAAATGAAAGGTTGATTGGAAAAAGCCCGCGAAATTGTACTCGAGGCAAATACCCGGGATCACAATATTTTAGCCAAATTCCTTCGTTTGGGCCCCCGAATAATTAATTTCCTTATTAATTATGTCAGGTTGAAGAAGTGTTGGACAGAAAATTAACAAAGCATAATCGCACTAGGGGCAATATTGTTATTTGTCGCGACGGTGTCGGAATGAGCCGAAATTTGGTAGGTTGATTGGGAACGGCCAGCGAAATTGGACTCGGGGCACATACTCGAGAACACGGGATTTTAGCCAAATTACTTCGTTTGGGCCTCCGAATAATTAATTTCCTTATTAATTATGTTAGGTTGAAGAAGTGCTGGACAGAAAATTAACAAAGAAAAATCGTACCATAGGCAATTTTGTTATTTGTCACGACTGTGTCGGAATTGGCCCAAATTTGCAAGGTTGATTGGAAACGGCGCGCGAAATTGGACTCGGGCGCAGACCCGGGATCGTGGGATTTTAGTTAAATTCCTTCATTTGGGCCTTCAAATAATTAATTTCCTAATTAATTATGTTAGGTTAAAGAAGTGTTGGACAAAAAATTAACAAAGAAATCGCACTTGGGGAAATTTTTTCATATGTCACGACGGTGTTGGAATGGGTCAAAATTTGGCTGTTAGATTGGAAACGGCCGCGAAATTGTACTCAAGACACAAAATCGGGATCATGAAATTTTAGCCAAACTCCTTCGTTTGGGCCTCCGAATAATTAATTTCCTTATTAATTATGCCAAGTAGAAGAAGTGTTGGACAGAAAATTAACAAAGTAAAACCGAACCAGGGAAAATTTTGCTATTTGTCGCGACGGTGTCGGAATGGGCCGAAATTTGGCAGGTTGATTGGAAACGGCCAGCGAAATCGGACTCAGGGCATAGACCCGAGATCACGGGATTTTAGCCAAACTCCTTCGTTTGGGCCTCCGAATAATTAATTTTCGTGTTAATTATATCAGGTTGAAGAAGTGCTGGACAGAAAATTAACAAAGCAAAATCGCACCAGGGGCAATTTTGTAATTTTTTGCGACGGTGACGGAATGGGCCGAAATATGAAAGGTTGATTGGAAACGGCTCTCGAAATTGGACTCAGGGTACAGACCCGGGATCACTGGATTTTAGGCAAATTCCTTCTTTTGGGCCTCCGAATAATTAATTTCCTTATTAATTAAGTCAGGTCAAAGAAGTGTTGAACAGAAAATTAACAAAGCAAAACCGCACCAGGGGCAATATTGTTATTTGTCGCAATGGTGTCGGAACGGGCTGAAATTTGGCAGGTTGATTGGAAACGGCAAGCGAAATCGGACTCGGGGCACAGACCCAAGATCACGGGATTTTAGCTAAACTCCTTCGTTTGGGCCTCCGAACAATTAATTACCGTATTAATTATGTCGGGTTGAAGAAGTACTGGACAGAAAATTAACAAAGCAAAACCGCACCAGGGGCAATTTTGTCATTTGTCGCGACGGTGTCGCAATCGGCCGAAATTTAGCAGGTTGATTGGAAACGGCACACGAAATTGGACTCGGGGCGCAGCCCCGGGTTCACGGGATTTAAGCCAAATTCCTTCATTTGGGCCTCCAAATAATTAATTTCCTTATTAATTATGTCAGGTTGTAGAAGTGTTGGACAAAAAATTAACAAAGAAAAACCGCACCAGGGGCAATTTTGTCAATTGTCGCGACGGTGTCGGAATCGGCTAAAATTTGGCTGGTTGATTGGAAACGGTCCGCGAAACTGGACTTGGGGCACAGACCCGGGATCACGGAATTTCAGCCGAATTCCTTCGTTTGGGCCTCCAAATTCTTAATTTCCTTATTAATTATGTTAGGTTGAAGAAGTGCCAGACAAAAAATTAACAAAGCGAAACCGCACCAGTGGCAATTTTGTCATTTGTCGCGACGGTGTCGGAATGGGCCGAAATTTGGCTGGTTGATTGGAAACGGCCAGCGAAATTGGACTCGGGGCACATACCCGAGATCACGGGATTTTAGCAAAATTATGTTAGGTTGAAGAAGTGCCAGACAAAAAATTAACAAAGCGAAACCGCACCAGTGGCAATTTTGTCATTTGTCGCGACGGTGTCGGAATGGGCCGAAATTTGGCTGGTTGATTGGAAACGGCCAGCGAAATTGGACTCGGGGCACATACTCGAGATCACGGGATTTTAGCAAAATTCCTCCGTTTGGGCCTCCGAATAATTAATTTCCTTATTAATTATGTCAGGTTGAAAAAGTATTGGTTAGAAAATTAACAAAGCAAAACCGCACCAGTGACAATTTTGTCATTTTTTGCGACGATGTCGGAATGGGCCGAAATATGAAAGGTTGATTGGAAACAGCCTGCGAAGTTCGACTCGGGGCACAGACCCGGGATCACGGGATTTTGGCCAAATTCCTTCGTTTGGGCCTCCAAAAAATAAATTTCCGTATTAATTATGTTAGGTTGAAGAAGTGTTGGACAGAAAATTAACAAAGCAAAACCGCACCAAGGGTAATATTGTTATTTGTCGCGACGGTGTCGGAATGGGCTGAAATTTGGTAGGTTGATTGGAAACGGCCCTCAAAATTGGACTTGAGCCACAGACCCGGGATCACGGGATTTCAGCCAAATTCCTTCGTTTGAGCCTTCGAATAATTAATTTCCTTATTAATTAAATCAGGTTGAAGAATTGCTGGACAGAAAATTAAAGAAGAAAAATCGTACTAGGGGCAATTTTGTCATTTGTCGCGACAGTGTCGGAATGGGCCAAAATTTGCAAGATTGATTGGAAACGGCCCACGAAATTGGACTCGAGGCACAGACCGGTATTACGAAATTTTAGCCAAATTCCTTCGTTTGGGCCTCCGAATACTTAATTTCCTTATTAATTATGTCAAGTTGAAGAAGTGCTGGATAAAAAATTAACAAAGAAAAATCGCACCAGGGGCAATTTTGTCATTTGTTGCGACGGTGTCGGAATGGGCCAAAATTTGGCTGGTTGATTGGAAACGGTCCGCAAAACTGGACTTGAGGCACAGACCCGGGATCACGGAATTTCAGTCGAATTCCATCGTTTGGGCCTCCGAATTCTTAATTTCCTTATTAATTATGTCAGGTTGAAGAAGTGCGAGACAAAAAATTAACAAAGCGAAACCGCACCAGTGGTAATTTCGTCATTTGTCTCGATGGTGTCGGAATGGGCCGAAATTTGGCAGGTTGATTGGAAACGGCCAGCGAAATTGGACTCGGGGCACATACCCGAGTTCACGGGATTTTAGCAAAATTCCTCCGTTTGGGCCTCTGAATAATTAATTTCCTTATTAATTATGTCAGGTTGAAAAAGTATTGGATAGAAAATTAACAAAGCAAAACCGCACCAGGGGCAATTTTGTCATTTTTCGCGACGATGTCGGAATGGGCCGAAATATGGAAGGGTGATTGGAAACGGCCTGCGACGCTCGACTCTGGGCACAGACCCGAGATCACGGGATTTTGGCCAAATTCCTTCGTTTGGGCCTCCGAAAAATAAATTTCCTTATTAATTATGTTAGGTTGAAGAAGTGTTGGATAGAAAATTAACAAAGCAAAACCGCATCAAGGGTAATATTGTTATTTGTCGCGACGGTGTCGGAATGGGCCGAAATTCGGTAGGTTGATTGGAAACGGCCCTCAAAATTGGACTCGAGGCACAGACCCGGGATCATGGGATTTCAGCCAAATTCCTTCGTTTGGCCTCAGAATAATTAATTTCCTTATTAATTAAATCAGGTTGAAGAAGTGCTGGATAGAAAATTAACGAAGAAAACCAAACCGGGGGCAATTTTGTCATTTGTCGTGACTGTGTCGGAATGGACCAAAATTTACAAGGCTGATTGGAAACGGCCCACGAAATTGGACTTGAGGCAAAGACCGGTATTACAAAAGTTTAGCCAAATTCCTTCGTTTGGGCCTCCGAATACTAAATTTCCTTATTAATTATGTGAGGTTGAAGAAGTGCTGGACAAAAAATTAACAAAGAAAAATCGCACCAGGGGCAATTTTCACGTGACGATGTTAGAATGGGCTGAAATTGGGCAGGTTCACTGCAAACGGCCTGCGAAAATAGAGTAGGGGCACAGACCCAGAATCACGGGATTTTAGCTAAATTCCTTCATTTGGGCCTCCGAATAATTAATTTCCTTATTAATTATGTCAGGTTTCAGAAGTGTGGGATAGAAAATTAAAAAAGCAAAACCGCACTGAGGGCAATTTTGTCATTTTTTACGACGGTGTTGGAATGGGCCGAAATATGGAAGGTTGATTGGTAAAGGTCCGTGAAATTGGACTCGGGGCAAAGACCCGGGATAACGAGATTTTAGCTAAATTCCTTCGTTTGGGCCCCTGAATAATTAATTTCCTTATTAATTATGTCAAGTTGAAGAAGTGTTGGACAGAAAATTAACAAAGCATAACCGCACCAGGGGCAATATTGTTATTTGTCGCGACGGTGTCGGAATGGGCTGAAATTCAGCAGGTTGATTGGGAATGGCCAGCAAAATTGGTCTCGGGGCACATACCCGAGATCACAGGAATTTAGCAAAATTCCTTCGTTTGGGCCTCCGAATAACTAATTTCCTTATTAATTATGTTGGGTTGAGGAAGTGCTGGATAGAAAATTAACAAAGAAAAATCGTACCAGAGGCAATTTTGTCATTTGTCGTGACTGTGTCGGAACTGGCCAAATTTTGCAAGGTTGATGGGAAACGGCCCGCGAAATTGGACTCGGGGCACAGACCCAGGATCACGGAATTTTAGCCAAATTCCTTCGTTTGGGCCCCCGAATACTTAATTTCCTTGTTAATTATGTCAGGTTGAAAAAGTGTTGGACAGAAAATTAACGAAGCAAAACCGTCCCAGAGGCAATTTTGTCATTTCTCGCGACGGTGTCAGAATGGACAGAAATATGAAAGGTCGATTGGGAACGGCCTGCGAAGTTGGACTCGGGGCACAGACCCGGGATCATGGGATTTTGACAAATTCCTTCGTTTGGGCCTCCGAGTAATAAATTTCGTTATTAATTATATTAGGTTGAAGAAGTGCTGGACAGAAAATTAACAAAGCAAAACTGCACCAAGGGGCAATTTTGTCATTTTTCGCGACGATGTCGGAATGGGCCGAAATTTGAAAGGTTGATTGGAAGTGGCCTGCGAAGTTGGACTCGGGGCACAGACCTGGGATCAAGGGATTTTAGCAAAATTCCTTTGTTTGGGCCTCCGAGTAATAAATTTCCTTATTAATTATGTCAGGTTGAAAAAGTGTTGGATAGAAAATTAACAAAGCAAAATCGCACCAAGGGTAATACTGTTATTTGTCGCGACGGTGTTGAAATGGGCCAAAATTTAGCAGGTTGATTGGAAACGACCAGCAAAATTGGACTCGGGGCACATACCCGAGATCATGGGATTTTTGCCAAATTCCTTCGTTTGGTACTCTGAATAATTAATTTCCCTAATAATTATGCCAGGCTGAAGAAGTGCTGGATAGAAAATTAACAAAATAAAACCGTACCAGGGGCAATTTTGTCATTTGACGCGACGGTGTCGGAATCGGCTGAACTTGACAGATTGATTGGAAACGGCCCACAAAATTGGACTCGCGGCATAGACCCAGGATAATAAATTCAATTGGGCCTCTGAATAATAAATTTCCTTATTAATTATGTCAGATTGAAGAAGTGCTGGACATAAAATTAACAAAGCGAAACCGCACCAGGGGCAATTTAGTCATTTTTCGCAACGTTGTCGGAATGGGCCGAAATTTGACAGGTTGACTAGAAACGGCCCAGGGAATTGGACTTGGGGCACTGACCCGGGATCAGGGGCTTTTAGCCAAATTCCTTCAATTAGGCCTCCGAATAATTAATTTTCTTATTAATTATGTCAGGTTGAAGAAGTCCTGGACTAAAAATTAACAAAGCAAAACCGCACCAAGGGCAATTTTGTCATTTTACGCGACTGTGTCGGAATGGTCCGAAATTTGGCAGGTTGATTAGAAATGGCCCGCGTAATTCGATACGGGGCAAAAACCCGGGATCACGGGATTTTAGCTAAATTCATGTGATTGGGCCTCCAAATAATTAATTTCCTTATTAATTATTTCTGGTTGAAGAAGTGCTGGACAGAAAATTAACAAAGAAAAATCGTACCAGGGGCAATTTTGTCAATTTTAGCAACAGTGTCAGAATGGGCCGAAATTTGGTAGGTTGACTGGAAATGGCCCGCAAAATTGGACTCGGGGCACAGACCCAGGATCACGGGATTTTAGCCAAATTCCTTCGTTTGGGCCTCTGAATAATTAATTTCCTTATTAATTACGTCAGGTTGAAGAGGTGTTGGACAGGAAATTAACAAAGAAAAACTGCACCAGGGGCAATTTTGTCATTTTTCACGATGGTGTTGGAATGGGCCAAAATTTGGCAGGTTAATTGGAAACGGCTCGCAAAATTGGACACGGGGCAAAATCCCGGGATCACGGGAGTTTAGCCAAATTCCTTCGTTTGGGCCTCTGAATAATTAATTTCCTTATTAATTACGTTAGGTTGAAGAGGTGTTGGATAGGAAATTAACAAAGCAAAACCGCATCAGGGGCAATTTCGTCATTTTTCACGACGGTGTCGGAATGGGCCGAAATTTGGCAGGTTAATTGGAAACGGCCCACAAAATTGGACACGGGGCAAAATCCCGGGATCACGGGATTTTAGCCAAATTCCTTCATTTGGGTCTCCGAATAATAAATTTCCTTATTAATTATGTCAGGTTGAAGAAGTGCTGGACAGAAAATTAACAAAGAAAAACCGTACTAGGTGCAATTTTGTCATTTTTCTCAATGGTGTCAGAATGGGCCGAAATTTGGCAGGTTGACTGCAAACGGCCTGCAAAATAGGACTCGGGGCAAAGACCCGGCATTCACGGGATTTTAGCCAAATTCCTTCGTTTAGGCCTCCGAATAATTACTTTCCTTATAAATTATGTCAAGTTGAGGAAGTGCTGGACAGAAAATTAACAAAGAGAAATCGCACCAGGGGCAATTTTGTCATTTCTTGCGACGGTGTCGCAATCGGCTGAAATTTGGCAGGTTGATTGGAAACGGCCCACGTAATTAGACACGAGGCATAGACCTGGGATCACGAGATTTTAGCCAAATTCCTCCATTTGGGCCTCCGAATAATTAATTTCCTTATTAATTACGTCAGGTTTAGGAAGTGTAGGACAAAAAATTAACAAAGCAAAATCGTACCAGGGGCAATTTTGTCATTTTTCAAGACAGTGTTGGAATGGGCCGAAATTTGGCAGGTTAATTGGAAATGGCCCGCGAAGTTGGACACGTGGCAAAATCCTGGGATCACGGGATTTAAGCCAAATTGCTTCGTTTAGGCCTCTCAATAATTAATTTCCTTATTAATTATGTCAGGTTGAGGACGTGCTGGACAGAAAATTAACAAAGTAAACTCGCACCAGGGGCAATTTTGTCATTTGACGCGACGGTGTCGGAATGGGCTGAATTTGCAGGTTGATTGGAAATGGCCCGCGAAATTGGGCTCGTGGCACAGACCCGGGATCACGGGATTTTAGCCAAATTCCTTTGTCTGGGCCTTCGAATAATAAATTTCCTTATTAATTATGTCACGTTGAAAAAGTGCTGGACAGAAAATTAACAAAGCAAAACCGCACCAGGGGCAATTTTGTCATTTGACGCGACCGTATCGGAATGGGCCGAATTTGACAGGTTGATTGGAAACGGCCTCGAAATTGGACTCGCGACGCAGACCTGGGATCCCTGGATTTTAGCCAAATTCCTTCGTTTGGGCCTCCGAATAATAAATTTCCTCATTAATTATGTTAGGTTGAAGAAGTGTCGGACAGAGAATCAACAAAGCAAAATTGCACCAGGGGCAATTTTGTCATTTGTCGCGACGGTGTCGGAATGGGCCGAAATTTGGCAGGTTGATTGGAAACTGTGCGCGAAATTGGACTCGGGGCAAAAACCCGGGATCACGGAATTTTAGCCAAATTTTTTTGTTTGGGCCTCTGGATATTTAATTTCCTTATTAATTATGTCAGGTTGAAGAAGTGTTGGACAGAAAATTAACAAAGCAAAATCGCACCAGGGGCAATTTTGTCATTTTTCGCGACGGTGTCGGAATGGGCCGAAATTTGGCAGGTTGATTGGAAACGGCCTGGGAAATTGGACACGAAGCAAAAACCCGTGATCATAGGATTTTAGCCAAATTCCTTCGTTTGGGCCTCTGAATAATAAATTTCCTTATCAATTATGTCAGGTTGAAGAAGTGCTGGTAAGAAAATTAACAAAGCAAAATCGCACCAGGGGCAATTTTATCATTTGACGCGACGGTGTCAGAATGGGTCCAATTTGGCTGGTAGATTGGAAACGGCCCGCGAAATTGGACACGGGGTATAGCCCCGAGATCACGGGATTTTAGCCAAATTCCTTCGTTTGGGCCTCTGAATAATTAATTTCCTTATTAATTACGTCAGGTTGAAAAAGTGTTGGATAAAAATTTAACAAAGCAAAATCGCACCTGAGGCAATTTTATCATTTTTTGCGACGGTGTCGGAATTGGCCAAATTTGACAGATTGATTGGAAATGGCCCGCGAAATTGGATTCACGGCACAGACCTGGGATAATAAATTCAATTGGGCCCCCGAATAACAATTTCCTTATTAATTATGTTAGGTTGAAGAAGTGCTGGACAAAAAATTAAGAAAGGGAAACCGCACCAGGGGCAATTTAGTAATTTTTCGCGATGTTGATGGAATGGGCCGAAATTTGGCAGGTCGACTGGAAACGGCCCACGAAATTGGACTCGGGGCACAGACTCAGGATCACGGGATTTTAGCCAAATTCCTTCATTTGGGCTTCCGAATAATTAATTTCCTTATTAATTATGTCAGGTTGAAGAAGTGCTGTATAGAAAATTAACAACGCAAAACCGTACCAGGGGTAATTTTGTCATTTTTCGCGACGGTGTCGGAATGGGCCAAAATTTGGCACGCTGATTCGAAATGGCCCACGTAATTGGACACGGGGGAAAAACCCGGGATCACGGGATTTTAGCCAAATTCCTTCGTTTGGGCCTCCGAATAATTAATTTCCTTATTAATTATGTCAGGTTGAAGAAGTACTGGAGACCAGGGGCAATTTTGTCATTTGATGCGATGGTGTCAGAATGGGCCGAATTTGACAGGTTGATTGGAAACGGCCTGCGAAATTGGACTCGCGGCGCAGACCAGGGATCATGGAATTTTAGCCAAATTCCTTCGTTTGGGCCTCCAAATAATAAATTTCCTTATTAATCATGTCAGGTTGAAGAAGTGCTGGATAGAAAATTATCAAAGAAAAACTGTACCAGGGGTAATTTTGTAATTTTTCGTAACGGTGTCAGAATGGGCCGAAATTTGGCAGGTTGACTGGAAACGGCCCGCAAAATAGGACTCGGGGCACAGACCCGGGATCGTGGGATTTTAGCCAAATTCCTTTATTTGGGCCTCCAAATAATTAATTTCATTATTAATTATCTCAAGTTGAAGAAGTGCTGGACAGAAAATTGACAAAGAAAAATCTCACCAGGGGCAATTTTGTCATTTGATGCGACGGTGTCGGAATGGGTCAAATTTGACAGTTTGATTGGAAACGGCCGGAGAAATTTGACTCGTGGCACAAAATCGAGATCACGGGATTCTAGCCAAATTCCTTCATTTGGTCCTACGAATAATAAATTTCCTTATTAATTTTGACAGGTTGACGAAGTGCTGGAAAGAAAATTAACAAAGAAAACCGCACCCGAGGCAATTTTGTCATTTGTCGCAACGGTGTTGCAATCAGCCAAAATTTGGCAGGTTGATTGGAAATAACGCACGAAATTTGACTCGGGGCATAAACCCGGGATCATGGTATTTTAGCCAAATCCCTTCGGTTGGGCCTCTGAATAATTAATTTCCTTATTAATTACGTCAGGTTGAAGAAGTGTTGGACAGAAAATTAACAAAGCAAAACCGCACCAGAGGCAATTTTGTCATTTTTCACGACGGTGCCGAAATGAGCCAAAATTTAGAGGGTTGATTGGAAACGGCCCGCGAAATTGGACATAGGGCAAAATCTAGGGATCACGGGATTTTAGCTAAATTCCTTCGTTTGGGCCTCCGAATAATTAATTTCCTTATTAATTATGTCGGGTTGAAGATGTGCAGGACAGAAAATTAACTAAGCAAAACTGTACCAGGGGCAATTTTGTCATTTGATGCGACGGTGTCAAAATGGGATGAATTTGGCAGGTTTATTGGAAACGGCCCGCGAAATGTGACTCGTGGCACAGACCCGGGATCATGGGATGTTAGCCAAACTCCTTTGTTTGGGCCTCCGAATAATTAATTTCCTAATTAATTATGTTAGGTTAAAGAAGTGTTGGGCAAAAAATTTATAAAGAAAAATCGCACCTGGGGCAATTTTTTCATTTGTTACAACGGTGAAGGAATGGGCCAAAATTTGGCAGGTAGATTGGAAACAGGCTGCGAAATTGGACTCAAGACACAGACCCGGGATCACGGAATTTTAGCCAAAATCCTTCGTTTGGGCCTTCGAATAATTAATTTCCTCATTAATTATGTCAGGCAGAAGAGTTGTTGGACAGAAAATTAACAAAGTAAAACCGAACGAGGGGCAATTTTGCGATTTGTCGTGACGGTGTCGGAATGGGCCGAAATTTGGCCGGTTGATTGGAAACGACCAGCGAAATCGGACTCAGGGCACAGACCCGGGATCACGGGATTTTAGCGAAACTCCTTCGTTTGGGCCTCCGAATAATTAATTTTCGTATTGATTATGTCAGGTTGAAGATGTGCTGGACAGAAAATTAGCAAAGAAAAACCACACTAGGGGCAATTTTGTCATTTTGTCGCCACGGTGTTGCAATCAGTCGAACTTTGGCAGGTTGATTGGAAATGGCGTGCGAAATTGGACTCGGGGCACAAACCTGGGATCACGGGGATTTTAACAAAATTCCTTCGTTTGGGCCTCTGCATAATTAATTTCCTAATTTATTATATATGGTTGAAGAAGTGCTGGACAGAAAATTAACAAAGAGAAACCGCACCAGCGGCAACTTTGTCATTTGTCGCGACGGTGTCGCAATCGGCTGAAATTTGGCAGGTTGATTGGAAACGGCGCGCGAAATTGGACTCGGGGCACAGACCCGGGATCACGAGATTTTAGTCAAATTTCTTCGTTTGGGCCTCCGAATAATTAATTTTCTAATTAATTATATCAGGTTGAAGAAGTGCTGGCCATAAAATTAACAAAGCAAAACCGCACCAGGGGCAATTTTGTCATTTAACGTGACGGTGTCGGAATGGGCCGAAATTTGGCAGGTTGATTGGAGGCGGCCCGCGAAATTGGACTCAAGGCACAGACCCGGGATCACGGGATTTTAGCCAAATTCCTTCGTTTGGGCCTCCTAATACTTAATTTCCTTATTGATTGTGTCAAGTTGAAGAAGTGCTCGACAGAAAATTTACAAAGCAAAACTGCACCAGGGGCAATATTGTTATTTGTCGCAACGGTGTCGGAATGGGCCGAAATTTGGCAGGCCGATTGGAAACGGCCAGCGAAATCGGAAACAGGGCACAGACCCGGGAGAACGGGATTTTAGCCAAACTCCTTCGTTTGGGTCTCCGAATAATAAATTTCCGTATTAGTTATGTCGGGTTGAAGAAGTGTTGGATAGAAAATTAACAAAGAAAAACCGCACCAGGGGCAATTATGTCAGTTGTCACAACTGTGTTGGAATGGGCTAAAATTTCCAAGGTTGATTGGAAACGGCGTGCGAAATTGGACTCGGGACCCAGACCCGGGATCGCGGGATTTTAGTTAAATTCCTTCGTTTGGGCCTCCGAATAATTAATTTCCTAATTAATTATGTCAGGTTAAAGAAGTGTTGGACAAAAAATTAACAAAGAAAAATCGCACCTGGGGCAATTTTTTCATTTGTCGCGACGGTGACGGAATGGGCCAAAATTTGGAAGGTAGTTTTGAAACAGCCCGCGAAATTGGACTCAAGGCACAGACTCGGGATCACGGAATTTTTGCTAAATTCCTTCGTTTGGGCCTTCGAATAATTAATTTCCTTATTAATTATGTCAGGTAGAAGAAGTGTTGGACAGAAAATTAACAAAGTAAAACCGAACCAGGGGCAATTTTTCTATTTGTCGCGACGGTGTCGAAATGGGCCGAAATTTAGCTAGCTGATTGGAAACTGCCAGCGAAATTGGACTCAGGGCTGAGACCCGGGATCACGGGATTTTAGCCAAACTCCTTCGTTTGGGCCTCCGAATAATTAATTTTCGTATTAATTATGTCAAGTTGAAGAAGTGTAAGACAGAAGATTAACGAAGCAAAACCGCAACATGGGCAATTTTGTAATTTTTGCGACAGTGTCGGAATGGGCCGAAATATGAAAGGTTGATTGGAAACATCCCTCAAAATTGGACTCGGGGCACATACTCGAGATCACAGGATATTAGCCAAACTCCTTCGTTTGGGCCTCCGAATAATTACTTTCCATATTAATTATGTCGGGTTGAAGAAGTGCTAGACAGAAAATTAACAAAGAAAAACCACGCCAGGGGCAATTTTGTCATTTGTCACAACAGTGTCGCAATCGGCCGAAATTTAGCAGGTTCATTGGAAACGGCGCAAGAAATTGGACTGGGGGCACAGCCCCGGGTTCACGGGGTTTTAGCCAAATTCCTTTGTTTGGGCCTCCAAATAATTAATTTCCTTATTAATTATGTCAAGTTGAAGAAGTGTTGGATAAAAAATTAAGAAAGAAAAACCGCACCACATGGCAATTTTGTCATTTGTCGCAATGGTGTCGGAATGGGCCAAAATTTGGCTGGTGATTGGAAACGGTCCGCGAAATTGGATTCGGGGCACAGACTCGGGATTACGGCATTTTAGTCAAATTCCTTCGTTTGGGCCTCCGAATACTTAATTTTCTTATTAATTATGTCAGGTTGAAAAAGTGCTGGACAGAAAATTAACAAAGCGAGACCGCACCAGGGGCAATTTTGTCATTTTTCACGACGGTGTCGGAATGGGCCGAAATTTGGTAGCTTGATTGGAAACGACCCTCAAAATTGGACTCGGGGCACAGACCCGGGATCACGGGACTTCAGACAAATTTCTTCGTTTGGGCCTTCGAATAATTAATTTCCTTATTAATTAAGTCAGGTTGAAGAAGTGTTGGACAGAAAATTAACGAAGAAAAATCGTACCAGGTGCAATTTTGTCATTTGTCACGACTGTGTCGAAATGGTCCAAAATTTGCAAGGTTGATTGGAAACGGCCCGTGAAATTGGACTCGGGGCACAGACCCGGGATTACGAAATTTTAGCCCAATTCCTTCGTTTAGACCTCTGAATACTTAATTTCCTTATTAATTATGTCAGGTTACAGAAGTACTGGACAGAAAATTAACAAAGCAAAAGCACACCAGGGGAAATTTTGTCATTTTTCGCGACGGTGTCAGAATGGGCCTAAATTTGGCAGGTTCACTGCAAACGGCCCGCGAAAATGGACTCGAGGCACAAACCCAGGATCACGGGATTTTCACTAAATTCCTTCGTTTGGGCCTCCGAATAATTAATTTCCTTATTAATTGTATCGGGTTGAAGAAGTGTTGGACAGAAAATTAAAAAAGCAAAACCGCACTAAGGGCAATTTTATCATTTTTTGCGACGGTGTCAGAATGGACCGAAATATGAAAGGTTTATTGGAAAAGGCCCGCGAAATTGGACTCGGGGCACAGACCGGGATTACGAAATTTTAGCCAAATTCCTTCGTTTGGGCCTCCGAATACTTAATTTCCTTACTAATTATGTCAGGTTGTAGAAGTGTTAGACAAAAAATTAACAAAGAAAAACCGCACCAGGGGCAATTTTGTCATTTGTCACGACGGTGCTGGAATGGGCCAAAATTTGGTTGGTTGATTGGAAACGGTCCGCGAAACTGGACTTGGGGGACAGACCCAGGATCATGGAATTTCAGCCGAATTCCTTCGTTTGGGCCTCCGAATTCTTAATTTCCTTATTAATTATGTTAGGTTGAAGAAGTGCCAGACAAAAAATTAACAAAGCGAAACCGCACCAGTGGCAATTTCGTCATTTGTCGCGACGGTGTCGGAATGGGCCTAAATTTGGCAGGTTGAATGGAAATGGCCAGCGAAATTGGACTCGGGGCACATACCCGAGATCACAGGATTTTAGCAAAATTCCTCTGTTTGGGCCTCTGAATAATTAATTTCCTTATTAATTATGTCAGGTTGAAAAAGTATTGGACAGAAAATTAACAAAGCAAAACCGCACCAGGGGCAATTTTGTCATTTTTCGCGACGATGTCGGAATGGGCTGAAATATGAAAGGTTGATTGGAAACGGCCTGCAAAGTTCAACTCGAGGCGCAGACCCGGGCTTACGAGATTTTGTCCAAATTCCTTCGTTTGGGCCTTCGAAAAATAAATTTCCATATTAATTATGTCAGGTTTAAGAAGTGTTGGACAGAAAATTAACAAACCAAAACCGCACCAAGGGTAATATTGTTATTTTTCATGACGGTGTCGGAATGGACCGAAATTTGGTAGGTTGATCGGAAATGGCCCTCAAAATTGGACTCGACGCACAGACCCGGGGTCACGGGATTTCAGCCAAATTCCTTCGTTTGGGCCTCCGAATGATTAATTTCCTTATTAATTAAATCAGGTTGAAGAAGTGCTGGACAGAAAATTAACGAAGAAAAACCTTACCAGGGGCAATTTTGTCATTTGTCACGACTGTGTCAGAATGGGCCAAAATTTGCAAGGTTGATTGGAAATGGCCCACAAAATTGGACTCGGGGCAAAGACCGGTATTACGAAATTTTAGCCAAATTCCTTCGTTTGGGCCTCCGAATACTTAATTTCCTTATTAATAATGTCAGGTTGAAGAAGTCCCGGACAAAAAATTAACAAAGAAAAATTGGACTAGGGGCAATTTTGTCATTTGTCACGACGGTGTCGGAATGGGCAAAAATTTGGCTGGTTGATTGGAAATGGTCCGCGAAACTGGACTTGGGGCACAGAACTGGGATCACGGAATTTCAGCTGAATTCTTTCGTTTGGGCCTCTGAATCCTTAATTTCCTTCTTAATTATGTCAGGTTGAAGAAGTGCCAGACAAAAAATTAACAGAGCGAAACCGCACTAGTGGCAATTTTGTCATTTGTCGCGACGGTGTCGGAATGGGCCGAAATTTGGCAGGTTGATTGGAAACGGCTAGCGAAATTGGACACGGGGTAGATACCTGAGATCACGGGATTTTAGCCAAATTCCTCCGTTTGGGCCTCCGAATAACTAATTTCCTTATTAATTATGTCAGGTTGAAAAAGTATTGGATAGAAAATTAACAAAACAAAACCGCACCAGGGGCAATTTTGTCATTTTTCACGACGATGTCGGAATGGGCCGAAATATGAAAGGTTGATTGGAAACGGCCTGCGAAGTTCGACTCGGGGCACAGACCCGGACTCACGAGATTTTGGCCAAATTCCTTTGTTTGGACCTCCGAAAAATAAATTTCCATATTAATTATGTCAGGTTGAAGAAGTGTTGGACAGAAAATTAACAAACCAAAACCGCACCAAGGGTAATATTGTTATTTGTCATGACGGTGTCGGAATGGGCCGAAATTTGCTTGGTCGATTGAAAATGGCCCTCAAAATTGGACTCGACGCACAGACTCGGGATCATGGGATTTCAGCCAAATTCCTTCATTTGGGCCTCCGAATGATTAATTTCCTTGTTAATTATGTCAGGTTGAAGAAGCGCTGGACAAAAAATTAACAAAGAAAAATCGTACCGAGGGCAATTTTGTCATTTGTCGCGACGGTGTCAGAATGGGCCAAAATTTGGCTGGTTGATTGGAACGGTCCGCGAAATTGGACTTGGGGCACAGACCCGGGATCACGGAATTTCAGCCGAATTCCTTCGTTTGGGCCTCCGAATTCTTAATTTCCTTATTAATTATGTCAGGTTGAAGAAGTGCGAGATAAAAAATTAACAAAGTGAAACCGCACCAGTGGCAATTTTGTCATTTGTCGCGACGGTGTCGGAATGGGCCGAAATTTGGCAGGTTGATTGAAAACAGCGAGCGAAATTGGACTCAGGGCACATACCTGAGATCACGGGATTTTAGCCAAATTCCTCCGTTTAGGCCTCCGAATAATTAATTTCCTTATTAATTATGTTAGGTTGAAAAAGTTTTGGACAGAAAATTAACATAGCAAAACCGCATCAAGGGCAATTTTGTCATTTTTCGCGACGATGTCGGAATGGGCCGAAATATGAAAGGTTGATTGGAAATGGACTGTGAAGTTAGACTCGGGGTACAGACCCAAGATCTCGGGATTTTAGCGAAATTCCTTCATTTGGGCCTCCGAATAATAAATTTCCTTATTAATTATGTCAAGTTGAAGAAGTGTTGGACAGAAAATTAACAAAGCAAAATCGCACAAAGGGTAATATTGTTATTTGTCGCCACGGTGTCGGAATGGGCCGAAATTTGGTAGGTTGATTGGAAACGGCCCTCAAAATTGGACTCGAGGCACAGACCTGGGATCTCGGGATTTCAGCCAAATTCCTTCGTTTGAGCCTCCGAATAATTAATTTCCTTATTTAATTAAATCAGGTTGAAGAAGTGCTGGACAGAAAATTAGTGAGGGGCAATTTTGTTATTTGTCGCTACTGTGTCGGAATAGGCCAAAATTTGCTAGGTTGATTGGAAACGGTACGCGAGATTGGACACGTGGCAAAATCCCGGGATCATGGGATTTTAGCCAAATTCCTTCTTTTGGGTCTCCGAATACTTAATTTCCTTATTAATTATGTCAAGTTGAAGAAGTGCTGGACAGAAAATTAACAAAGGAAAACCGTACCAGGGGAAATTTTGTCGCGACGGTGTCAGAATGGGCCGAAATTTGGCAGGTTCACTGCAAACGGCCCGCGAAAATGACTCGGGGCACAGACCCAGGATCAAGGGATTTTACCTAAATTCCTTCGTTTGGGCCTCTGAATAATTAATTTCCTTATTAATTATGTCAGGTTTCAGAAGTGTGGGACAGAAAATTAAAAAAGCAAAACCGCACTGAGGGCAATTTTGTCATTTTTTGCGACGGTGTTGGAATGGGCCGAAATATGAAAGGTTGATCGGAAAAGGCCCGTGAAATTGGACTCGGGGCAAAGACCCGGGATAACGAGATCTTAGCGAAATTCCTTCGTTTTGGCCCCCGAATAATTAATTTCCTTATTAATTATGTTAGGTTGAAGAAGTGTTGGACAGAAAATTAACAAAGCATAACTGCACCAGGGGCAATATTGTTACTTGTTGCGACGGTGTCGGAATGGGCCGAAATTCAGCAGGTTGATTGGGAATGGCCAGCGAAATTGGACTCGGGGCACATACCCGAGATCACAGGAATTTAGCAAAATTCCTTCGTTTGGGCCTCCGAATAATTAATTTCCTTGTTAATTATGTTAGGTTGAGGAAGTGCTGGACCAAAAATTAACAAAAAAAAATCATACCAGAGGCAATTTTGTCATTTGTCGCGACTGTGTTGGAATTGGCCAAAATTTGCAAGGTTGATGGGAAGCGACCCGCGAAATTGGACTCAGGGCATAGACCCGGGATCGTGGAATTTTAGCCAAATTCCTTCATTTGGGCCTCCTAATACTTAATTTCCTCATTAATTACATCAGGTTGAAGAAGTATCGGATAGGAAATTAACAAAGCAAAACCGCCCCAGAGGCAATTTTGTCATTTCTCGCGACGATGTCGGAATGGGCCGAAATTTGGCAGGTTGATTGGAAACGACCCTCAAAATTAGACTCGGGGCACAGACCCTAGATCACGGGATTTCAGCCAAATTCCTTCGTTTGGGCCTCCGAATAATTAATTTCCTTATTAATTAAGTCAGGTTGAAGAAGTGCTGGATAGAAAATTAACGAAGAAAAATCATACCAGGTGCAATTTTGTCATTTGTCACGACCGTGTCGGAATGTCCAAAATTTGCAAGGTTGATTGGAAGTGGCCCGTGAAGTTGGACTCGGGGCACAGACTCGGGATTACGAAATTTTAGCCAAATTCCTTCGTTTGGGCATCCAAATACTTAATTTCCTTATTAATTATGTCAGGTTGGAGAAGTACTGGACAGAAAACTAACAAAGCAAAACCGCACAAGGGAAAATTTTGTCATTTTTCGTAACGGTGTCAGAATGGGCCGAAATTTGGCAGGTTCACTGCAAACGGCCCTCGAAAATTGACTCGGGGCACAGACCTAGGATCACGGGATTTTAGCTAAATTCCTTCGTTTGGGCCTCCGATTAATTAATTTCCTTATTCATTGTGTCGGGTCGAAGAAGTGTTGGATAGAAAATTAAAAAAGCAAAACCGCACTAAGGGCAATTTTATCATTTTTTACGATGGTGTCGGAATGGGCCGAAATATGAAATGTTGATTGGAAAAGGCCCGCGAAATTGTACTCGAGGCAAATACCCGGGATCACAAGATTTTAGCCAAATTCCTTCGTTTGGGCCCCCGAATAATTAATTTCCTTATTGATTATGTCAGGTTGAAGAAGTGTCGGACAGAAAATTAACAAAGCATAACCGCACCAGGGCCAATATTGTTATTTGTCGCGACGGTGTCGGAATGGGCCGAAATTTGGCAGGTTGATTGGGAACGGCCAGCGAAATTGGACTCGTGGCACATACTCGAGATCACGGGATTTTAGCCAAATTCCTTCGTTTGGGCCTCCGAATAATTAATTTCCTTATTAATTATGTTAGGTTGAAGAAGTGTTGGACAGAAAATTAACAAAGAAAAATCGTACCAGAGGCAATTTTGTCATTTGTCGCGACTGTGTTGGAATTGGCCAGAATTTGCAAAGTTGATTGGAAACGGCGCGCGAAATTGGACTCGGGGCACAGACCCGATATCATGGGATTTTAGTTAAATTCCTTCATTTGGACCTTCGAATAATTAATTTCCTAATTAATTATGTTAGGTTAAAGAAGTGTCGGACAAAAAATTAACAAAGAAATCGCACTTGGGGCAATTTTTTCATATGTCACGACGGTGTCGGAATGGGTCAAAATTTGGCTGTTAGATTGGAAACGACCGCGAAATTGTACTAAAGACACAGAGCCAGGATCATGAAATTTTAGCCAAATTCCTTTGTTTGGGCCTCCGATTAATTAATTTCCTTATTAATTATGTCAAGTAGAAGAAGTGTTGGACAGAAAATTAACAAAGTAAAATCGAACCAGGGGCAATTTCGCTATTTGTCGCGACGGTGTCGGAATAGGCCGAAATTTGGCAGGTTGATTGGAAACGGCCAGCAAAATCGGACTCCGGGCACAGACCCGGGATCACGGGATTTTAGCCAAACTCCTTCGTTTGGGCCTCCGAATAATTAATTTTCGTGTTAATTATGTGAGGTTGAAGAAGTGCTGGACAGAAAATTAACGAAGCAAAACCGCACCTGGGTCAATTTTGTAATTTTTTGCGACGGTGTCGGAATGGGCAGAAATATGAAAGGTTGATTGGAAACTGCTCTTGAAATTGGACTCAGGGTACAGACCCAGGATCACTGGATTTTAGGCAAATTCCTTTTTTTGGGCCTTCGAATAATTAATTTCCTTATTAATTAAGTCAAGTTGAAGAAGTGTTGAATAGAAAATTAACAAAGCAAAACCGCACTAGGGGCAATATTGTTATTTGTCGTAATGGTGTCGGAATGGGCCGAAATTTGGCAGGTTGATTGGAAATGGCCAGCAAAATCGGACTCGGGGCACAGACCCGGGATCACGGGATTTTAGCAAAATTCCTCCATTTGGGCCTCCGAATAATTAATTTCCTTATTAATTATGTCAGGTTGAAAAAGTATTGGATAGAAAATTAACAAAGCAAAACCGCACCTGGGGTAATTTTATCATTTTTCGTGACGATGTTGGAATGGGCCGAAATATGAAAGGTTAATTGGAAAGGGATTGCGAAGTTCGACTCGGGGCATAGACCCGGGATCACGGAATTTTGACCAAATTCCTTCGTTTGGGCCTCCGAAAAATAAATTTCCTTATTAATTATGTCAGGTTGAAGAAGTGTTGGACAGAAAATTAACAAAGCAAAACCGCACCAAGGGTAATATTGTTATTTGTCGCAACAGTTTCGGAATGGGCAGAAATTTGGTAGGTTGATTGGAAACGGCCCTCAAAATTGGACTTGAGCCACAGACCCGGGATCGCGGGATTTCAGCCAAATTCCTTTGTTTGGGCCTCCGAATAATTAATTTCCTTATTAATTAAATCAGGTTGAAGAAGTGCTGGACAGAAAATTAATGAAGAAAAACCAAACCTGGGGCAATTTTGTCATTTGTCGCGACTATGTCGAAATGGACCAAAATTTGCAAGGTTGATTGGAAACGGCCCACGAAATTGGACTCGGGGCAAAGACTGGTATTACGAAAGTTTAGCCATATTCCTTCGTTTAGGCCTCCGAATACTTAATTTCCTTATTAATTATGTGAGGTTGAAGAAGTGCAGGACAAAAATTAACAAAGAAAAATTGCACCGGGGGCAATTTTGTCATTTGTCGCGACGGTGTCGGAATGGGCAAAAATTTGGCTGGTTGATTGGAAACGGTCACCAAAATTGGACTTGGGGCACAAACCCTGGATCACAGAATTTCAGTCGAATTCCTTCGTTTGGGCCTCCGAATTCTTAATTTCCTTCTTAATTATGTCAGGTTGAAAAAGTGCTTGACAAAAAATTATCAAAGCGAAATCGCACCGGTGTCGGAATGGGCCGAAATTTGGCAGGTTGATTGGAAACGGCCAGCGAAATTAGACTCGGGGCACATACTCGAGATTACGGGATTTTACCCAAATTCTTCCATTTGGGCCTCCGAATAATTAATTTCCTTATTAATTATGTCAGGTTGAAAAAATATTGGACAGAAAATTAACAAAGCAAAACCGCACCAGGGGCAATTTTGTCATTTTTCACGACGATGTCGAAATGGGCCGAAATATGAAAGGTTGATTGGAAATGGCCTGCGAAGTTCGACTCGGGGCACAGACCCGAGATCACGGGATTTTGGCCAAATTCCTTCATTTGGGTCTCCGAATAATAAATTTCCTTATTAATTATGTCAGGTTGAAGAAGTGTTGGACAGAAAATTAACAAAGCAAAACCGCACCAAGGGTAATATTGTTATTTGTCGAGACGGTGTCGGAATGGGCCAAAATTTGGCAGGTTGACTGGAAACGGCTCGCGAAATTGGACTCGGGGCACAGACCCGGGATCATGAGATTTTAGCCAAATTCCTTCATTTGGGCCTCCGAATAATTAATTTCCTTATTAATTATGTCAGGTTGAAGAAGTGCTGGACAAAAAATTAACAAAGCAAATCGTACCAGGGGCAATTTTGTCATTTTTCACGACGATGTGGGAATGGACCGAAATATGAAAGGTTGATTGGAAACGGCCTGCGAAGTTGGACTCGGGGCACAGACCCGGGATCATGGGATTTTGGCTAAATTCCTTCGTTTGGGCCTCCGAGTAATAAATTTCCTTATTAATTATGTCAGGTTGAAGAAGTGTTGGACAGAAAATTAACAAAGCAAAACTACACCAAGGGGCAATTTTGTCATTTTTCGCGACGATGTCGGAATGGGCCGAAATTTGAAAGGTTGATTGGAAATGGCCTGCGAAGTTCGACTCGGGGCACAGACCTGGGATCAAGGGATTTTAGCCAAATTCCTTCGTTTGGGTCTCCGAATAATAAATTTCCTTATTAATTTTGTCAGGTTGAAGAAGTGTTGGACAGAAAATTAACAAAGGAAAATCGCACCAAGGGTAATATTGTTATTTGTCGCGGCGGTGTCGGAATGGGCCGAAATTTGGTAGGTTGATTGGAAACGACCAGCAAAATTGGACTCGGGGCACATACCCGAGATCATGGGATTTTTACCAAATTCCTTCATTTGGGCCTCCACATAATTAATTTCCCTATTAATTACGTCAGGTTGAAGAAGTGCTGGACAAAATATTAACAAAATAAAATCGCACCAGGGGCAATTTTGTCATTTGATACGACGGTGTCGGAATCGGTCGAACTTGACAGATTGATTGGAAACGGCCCACGAAATTGGACTCGCGGCATAGACCCAGGATAATAAATTCAATTTGGGCCTCTGAATAATAATTTTCCTTATTAATTATGTCAGGTTGAAGAAGTGCTGGACATAAAATTAACAAAGCGAAACCGCACCAGAAGCAATTTAGTCATTTTTCGCGACGTTGTCGGAATGGGCCGAAATTTGACAGGTTGACTAGAAACGGCCCACGAAATTGGACTCGGGGCACTGACTCGGGAACACGAGCTTTTAGCCAAATTCCTTCAATTGGGCCTCCGAATAATTAATTTCCTTATTAATTATGTCAGGTTAAAGAAGTCCTTGACTAAAAATTAACAAAGCAAAACCACACCAGGGGCAATTTTGTCATTTTTCGCGACTGTGTTAGAATGGTCTGAAATTTGGCAGGTTGATTAGAAATAGCCCGCGCAATTTGATATGGGGCAAAAACCCGGGATCACGGGATTTTAGCAAAATTCCTTTGCTTGGGCCTCCGAATAATTAATTTCCTTATCAATTATTTCTGGTTGAAGAAGTGCTGGACAGAAAATTAACAAAGAAAAATCGTACCAGGGGTAATTTTGTCATTTTTAGCAACGGCGTCAGAATGGGCAGAAATTTGGCAGGTTGACTGGAAATGGCCCGCAAAATAGGACTCGGGGCACAGACCCAGGATCACGGGATTTTAGCCGAATTCCTTCATTTGGGCTTCTGAATAATTAATTTCCTTATTAATTACGTCAGGTTGAAGAAGTGTGGGACAGAAAATTAACAAAGCAAAATCGTACCAGGGGTGATTTTGTCATTTTTCGAGAGAGTTTTGGAATGGGCCGAAATTTGGCAGGTTAATTGGAAACGGCCCACGAAATTGGACACGAGGCAAAGTCCTGGGATCACGGGATTTAAGCCAAATTCCTTCGTTTGGGCCTTTCAATAATTAATTTCCTTATTAATTATGTCAGGTTGAGGAGGTGCTGGACAGAAAAATAACAAAGCAAAATCGCACTAGGGGCAATTTTGTCATTTGACGCGACGGTGTCGGAATGGACTGAATTTGCAGGTTGATTGGAAATGGCCCGCGAAATTGGGCTCGTGGCACAGACCCGGGATCACGGGATTTTAGCCAGATTCCTTCGTTTGGGCCTTCGAATAATAAATTTCCTTATTAATTATGTCAAGTTGAAAAAGTGCTGGACAGAAAATTAACAAATCAAAATCGCACCAGGGGCAATTTTGCCATTTGACGCAACCGTGTCGGAATGGACCGAATTTGACAAGTTTATTGGAAACGGCCCCGAAATTGGACTCGCGGCGCAGACCTGGGATCACGGGATTTTAGCCAAATTCCTTCGTTTGGGCCTCCGAATAATAAATTTCGTCATTAATTATGTCAGGTTGAAGAAGTGCCGGACAGAGAATTAACAAAGCAAAATCGCACCAGGGGCAATTTTGTCATTTGTCGCAACGCTGTCGGAATGGGCCAAAATTTGGCAGGTTGATTGGAAACGGTACGGGAAATTGGACTCGGGGCAAAAACCCGGGATCACGAAATTTTAGCTAAATTTTTTCGTTTGGGCCTCCGGATATTTAATTTCCTTATTAATTATGTCAGGTTGAAGAAGTGTTGGACAGAAAATTAACAAAGTAAAATCGCACCAGGGGCAATTTTGTCATTTTTCGCGACGGTGTCGGAATGGGCTGAAATTTGGCAGGTTGATTGGAAACGGCTTGCGAAATTGGACACGAAGCAAAAACCCGGGATCATGGGATTTTAGCCAAATTCCTTCGTTTGGGCCTCCGAATAATAAATTTCCTTGTTGATTATGTCAGGTAGAAGAAGTGTTGGTAAGAAAATTAACAAAGCAAAACCGCACCAGGGGCAATTTTGTCATTTGACGCGACGGTGTTGCAATGGGCCGAATTTGGCTGGTAGATTGGAAACGGTCCGCGAAATTGGACGCGGGTTACAACCTCGAGATCACGGGATTTTAGCCAAATTCTTTCGTTTGGGCCTCTGAATAATTAATTTCCTTATTAATTACGTCAGGTTGAAAAAGTGTTGGATAAAAAATTAACAAAGCAAAATCGCACCTGGGGCAATTTTATCATTTTTTGCGACGGTGTCGGAATGGGCCGAAATTGGGTGGGTTGATTGGAAACGGCGCGCGAGATTGGACATGGGGCAAAATCCCGGGATTTTAGCCAAATTCCTTCGTTTTGGCCTCCGAATAATTAATTTCCTTATTAATTATGTTAGGTTGAAGAAGTGTTGGATAGAAAATTAACAAAGAGATATCAAACCAGGGGCGACGATGTCGGAATTGGCCAAATTTGACAGATTGATTGGAAACGGCCCGCGAAATTGGACTCGCAGCACAGACCCGGGATAATAAATTCAATTGGGCCTCCGAATAACAATTTCCTTATTAGTTATGTTAGGTTGACGAAGTGCTGGACAAAAAATTAAGAAAGCGAAACCGCACCAGGGGCAATTTAGTAATTTTTCGCGATGTTGTTGGAATGGGCCGAAATTTGGCAGGTTGATTGGAAACGGCCCACGAAATTGAACTCGGGGCACATAACCAGGATCACGGGATTTTAGCCAAATTCCTTCATTTGGGCTTCCGAATAATTAATTTCCTTATTAATTATATCAGGTTGAAGAAGTACTGGATAGAAAATTAACAAAGCAAAACCGCACCAGGGGTAATTTTCTCATTTTTCACAACAGTGTTAGAACGGGCCAAAATTTGGCGGGTTGATTGGAAACGGCCCACGTAATTGGAGACGGGGGAAAAACCTGGGATCACGGGATTTTAGCCAAATTCCTTCGTTTGGGTCTCCGAATAATTAATTTCCTTAGTAATTATGTCAGGTTGAAGAAGTGCTGGATAGAAAATTAACTATGCAAAATCGCACCTGGGACGATTTCGTCATTTGACACGACGATGTCGGAATGGGCTGAATTTGACAAGTTGATTGGAAACGGCCCGAGAAATTGGACTCGCTGGGCAAACCCGGGATCACGGGATTTTTGCTAAATTCCTTCGTTTGGGCCTCCGAATAATAAATTTCCTTATTAATTATGTCAGGTTGAAGAAGTGTTGGACAAAAAATTAACAAAGTGAAACCGCACCAGGGGCAATTTTGTCATTTTTCGCGACGGTGTTGCAGTGGGCCGAAATTTGAAGGGTTGATTGGAAACAGCCCGAGAAATTGGACACGGGGCAAAATCTCGGGATCACGGGATTTTAGCTAAATTCCTTCGTTTGGGCCTCCGAATAATTAATTTCCTTATTAATTATGTTAGGTTGAAGAAGTGTTGGATGGAAAATTAACAAAATAAAATCGCACCACGGGCAATTTTGTCATTTTTCGCGATTGTGTCGGAATGGGCCAAATTTTGCAAGGTTGATGGAAACGGCTCGCGAAATTGGACTCAGGGCACAGACCTGGGATCACGAAATTTTAGTCAAATTCCTTAGTTTGGGCCTTCGAATAATTAATTTCCGTATTAATTATGACAGGTTGAAGAAGTGCTGGACAGAAAATTAACAAAGAAAAATCGCACCAGGGACAATTTTGCCATTTGTCGCGATGGTGTCGCAATCGACCGAAATTTGGCAGGTTGATTGGAAAAGGCGCGTGAAATTGGACTCGGGGCATACACCCGAGATCAAGGGATTTTAGCTAAATTCCTTCGTTTGGCCTCCGAATAATTAATTTCCTTATTAATTACGTCAGGTTGAAGAAGTGTTGGAAAGAAAATTAACAAAGCAAAATCACACCTAGGGCAATTCTGTCATTTTTCACGACGGGGTCGAAATGGGCCGAAATTTGGCAGGTTGATTGGAACGGCCCGCGTAATTGGACACGGGGGAAAAACTTGGGATTACGGGAATTTAGCCAAATTCCTTTGCTTGGGCCTCCGAATAATTAATTTCCTTATTAATCATGTCAGGTTGAAGAAGTACTGGACAGAAAATTAACAAAGCAAAATTGCACCAAGGGCAATTTTGTCATTTACCCGGGATCATGGGATTTAAGCCAAATTCCTTCGTTTGGGCCTCCAACACACCTAGGGCAATTCTGTCATTTTTCACGACGGGGTCGAAATGGGCCGAAATTTGGCGGTTGATTGGAAACAGCCCGCGTAATTGGACACGGGGGAAAAACTTGGGATTACGGGAATTTAGCCAAATTCCTTTGCTTGGGCCTCCGAATAATTAATTTCCTTATTAATTATGTCAGGTTGAAGAAGTACTGGACAGAAAATTAACAAAGCAAAACTACACCAGGGGCAATTTCATCATTTGATGCAATGGTGTCAGAATGGGCCGAATTTGACAGGTTGATTGGAAACGACATGCGAAATTGGACTCGCAGCGCAGACCAGGGATCGTGGAATTTTAGCCAAATTCCTTCGTTTGGGCCTCCGAATAATAAATTTCCTTATTAATCATGTCAGGTTGAAGAAGTGCTGGACAGAAAATTAACAAAGAAAAACTCTACCAGGGGCAATTTTGTAATTTTTCCTAACGGTGTCAGAATGGGCCGAAATTTGGCAGGTTGACTGGAAACGGCCCGCAAATAGGACTCGGGGCACAGACCCGGGATCACGGAATTTTAGCCAAATTCCTTTATTTGGGCCTCCAAATAATTAATTTCATTATTAATTATGTCAGGTTGAAGAAGTGCTGGACAGAAAATCAACAAAGAAAAATCGCACCTGGGGCAATTTTGTCATTTGATGCGACAGTGTCGGAATGGGCCAAATTTGACAGGTTGATTGGAAACGGCCTGCGAAATTTGACTCGTGGCACAGAATCGGGATCACGAGATTTTAACCAAATTCCTTCGTTTGGTCCTACGAATAATAAATTTCCTTATTAATTTTGACAGGTTGAAGAAGTGTTGAAAAGAAAATTAACAAAGAAAACCGCACCCGAGGTAATTTTGTCATTTGTCACAATGGTGTTGCAATCGGCCCAAATTTGGCAGGTTGATTGTAAATGAAGCGCGAAATTTGACTCAGGGCATAAACCCGGGATCACGGGATTTTAACCAAATCCCTTCGTTTGGGCCTCTGAATAATTAATTTCCTTATTAATTATGTCAGGTTGAAGAAATGTTGGACAGAAAATTAACAAAGTAAAACCGCACCTGAGGCAATTTTGTCATTTTTCACGACGGTGTCGAAATGGGCCGAAATTTAGAGGGTTGATTGGAAACGGCCCGCGAAATTGGACATAGGGCAAAATCTCGGGATCATGGGATTTTAGCTAAATTCCTTCCTTTGGGCCTCCGAATAATTAGTTTCCTTATTAATTATGTCGGGTTGAAGATGTGCAGGCTAGAAAATTAACTAAGCAAAACTGCACTAGGGGCAATTTTGTCATTTGATGTGACGGTGTCGGAATGGGCCGAATTTGGCACGTTGATTGGAAACGGCCCGCGAAATTTGACTCGTGGCACAGACTCGGGATCACGGGACTTTAGCCAAATTCCTTCATTCGGGCCTCTGAATAATAAATTTCCTTATTAATTATGACAGGTTGAAGAAATGCTGGACCGAAAATTAACAAAGAAAAACCGCACCAGGGGCAATTTTTTCATTTGTCGCGACGGTGTCGCAATCGGTTGTAATTTGGCAGGTTGATTGGATACGGCGCGCGAAATTGGACTCGGGGCATAAACCCGGGATCACGGGATTTTAGCAAAACTCCTTTGTTTGGGCCTCTGAATAATTAATTTCCTTATTAATTACGTCAGGTTGAAGAAGTGTTGGACAGAAAATTAACAAAGCAAAACCGCACCTGGGGCAATTTTGTCATTTTTCACGACGGTGTCGCAATGGGCCAAAATTTGAAGGGTTGATTGGAAACAGCCCGCGAAATTGGACACGGGGCAAACTCCCGGGATCACGGGATTTTAGCTAAATTCCTTCGTTTGGGCCTCTGAATAATTAATTTCCTTATTAATTATGTTAGGTTGAAGAAGTGTTGGACGGAAAATTAACAAAATAAAATCGCACCAGGGGTAATTTTGTCATTTGACGAGACGGTGTTGGAATCGGTCGAATTTGACAGGTTGATTGGAAACGGCCCGCGAAATTTGGCTCGTGGCACAGAATCAGGTTCACGGGATTTTAGCTTAATTCCTTCGTTTGGGCCTCCAAATAATAAATTTCCTTATTAATTTTGACAGGTTGAAGAAGTGCTAGATAGAAAATTAACCAAGAAAAACCGCACCAGGGGCAATTTTGTCATTTTTTGCACCGGTGTCGGAATTGGCCGAATTTGACAGGTTGATTCGAAACGGCCCGTGAAATTGGACTCGCGGTGCAAACTTGGGATCACGGGATTTTACCCAAATTCCTTCATTTGGGTCTCCGAATAATAAATTTCCTTGTTTATTATGTCAAGTTGAAGAAGTGCTGGATAGAAAATTAACACAGAAAAATTTTACCAAGGGCAATTTTGTCATTTTTAGCTACGGTGTCAGAATGGGCCAGAATTTCGTAGGTTGACTGGAAACGGCCCGTAAAATAGAGCTCGGGGCACAGACCCGGGATTACGGGATTTTAGCCAAATTCCTTCGTTTAGGCTTCTGAATAATTAATTTCCTGATTAATTACGTCGGGTTGAAGAAGTGTTGGACAGAAAATTAACAAAGTAAAATCGTACCGGGGATATTTTGTCATTTTTCACGACAGTGTCGGAATGGGCCAAAATTTGGTAGGTTAATTGGAGACGACCCGCAAAATTGGACACTGGGCAAAATCCCGGGGTCACGGGAATTTAGCCAAATTCCTTCGTTTGGGTCTCCGAATAATAAATTTCCTTATTAATTATGTGAGGTTGAAGAAGTACTGGGCAGAAAATTAACAAAAAAAATCGTACCAGGGACAATTTTGTCATTTTTCGCAACGATGTCAGAATGGGCCGAAATTTGGCAGGTTGACTGGAAACGGCCTGCAAAATAGGACTTGGGGCAAGGACCCGGGATCATGGGATTTTAGCCAAATTCCTTCCTTTGGGCCTCCAAATAATTACTTTCCTTATTAATTATGTTAGGTTGAAGAAGTGCTGGACAGAAAATTAACAAGGAAAAATCGTACCAAGGGCGATTTTGTCATTTGTTGCGACGGTGTCGCAATCGGCCGAAATTTGGCTGGTTGATTGGAAACGGCGCGCGAAATTGTACTCGGAGCATAGACCCAGGATCATGGGATTTTAGCCAAATTCCTCCATTTGGGCCTCCGAATAATTAATTTCCTTATTAATTACATCAGGTTGAAGAAGTGTTGGACAAAAAATTAACAAAGCAAAATTGCACTAGGGGCAATTTTGTCATTTTTCACGATAGCATCGTAATGGGTCGAAATTTGACAGGTTGATTGGAAAAAACCCGTGACATTGAACTCGCGGCGCAAACCCGGGATCACGGGATTTTAGCCAAATTCCTTCGTTTGGGCCTCCGAATAATAAATTTCCTCACTAATTACGTCAAGTTGAACAAGTGCTAGATAGAAAATGAACAAAGAAAAACCGTACCAGGAGCAATTTTGTCATTTTTCGCGACGGTGTCGGAATGGGTCGAAATTGGGCAGCTTGATTGGAAACGACCCACAAAATAGGACTTGGGGCACATACCCGGGATCACGGGATTTTTACCGAATTCCTTCATTTAGGCATTCGAATAATTAATTTCCTTATTAATTATGTCAGGTTGAAGAAGTGCTGGACAGAAAATTAACAAAGAAAAACCGCACCAGGGGCAATTTTGTCATTTGTCACGAGCGTGTCGCAATCGGCCGAAATTTGGCAGGTTAATTGGAAACGGCGCACGAAATTGGACTCGAGCCATAGACCCGGGATCACAGGATTTTAGCCAAATTCATCCGTTTGGGCCTCCGAATAATTAACTTCCTTATTAATTACGTCAGGTTGAAGAAGTGTTGTACAGAAAATTAACAAAGCAAAACCATACCGGGGCAATTCTGTCATTCTTCACGACGGTGTCAAAATGGGCCGAAATTTGGCAGGTTATTGAAAACGGCCCGTGAAATTGGACACGGGGCAGAAACCCGGGATCACGGGATTTTAGCCAAATTCCTTCGTTTGGGCCTCTGAATAATTAATTTCCTTATTAATTATGTCAGGTTGAAGAAGTGCACGACAGAAAATTAACAAAGCAAAACCGCACCAGGGGCAATTTCCTCATTTGATGCGACGGTGTCGGAATGGGCCGAATTTGACAGGTTGATTGAAAACGGCCCGCGAAATTAGACTCATGGCACAGACCCGGGATCACGGGATTTTAGTCAAATTCCTTCGTTTGGGCCTCTGAATAATAAATTTCCATACTAATTATGTCAGGATGAACAAGTGCTGGACAGAAAATTATCAAAGATAAACCGTACCAGGGGCAATTTTGTCATTTTTCGCGACGGTATCGGAATGGGCCGAAATTGGGCAGGTTGATTGGAAACGGCCCGCGTAATTGGACAAGGGGAAAACCTGGGATCAGGGGATTTTAGCCAAATCCCTTCGTTTGGGCCTCCGAATAATTAATTTCCTTATTAATTATGTCAGGTCGAGGAAGTGCTGAATGGAAAATTAACATAGAAAAATCGTACCAAGGGCAATTTTGTCATTTTTCGTAACAGTATCAGAATGGGCCGAAATTGGGCAGGTTGACAGGAAATGGCCCACAAAATAGGACTCGAGGCACAGACCTGGGATCACGGGATTTTAGCCAAATTCCTTCATTTTGGCCTCTGAATAATTAATTTCCTTATTAATTATGTCCGATTGACGAAGTGCTGGACAGAAAATTAAAAAAGAGAAACCGCACCAGGGGCAATTTTGTCTTTTGTCGCCACGGTGTCGCAATCGGTCAAAATTTGACAGGTTGATTGGAAACGGCGCGCAAAATTGGACTCGGGGCATAGACCCAGGATCACGGGATTTTAGCCAAATTCCTCCGTTTGGGCGTCCGAATAATTAATCTCCTTATTAATTACGTCAGGTTGAAGAAGTGTTGGACTGAAAATTAACAAAGCAAAACCACACTAGGGGCAATTTTGTCATTTTTCGTGACGGTGTCGGAATAGGCCGAAATTTGGCAGGTTAATTGAAAACGGCCCGCGAAATTGGACACGGGGCAAAATCCCGGGATCACTGGATTCTAGCTAAATTCCTTCGTTTGGGCCTCCGAATAATTAATTTCCTTATTAATTATGTCAGGTTGAAGAAGTGCTGGACAGAAAATTAACAAAGAAAAACCGTAACAGGGGCATTTTTGTCATTTGTCACGACGGTGTCACAATCGGTCGAAATTTGGCAAGTTGATTGGAAATGGCGCACGAAATTGGTCTCGAGGCATAGACCCGGGATCACAGGATTTTAGGCAAATTCCTCCTTTTGGGCGTCCGAATAATTAATTTCCTGATTAATTACGTCAGGTTGATGAAGTGCTGGACAAAAAATTAACAAAGCAAAACTGCACCATGGGCAATTTTGTCTTTTGACGCAAGGGTGTCGGAATGGGCCGAATTTGACAGGTTGATTGGAAACGGCCCGCGAAATTAGACTCGTGGCACAGACCCGGGATCATGGAATTTTAGCCAAATTCCTTCGTTTGGGCCTCCGAATAATAAATTTCCTTACTAAATATGTCAGGTTGAAGAAGTGCTGGACACAAAATTAACAAAGAAAAACAGACTGAAATTGGGCAGGTTGATTGGAAATGGCCAGCGTAATTGGACACGGGGGAAAAACCTGAGGTCAGGGGATTTTAGCCACATTCCTTCATTTGGGCATCCGAATAATAAATTTCCTTATTAATTATGTCAGTTGAAGAAGTGACGGACAGAAAATTAACAAAGCAAAACCGCACCAGGGGTAATTTTGTCATTTGTCGTGACGGAGTCGGAATCGATCGAAATTTGGCAGGTTGATTGGAAACGGTGCGCAAAATTGGACTCGGGGTACAAATCGGGGATCACGAAATTTTAGCCAAATTTTTCATTTGGGCCTCCGAATAATTAATTTCCTTATTAATTATGTCAGGTTGAAGAAGTGCTGGTCATAAAATTAACAAAGCAAAATCACACCATCGGCAATTTTGTCATTTTTCGCGACGGTGTCGGAATGGGCCGAATTTTGGCAGGTTGATTGGAAACAGCCCGCGAAATTGGACACGGGGCAAAAACCTGGGATCACGGGATTTTAGCCAAATTCCTTCGTTTGTGCCTCCAAATAATTAATTCCCTTATCAATTATGTCAGGTTGAAGAAGTCCTGGACAGAAAATTAACAAAGCAAAACCACACCAGGGGCAATGTTGTCATTTGACGCGACAGTGTCGAAATGGGCCGAATTTGGTAGGTAGATTGGAAACGGCTCACGAAATTGGACTCGGGCACAGACCGGGATCACGGGATTTTAGCCAAATTCCTTCGTTTGGGCCGCCGAATAATTAATTTTCTTATTAATTATGTCAGGTTGAAGAAGTGTTGGACAGAAAATTAACAAAGAAAAAGCGTACCAGGGGCAATTTTGTTATTTGTCCCGACTGTGTCGGAATGGGATAAAATTTGCAAGGTAGATTGGAAACGGCCCGCGAAATTGGACTCAGGGCGCAGAGCCGGGATCAGGGAATTTTAGCCAAATACCTTCGTTTGGGCCTCCGAATACTTAATTTCCTAATTAATTATATCATGCTGAAGAAGTACTGGATAGAAAATTAACAAAGCAAAACGCATTAGAGGCAATTTTGTCATTTTTCGCGACGGTGTCAAAATGGGCCGAAATTTGGCTGGTTGAATGGAAACGGCCCGCGAAATTTGACTCGGGGCACAGACCTGGGATTATGGGATTTTAGCCAAATTCTTTCGTTTAGGCCTTCGAATAATTAATTTTCTAATTAATTATGTTAGGTTGAAGAAGTGCTAGATAGAAAAATAACAAAGCAAAATCGCACCAGGGGCCATTTTGTCATTTGTCGCGATGGTGTCGGAATGGGCCGAAATTTGGCCGGTTGATGGGAAACGGCCCGCGAAATTGGACTCAGGGCACAAACCCGGGATCATGGGATTTTAGCCAAAATCCTTCGTTTAGGCCTCCTAATAATTTCGGTATTAATTATGTCAGGTTGAAGAAGTGCTGGACAAAAAATTAACAAAGCAAAATCGCACCAAGGGCAATTTTGTCACTTGACGCGACGGTGTCGGTATGGGCTGAATTTGACAGGTCGATTGGAAATGGTCCGCGAAATTAGACTCGTGGCATAGACCCGAGATCACAGGATTTTAGCCAAATTCCTTCGTTTGGGCCTCCAAATAATAAATTTCCTTATTAATTATGCCAGGTTGAAGAAGCGCTGGACAGAAAATTAACAAAGCAAAATCGCACCAAGGGCAATTTTGTTATTTGTCACGACGGTGTCAGAATCGGCCAAAATTTGGCAGGTTGATTGGAAACGCCGTGCAAAATTAGACTCGGAGCACAAACCGAGGATCTCGAAATTTTAACCAAATTTTTTCGTTTGGGCCTCCATATAATTAATTTCCTTATTAATTATGTCAGGTTGAAGAAATGTTGGACAGAAAATTAGCAAAGTAAAATCGCACCATGGGCAATTTTGTCATTTTTCGCGACAGTGTCGGAATGGGCCGAATTTTGGTAGGTTGATTGGAAACGGCCCGCGAAATTGTACACGGGGCAAAAACCTGGGATCACGGGATTTTAGCCAAATTCCTTCTTTTGGGCCACCAAATAATTAATTTCCTTATCAATTATGTCAGGTTGAAGAACTGCTGGACAGAAAATTAACAAAGTAAAACCGCAATAGGGGCAATTTTGTAATTTGACGCGACGGTGTCGGAATGGGCCGAATTTGGTAGGTAGATTGAAAACAGTCCGCGGAATTGGACTCGGGGCACAGACCCGGGATCACTGGATTTTAACCAATTCCTTCGTTTGGGCCGTCGAATAATTAATTTCCTTATTAAATATGTCAGGATGAAGAAGTGTTGGACAGAAAGTTAACAAAGAAAAATCGTACCAGGGGCAATTTTGTCTTTTGTCCCGACTGTGTCGGAATGGGATAGGATTTGCAAGGTCGGCCCGTGAAATTGGACTCAGGACACAGCCCCGGGATTACGGAATTTTAGCCAAATACCGTCGTTTGGGCCTTCGAATACTTAATTTCTTTATTAATTATGTCAGGCTGAAGAAGGACTGGACAGAAAATTAACAAAGCAAAATCGCATTGGATGTAATTTTGTCATTTTTCGCGACGGTGTCAGAATGGGCCGAGATTTCGCTGGTTGACTGGAAACGGCCCGCGAAATTGGACTCAGGGCACAGACCCGGGATTATGGGATTTTAGCCAAATTCCTTCATTTAGTCCTCCGAATAATTAATTTCCTAATTAATTGTGTCAGGTTGAAGAAGTGCTGGATAGAAAAACAACAAAGCAAAACCGCACCAGGGGCCATTTTGCTTTTTGTCGCTAGAGTGTCGGAATGGGCTAAAATTTGGTAGGTTGATTGGAAACGGCCAGCGAAATTGGACTCGGGGCACAGACCCGAGATCATGGGATTTTAGCCGAACTCCTTCGTTTGGGCCTCCTAATAATTAATTTTCATATTAATTATGTCAGGTTAAAGAAGTGCTGGACAGAAAATTAACAAAGTAAAACTGCACCAGGGGCAATTTCGTCATTTGACGCGACGGTGTCGGAATGGGCCGAATTTGACAGGTTGATTGGAAATGGCCCGCGAAATTGAACTCGCGGCGCAGACCCGGGGTCACGGGATTTTAGCCAAATTCCTTCGTTTGGGCCTCTGAATAATAAATTTCCTTATTAATTATATCAGGTTGAAAAAGTGTTGGATAGAAAATCAACAAAGAAAAGTCGTACCAGGGGTAATTTCGTCATTTGTCGTAACTGTGTCAGAATGGGCCGAAATTTGGTAGGTTGACTGGAAACGGCCCGTAAAATAGGACTCGGGGCACAGACCCGGGATCACGGGATTTTAGCCAAATTCCTTCGTTTTGCCCTTCGAATAATTAATTTCCTTATTTATTATGTCTGGTCGAAGAAGTGCTAGACAGAAAATTAACAAAGAAAAATCGTTGCAGGGGTAATTTTGTCATTTGTCGCGACGGTGTCGCAATCGGCAGAAATTTGGCAGGTTGATTGGAAATGGCACGTGAAATTGGACTCGGGGCATAGATCCGGGATCATGGGATTTTAGCCAAATTCCTCCGTTTGGGCTTCCGACGTCAGGTTGAAGAAGTGTTGGATAGAAAATTAACAAAGCAAAACCGCACCAGGGGCAATTTTCTCATTTTTCTTGACGGGTCAGAATGGGCCAAAATTTGGCAGGTTAATTGGAAACGGCCTGCGAAATGGGACATGGGGCAAAATCCCAGGATCACGGGATTTTAGCCAAATTCCTTCGTTTGGGCCTCCGATTAATTAATATCCTTATTAATTATGTCAGGTTGAAGAAGTGCTGGACAGAAAATTAACAAAGGAAAACCGCAGCAAGGGCAATTTTGTCATTTGAATCGATGGTGTCGGAATGGGCCGAATTTGACAGGTTGATTGGAAACGGCCCGCGAAATTAGACTCGCGGCACAGACCCGGGATCACGGGATTTTAGCCAAATTCCTTCGTTTTGGTGTCCAAATAATTAATTTCCTTAGAAATTATGTCAGGTTGAAGAAGTGCTGCACAGAAAATTAACAAAAAAAAACCGCACCAGGGACAATTTTGTCATTTATAGCGACGGTGTTGCAATCGGCCGAAACTTGGCAAGTTGATTGGAAAAGGCGCGCGAAATTGGACTCTGGGCATAGACCCAGGATCACGGGATTTTAGCCGAATTCCTCCGTTTGGGTCTCCGAATAACTAATTTCCTTATTAATTACGTCAGATTGAAGAAGTGTTGGACAGAAAATTAATAAAGTAAAACCGCACCAGGGGCAATTCTGTCATTTTTCGCGACGGTGTCGGAATGGGCTGAGATTTGGCAGGTAAATTGGAAATGGCCCGCGAAATTGGACACGGGGCAAAATCCTTGGATCACGGGATTTTAGCCAAATTCCTTCGTTTGGGCCTCTGAATAATTAATTTCCTTATTAATTATGTCAGGTTGAAGAAGTGCTGGACAGAAAATTTACAAAGCAAAACCGCACTAGGAGCAATTTTGTCATTTGACGCGACGGTGTCTGAATGGGCCGAATTTAACAATTTGATTGGAAACAGCCCGCGAAATTGGACTCGCGGCACAGACCTGGGATCACGGGATTTTAGCCAAATTCCTTCATTTGGGCCTCCGAATAATTAATTTCCTTTTTAATTACGTCAGGTTGAAGAAGTTTTGGATAGAAAATTAACAAAGCAAAATCGCACCAGGGTCAATATTGTTATTTGTCGCGACGGTGTCGGAATGGACCAAAATTTGGCAGGTTGATTGGAAACGGCCAGGAAAATCGAACTCGGGGCATAGACCCGGGATCATGGGATTTTAGCCAAATACCTTCGTTTAGGCCTCCGAATACTTAATTTCCGTATTAATTACATCAGGTTGAAGAAGTGTTGGATAGAAAATTAACAAAGCAAAACCGCATCTGGGGTAATTTTATCGTTTTTCGCGACGGTGTCGGAATGGGCCGAAATTTGGCAGGTTGATTGGAAATGGCCCACGAAATTGGACTCAGGGAAAAAACTCGGGATCATGGGATTTTGGCTAAATTCCTTCGTTTGGGCCTCCGAATAATTAATCTCCTTATCAATTATGTCAGGTTGAAGAAGTGTTGGACAGAAAATTAACAAAGAAAATCCATAGCATGGGCAATTTTGTCATTTTTCTTAACGGTGTCAGAATGGGCCGAATTTGGTAGGTAGATTGGAAACGGCCCGTGAAATTGACTCAGGGCACAGACCCGGGATCAAGGGATTTTTGCCAAATTCCTTCACTTGGGCCTCCAAATACTTAATTTCCGTATTAATTATGTAAGGCTGAAGAAGTGCTTGACAGTAAATTAACAAAACAAAATCGAACCAGAGGCAATTTTGTCATTTTTTGCGACGACGTCAGAATGGGCCGAAATTTGGTGGGTTGACTGGAAACCGCCCACGAAATTGGACTCGGGGCTTAGACCCGGGATCATGGGATTTTATCCAAATTCCTTCGTTTGGGCCTCCGAATAATTAATTTCATTATTAATTATGTCAGGTTGAAGAAGTGCTGGACAAAAAATTAACAAAGCAAAACCGCACCAGGGGCCATTTTGTCATTTGTCGCGACGGTTTCGAAATGGGCCGAAATTTGGCAGGTTGATTGGAAACGGCCCATGAAATTGGACTCGGGGCACAGACCCGGGATCACGGGATTTTTACTAAACTCCTTCGTTTGGGCCCCCTAATTATTAATTTTCGTATTAATTATGACTAGTTGAAGAAGTACTGGATAGAAAATTGACAGAGAAAAACCGCACTAGGGGCAATTTTGTCATCTGTCGCGACAATGTCGCAATCAATGGAAATATGAAAGGTTGATTGGAAACGGCGCGCGAAATTGAACTCGGGGCACAGACTCGGGATCATGGGATTTTAGCCAAATTCCTATGTTTAGGCCTCCGAATAATTAATTTCCTTATTAATTATGTTAGGTTGAAGAAGTGTTGGAAAGAAAATTAACAAAGCAAAACCGCACCAGGGGCAATATTTTCATTTTTCGCGACAGTATTAGAATGGTCCGAAATTTGGCTGGTTGATTGGAAACGACCTGCCAAATTGGACTCGGGGCAACGACCCGGGATCACAGGATTTCAGCCAAACTCCTTCGTTTGGGCCTCTGAATAACTAATTCCCTTATCAATTATGTCAGGTTGAAGAAGTGCTGGACAGAAAATTAACAAAGAAAAATCGCACCAGGGTGCAATTTTGTCATTTGTCGCGACGGTGTCGGAATCGGCCGAAATTTCAGAGGTCGACTAGAAACGGCGCACGAAATTGGACTCGGGGCAAAGACTCAGGATCACGGGTTTTTAGCCAAATTCCTTCGTTTGGGACTCCGAATAATTAATTTCCTAATTAATTATGTCAGGTTGAAGAAGTGTTGCACAAAAAATTAACAACAAAAAAACCGCACCAGGGGCAATTTTATCATTTTTCACGACGGTGCCAGAATGGGATGAAATTTAGAAGGTTGATTGGAAACGGCCTGTGAAATTGGACACGGAGCAAAAAACCAGGGATCACGGGATTTTAACCAAATTCCTTCGTTTGGGCCTCCGAAAAATTAATTTCCTTATTAATTATGTCAGGTTGAAGAAGTGCTGGACAGAAAATTAATAAAGAAAAACCGAACCAGGGTGCAATTTTATCATTTGTTACGACGGTGTCGAAATCGACCGAAATTTCGCAGGTTGATTGGAAGCGGTGTGCGAAATTGGACTCAGGTCACAGACCTGGGATCACGGGTTTTTAGCCAAATTCCTTTGTTTGGGCCTCCGTATAATTAATTTCCTTATTAATTATGTTAAGTTGAAGAAGTGTTGTACAGAAAATTAACAAAGAAAAACCGCACCAGGGGTAATTTTATCAATTTTCACGACGGTGCCGGAATGGGATGAAATTTGGAAGGTTGATTGGAAACGGCCTGAGAAATTGGACATGGAGCAAAAACCCAGGATCATGGGATTTTAGCCAAATTCCTTCGTTTGGGCCTCCGAATAATTAATTTCCTTATTAATTATGTCAGGTTGAAGAAGTGCTCAACAGAAAATTAACAAAGAAAAACCGCACCAAGGTGCAATTTTGTCATTTGTTGTGATGGTGTCGGAATCAACCGAAATTTCACAGGTCGATTGGAAGCGGCGCACGAGATTGGACTCGGGGCACAGACCCGGGATCATGGGTTTTTAGCCAAATTCCTTCGTTTGGGCCTCCGAATACATAATTTCCTTATTAAATATGTAAGGCCGAAGAAGTGCTGGACAGTAAATTAACAAAGGAAAACCAGACCAGAGGCAATTTAGTCATTTTTCGCGACGGTGTCAGAATGGGCCGAAATTTGGCAGGTTATCTGGAAACAGCCCACGAAATTGGACTCGGGGCACAGACCCGGGATCACGGGATTTTATCCAAATTCCTTCGTTTGGGCCTCCAAATAATTAATTTCCTTATTAATTATGTTAGGTTGAAGAAGTGCTGGACAGAAAATTAACAAAGAAAAACCGCACCAGAGGCATTTTGTCATTTGTCGTGACGGTGTCGGAATGGGCCAAAATTTTGCAGGTTGTTTGGAAACGACCCGCGAAATTGGACTCGGTGCACAGACCCGGGATCACGGGATTTTAGCTAAACTCCTTCGTTCGGGCCTCCGAATAATTAATTTCCTTATTAATTATGTTAGGTTGAAGAAGTGTTGGACAGAAAATAAACAAAGAAAAACTGCACCAGGGGCAATTTTTATCATTTTTCGCAACGGTACAGAATGGGCCGAAATTTGGCAGGTTGATTGGAAACGGCCCGCGAAATTGGACACGGAGCAAAAACCAGGGATTACGGGATTTTAGCAAACTTCCTTCGTTTGGGCCTCCAAATAATTAATTTCCTTATAAATTATATCAGGTTGAAGAAGTGTTGGATAGAAAATTAACAAAGCAAAACCGCACCCGGGGCAATTTTGTCATTTGATGCAACCGTGTCGAAATGGGCTAAATTTTGCAGGTTGATTGAAAACGGCCCGCGAAATTTGACTCGGGGCACAGACTCGGAATCACGGGATTTTAGCCAAATTCCTTCATTTGGGCCTCCGAATAGTTAATTTCCTTATTAATTATGTCAGGTTGAAGAAGTGCTGGACAAAAAATTAACAAAGCAAAATGCACCAAGGGCGATTTTGTCATTTTTCATGACGGTGTCGAAATGGGCCAAAATTTTGCAGGTTGACTAGAAACGGCCTGCGAAATTGGACTCGGGGCACAGATCCGAGATCATGGGATTTTAGCCAAATTCCTTCGTTTGGGCGTTCGAATAATTAATTTCCTTATAAATTATGTCAGGTTGAAGAAGTGCGAGACAGAAAATTAACAAAGAAAAACCGCACAAGGGGCAATTTTGTTTTTTTTCGTGACGGTGCCAGAATGGGCCGTAGTTTGGCAGGTTAATTGGAAACGGCCCGCGAAATTAGACTCGGAGAGGAAGGAACATGCAGCATCCTTCTTGCAAGAGCTCGGACTTCGTTTCTAGAGTTCGAAGGGATGCAGTGTAACGTAAAATTTGAAAAAGGTTGGGTTGCGGCCATTTGCTCATATGTCCCTAAACATGACAGCCTAAATCTCTGCTTGAGATCTCTTTGCTGAGGAAGAGAATAGATTTGAAAAATAGAAAGGGCCGATTCACCGAAGAAGTCTAGGCTTTAGTGCCTCTTCTCCGGTCCCCAAGGGGGTAAAGCCAGAAGAGAATAAAGAGTAACTCCTACGCTCTGAATCACCCACCAAAGCTGTGGATGTAGAGATTCAAGCGAAGAATAGCCCTAGTCTGATAGCGGAGTCTTCTATCTATGGGCTTGATGTAGATGAAGCTTTCTTTCTTCTCGGTCCGCTTTAGCTCCTGATCTTGAGCTCGCTGTTCTTGGCCCAAGCCAACTTGATGAGCTTCCGAAAGGATGAATGAGACCACAAGAAGGTTTGGAACCCTACCCACAGCACCCAAGCAATCGATTCAGTTTCACAAAGATCTGTCTATCTGACAAATTCACTAGTGGTTCAAATCCCACACTATGACTTCAATGATGGGAACAACCTCCGCACTCCGGCGCTCCAATGAACAACAGTTCTCCGCTTACTTCTAGCGGTAACAGAGGTAGCGAAAGCCAGGCCTTCTTCTTCTTCTTCGAATTATAATTAATTTCCTTATTATTTATGTTAGGTTGAAGAAGTGTTGGACAGAAAATTAACAAAGTAAAACCGCACCAGGGGCCATTTTGTCATTTGTCGCGACGGTGTCGGAATGGGCCAAAATTTGGCAGGTTGATTGGAAACGGCCCGCGAAATTGGACTCGGGGCACAGACCCGGATCACGGGATTTTAGCCAAACTCCTTCGTTTGGGCCTCTGAATAATTAATTTCGTTATCAATTATTTCAGGTTGAAGAAGTACTGCACAGAAAATTAACAAAGCAAAACCACACCAGGGACAATTTGGTCATTTGAAGTGACGGTGTTAGAATGGGCCAAATTTGGCAGGTAGATTGGAAACGGCCCGCGAAAATTGGACTTGGGGCTTAGACCCGGAATCACGAGAATTTAGCCAAATTCCTTCTTTTGGGCCTCCGAATAATTAATTTCCTTCTTAATTATGTCAGGTTGAAGAAGTGCTGGACAAAAAATTAACAAAGCAAAATGCACCAGGGGCGATTTTGTCATTTTTCATGACGGTGTTGAAATGGGCCGAAATTTTGCAGGTTGACTGGAAACGGCCAGCGAAATTGGACTCGGGGCACAGATCCGGGATCATTGGATTTTAGCCAAATTCCTTCGTTTGGGTGTCCGAATAATTAATTTCCTTATAAATTATGTCAGGTTAAAGAAGTGCCAGATAGAAAATTAACAAAGAAAAACCGCACCAAGGGCAATTTTGTCATTTTTTTGCGACGGTGTCAGAATGGGCCGAAATTTTGCAGGTTGATTGGAAACGACCCACGAAATTGGACTCAGGGGCTCAGACCCGTGATCACGGGATTTTAGCCAAACTCCTTCGTTTGGGCCTCCGAATAATTAATTTCGTTATCAATTATTTCAGGTTGAAGAAGTGTTGGACAGAAAATTAACAAGGCAAAACCACACCAGGGGCAATTTGGTCATTTGAAGCGAAGGTGTCGAAATGGGCCAAATTTGGCAGGTAGATTGGAAACGGCCCACGAAACTGGACTCGGGGCGCAGACCCGGAATCACGAGAATTTAGCCAAATTCTTTCGTTTGGGCCTCCGAATAATTAATTTCCTTATTATTTATGTCAGGTTGAAGAAGTGTTGGACAAAAAATTAACAAAGTAAAATCGCATCAGGGGCCATTTTATCATTTGTCGCGACGGTGTCAGAATGGGCCGAAATTTGGCAGGTTGATTGGAAACGGCCCTTGAAATTGGACTCGGGGCACAGACTCAGGATCACGGGATTTTAGCCAAATTCCTTCGTTTGGGCCGCTGAATAATTAATTTCCTTATTAATTATGTCAAGTTAAAGAAGTGTTGGATAGAAAATTAACAAAGAAAAATCGTACCAAGGGCAATTTTGTTATTTGTCGCGATTGTGTCAAAATGGGATAAAATTTGCAAGGTTGATTGGAAACGGCCCGCGAAATTGGACTCAGGGCACAGACCCAGGATCACGAAATTTTAGCCAAATTCCTTCGTTTGAGCCTCCGAATACTTAATTTCCTTATTAATTATGTCAGGTTGAAGAAGTACTGGACAGAAAATTAACAAAGAAAAATCGCACCAGGGGCAATTTTGTCATTTGTCGTGATGGTGTCGCAATCGGTCGAAATTTGGCAGGTTGATTGGAAATAGCACGTGAAATTGGACTCGGGGCATAGACACGGGATCACGGGATTTTAGCCAAATTCCTACGTTTGGGCCTCCGAATAATTAATTTCCTTATCAATTATGTCAGGTTGAAGAAGTACTAGAATAAAATTAACAAAGAAAAATCGCACCAGGGGTAATTTCGTCATTTATCGCGACGGTGTCGCAATCGGCAGAAATTTGGTAGGTTGAGTTGAAACAGAGCGCGAAATTGGACTCAGGGCAGAGACCCAGGATCACGAGATTTTAGCCAAATTCCTCCTTTTAGGCCGCCGAATGATTAATTTCCTTATTAATTATGTTAGGTTGAAGAAGTGTTGGTAGAAAATTAACAAAGAAAAATCGTACCTGGGGCAATTTTGTCAATTGTCGCGATTATGGTGAAATGGGATAAAATTTGCATGGTTGATTGGAAACGGTCCGCGGAATTGAACTCAGGGCACAGACCCAGGATCATGAAATTTTAGCCAAATTCCTTCGTTTGGGCCGCCGAATACTTAATTTCCTTATTAATTATGTCAGGTTGAAGAAGTACTGGACAGGAAATTAACAAAGAAATGCCACACCAGGGGCAACTTTGTCATTTCTCGCGACGGTGTCGCAATCGACCGAAATTTGGCAGGTTGATTGGAAACGGTGCGCGAAATTGGACTCGGGGCATAGACCCGGGATTACGGGATTTTAGCCAAATTTCTCCGTTTGGGCCTCCAAATAATTAATTACCTTATTAATAGGTTGAAGAAGTACTGGACATAAAATTAAAAAAGAAAAACTGCACCAGGGGCAATTTTGTCATTTGTCACGACGGTGTCGCAATCGGCCGAAATTTGGCAAGTTGATTGAAAACGGAGCGCGAAATTGGACTCGGGGCATAGACCCGGGATCACGGGATTTTAGCCAAATTCCTCCGTTGGGGCCTCCGAATAATTAATTTCCTTATTAATTACGTCAGGTTGAAGAAGTGTTGGACAGAAAATTAACAAAGCAAAATCACACCATGGGCAATTTTGTCATTTGATGCGACGGTGTCGGAATGGGCCGAATTTGACAGGTTGATTGGAAACGGCCCACAAAATTGGACTCGCGGCACAGACCCGAGATCACGGGATTTTACCCAAATTCCTTCGTTTGGGCCTCCGAATAATTAATATCCTTATTAATTATGGTAGGTTGAAGAAGTGCTGGACAGAAAATTAATAAAGCAAAACCGCACCAGGGGCAATTTTTTCATGTGACGTAACGGTGTCGGAATGGGCCGAATTTGACAAGTTGATTGGAAAAGGACGCGTGAAATTGGACTCGCGGCACTGACCCTAGATCACGGGATTTTAGCCAAATTCCTTCGTTTGGGCCTCTGAATAGTAAATTTCCTTATTAATTATGTCAAGTTGAAGAAGTGCTGGACAGAAAATTAACAAAGCTAAACCGCACCAAGGGCAATTTTATCATTTTCGCAACGGTGTCGAAATGGGCCGAAATTTGGCATGTTGATTGGAAACGGCCCTCAAAATTGGACACGGGGCAAAAACCCGGGATCGCGGGATTTTAGTCAAATTCCTTCGTCTGGGCCTCCGAATAATTAAGTTCCTTATCAATTATTTCAGGTTGAAGAAGTGTTGGACAGAAAATTAACAAATCAAAAATGCACCAGGGGTAATTTGGTCATTTGATGCGACGGTGTCGGAATGGGCCAAATTTGGCAGGTAGATTGGAAATGGCCCGCGAAATTGAACTCGGGGCACAGACTCGGGATCACGGGATTTTAGCCAAATTCCTTCGTTTGGGCCGCCAAATAATTAATTTCCTTATTAATTATGTCAGGTTGAAGAAGTGTTGGATAGAAAATTAACAAAGAAAAACCGTACCAGGTGCAATTTTGTCATTTGTCGCGACTGTGTCAAAATGGGATAAATTTTGTAAGGTTGATTGGAAACGGCCCGCGAAATTGGACTCAGGGCATAGACCCAGGATCACAGAATTTTAGCCAAATTCCTTCGTTTGGGCCTCCGAATACTTAATTTCCTTATTAATTATGTAAGGTTGAAGAACTACTGGACAGAAAATTAACAAAGAAAAACCGCACCAGGGGCAATTTTTTCATTTGTCGTTACAGTGTCGCAGTCGGTCGAAAATTGGCAGGTTGATTGGAAACGGCGCACGAAATTGGATTCGGGGTATAGACCCGGGATCACGGGATTTTAGCCAAATTCCTATGTTTGGGCCTCCGAATAATTAATTTCCTTATTAATTATGGCAGGTTCAAGAAGTACTAGAATAAAATTAACAAAGAAAAATTGTACCAAGGGCAATTTTGTCATTTGTCGCGACGGTGTCGCAATCGGCCGAAATTTGGTAGGTTGAGTTGAAACAGAGCGCGAAATTGGACTCGGGGCATAGACCCGGGATCACGAGATTTTAGCCAAATTTCTCTTTTTGGGCCTCTGAATAATTAATTTCCTTATTAATTACGTCAGGTTGAAGAAGTGTTGGACAGAAAATTAACGAAGTAAAACCGCACCAGCGGCAATTTTGTTATTTTTCGTGACGGTGTCGAAATGGGCCAAAATTTGGCAGGTCAATTGGAAACGGCACGCGAAATTCGACACGGGGCAAAATCCTGGGATAACGGGATTTTAGCCAAATTTTTTCATTTGGGCTTCGAATAATTGATATCCTTATTAATTATGTCAGGTTGAAGAAGTGCTGGACAGAAAATTAACAAAGCAAAATCACACCATGGGCAATTTTATCATTTGACGCGACGGTGTCGGAATGGGCCGAATTTGACAGGTTGATTGGAAATGGCCCGCGAAATTGGAATCGTGGCACAGACCCGAGATCACGGGATTTTAGCCAAATTCCTTCGTTTGGGCCTCCGAATAATAAATTTTCTTATTAATTATGTCAGGTTGAAGAAGTGCGGGACAGAAAATTAACAAGAGAAAATCGCACTAGGGGCAATTTTGTCATTTTACGTGACGGTGTCGGAATGGGCTGAGATTTGGGAGGTTGACTGAAAAATGCCTGTGAAATCGGACACAGGGCAAAATCCCGGGATCACGAGATTTTAGCCAAATTCCTTCATTTGGGCCTCCGAATAATTAATTTCCTTATTAATTATGTTAGGTTGAAGAAGTGCTGGACAAAAAATTAACATAGCAAAACCGCACCGGGGCAATTTTGTCATTTTTAGCGATGGTTCCAGAATGGGACGATATGATAGGTTGATTGGAAATGGCCCGTGAAATTAGACTCAGGGCACAGACCCAAGATCACGGGATTTTAACCAAATTCCTTCATTTGGGCATCTGAATAATTAATTTCTGTATTAATTCTGTCAGGTTGAAGAAGTGTTGGATAGAAAATTAAGAAAGCAAAACCGCACCAGGGACAATATTGTCAATTGTCGCAACAGTATCGGAATGGGCCGAAATTTGGATGGTTGACTGGAAACGGCGCACGAAATTGGAATCGGGGCACAGACCCGGGATCACGGGATTTTATCCAAATTCCTTCGTTTGGGCCTCCGAATAATTAATTTGCTTACTAATTATGTCAGGTTGAAGAAGTGATGGATAGAAAATTAACAAAGTAAAACCGCCCAAGGGCCATTTTGTCATTTTTCGCGACTATGTCGGAATGGGCCGAAACTTGGCAGGTTCATTTGAAACAGCCCGCGAAATTGGATGCGGGGCATAGACCTGGGATCACGGGATTTTAGCCAAACTCCTTCGTTTGGGCCTCCGAATAATTAATTTTCGTATTAATTATGTTAGGTTGAAAAAGTGCTGGAAAGAAAATTAACAAAGAAAAAACACACCAACGACAATTTTGTCATTTGTCGCGACGGTGTCGGAATCGACTGAAATTTGGCAGGTTGATTGGAAACGGTGCGCGAAATTGCACTCGGGGCACACACTTGTGATCTCGGAATTTTAGCCAAATTTCTTCGTTTGGGCCTCCGAATAATTAATTTCCTTATTAATTATGTCAGGTCGAAAAAGTGTTGGATAGAAAATTAACAAAACAAAATCGCACCAGGGACAATTTTGTAATTTTTCGTGATGGTGTCGGAATGGTCCGAAATTTGGCAGGTTGATTAGAAACGGCCCTCGAAATTGGACACGGGGCAAAAACCTGGGATCACGGGATTTTAGCCATATTCCTTCGTTTGGGCCTCCGAATCATTAATTTTCTTATCAATCATTTCAGGTTGAAGAAGTACTGGACAGAAAATTAAGAAAGCAAAACCACACCAGGGACAATTTGGTCATTTGACGCGACGATGTCGGAATGGGCCAAATTTTGCAGGTAGATTAGAAACGATCTGCGAAATTGAACTCGGGGCACAGACTTGGGATCACGGGATTTTAGCCAAATTTCTTCATTTGGGCCGTCGAATAATTAATTTCCTTATTAATTATGTTAGGTTGAAGAAGTGTTGGATAGAAAATTAACAAAGAAAAATCGTACCCGGGGCAATTTTGTCAATTGTCGCGACTGTGTCGAAATGGGATAAAATTTGCAAGGTTGATTGGAAACGGCCCGCGAAATTAGACTCAGGGCACAGACCCGGGATCACAAAATTTTAGCCAAATTCCTTCGTTTGGGCCTCTGAATACTTAATTTCCTTATTAATTATGTCAGGTTGAAGAAGTACAGGACAGAAAATTAACAAAGAAAAACCGCACCATGGGTAATTTTGTCATTTGTCGCGACGGTGTCGCAATTGGTCGAAATTTGGCTGGTTGATTGGAAACGGTGTACGAAATTGGACTTAGGGCATAGACCCGGGATCACGGGATTTTAGCCAAAATTCTCCATTTGGGCCCCCGAATAATTAATTTACTTATTAATTATGTCAGGTTGAAGAAGTACTGGACATAAAATTAACAAAGAAAAATTGCACCAGGAGCAATTTTGTCATTGTCGCGACGGTGTCGCAATCGGCCAAAATTTGGCAGGTTGATTGGAAATGGCGCGCGAAATTGGACTCAGGGCATAGACCCGGGATCACGGGATTTTAGCCAAATTTCTCCGTTTGGGCCTCCGAATAATTAATTTTCGTATTAATTCTGTCAGGTTGAAGAACTGTTGGACAAAAAATTAACAAAGCAAAACCGCACCAGGGACAATATTGTCAATTGTCGCGACAATGTCGGAATCGGTCGAAACATGGATGGTTGACTGGAAACGGCCCGCGAAATTGGAATCGGGGCACAGACCCGGGATCACGGGATTTTATCCAAATTCCTTTGTTTGGGCCTTTGAATAATTAATTTCCTTACTAATTATGTTAGGTTGAAGAAGAGATGGACTGAAAATTAACAAAGCAAAACCGCACCAGGGGTAATTTTGTCATTTGATGCAACGGTGTCGGAATGGGCCGAATTTGACAGGTTGATTGGAAATGGCCCTCGAAATCGAACTCGCGGTATGACCCTAGATCACGGGATTTTAGCCAAATTCCTTCGTTTGGGCCTCCGAATAATAAATTTCCTTATTAATTATGTCAAGACGAAGAAAATTAACAAAGCAAAATCGCACCAGGGGCAATTTTATCATTTTTCGCGACGGTGTCGGAATGGGCTGAGATTTGGGAGGTTGACTGAAAACGCCCGCGAAATTGGACACGGGGCAAAATCCATGGATCACGGGATTTTAGCCAAATTCCTTCGTTTGGGCCTCCGAATAATTAATTTCCTTTTTAATTATGTTAAGTTGAAAAAGTGCAGGACAGAAAATTAACATAGCAAAACCGCACTAGGGGCAATTTTGTTATTTTTCGAGACTGTTTCGGAATGGGCCGAAATATGACAGGTTGATTGGAAACGGCCCGCAAAATTGAGCTCGGGACACAGACCTAGGATCATGGGATTTTAGCCAAATTCCTTCGTTTGGGCCTCCGAATAATTAATTTTCGTATTAATTCTGTCAGGTTGAAGAAGTGCTGGACAGAAAATTAACAAAGCAAAATCGTACCAGGGACCATATTGTCAATTGTCGCGACAGTGTTGGAATCGGTCGAAATTTGGATGGTTGACTAGAAATGGCCCGCAAAATTGGAATCAGGGCACAGACCCGGGATCACAGGATTTTATCCAAATTCCTTCGTTTGTGCCTTTGAATAATTAATTTCCTTACTAATTATGTCAGGTTGAAGAAGTGCTGGACAGAAAATTAACAAAGCAAAACCTCACCAGGGGCAATTTTGTCATTAGACCTAGGATCATGGGATTTTAGCCAAATTCCTTCGTTTGTGCCTTTGAATAATTAATTTCCTTACTAATTATGTCAGGTTGAAGAAGAGATGGTCTGAAAATTAACAAAGCAAAACCGCACCAGGGGCCACTTTGTCATTTGTCGCGATGATGTCGGAATGGGCCGAAATTTGGCAGGTTCATTGGAAACGGCCCGCGAAATTGGACTCGAGGCACAGACCCAGGATCACGAGATTTTAGCTAAATTCCTTCGTTTGGGCCTCCTAATAATTAATTTCCGTATTAATTATGGTAGGTTGAAGAAGTGCTGGACAAAAAATTAACAGAGAAAAATTGCACCAGGGACAATTTTATCATTTGTCGTGACGGTGTCGTAATCGGCCGAAATATGAAAGGTTGATTGGAAACGACGCGCGAAATTGGACTCGGGGTACTGACCCTGGATCACGGGATTTTAGCCAAATTCCATCGTTTGGGCCTCTGAATAATTAATTTCCTTATTAATTATGTTAGGTTTAAGAAGTGTTGGACAGAAAATTAACTAAGCAAAATAGCAACAGAGGCAATTTTTTTATTTTTCGCAACGGTGTCGGAATGGGGAGAAATTTGGCAGGTTGATTGGAAACGGCCCGCGAAATTGGACTCGGGGCAAAGACCCGGGATCATGGGATTTTAGCCAAACCCCTTCGTTTGGACCTCCGAAAAATTAATTTCCTTATTAATCACGTTAGGTTGAAAAAGTGTTGGACAAAAAATTAACAAAGAAAAACCGCACCAGGGTGCAATTTTGTCATTTGTTGCGATGGTGTCGGAATCGGTCGAAATTCGCAGGTCGATTGGAAACGGCGTGCGAAATTGGACTCGGGGAACAGACCCAGGATTGCGGGATTTTAGCCAAATTCCTTCGTTTGGGCCTCCGAATAATTAATTTCCTTATTAATTATGTCAGGTTGAAGAAGTGTTGGACAGAAAATTAACAAAGCAAAACCGCACCAGGGGCAACTTTATCATTTTTCGCGACGGTGCCGGAATGGGCCGAAATTTAGCAGGTTGATTGGAAACGGCCCTCGAAATTGGACACGGAGCAAAAACCCGGGATCATGGGATTTTAGCCAAATTCCTTCCTTTGGGCCTCCGAATAAGTAATTTCCTTATTAATTATGTCAGGTTGAAGACGTGCTGGACAGAAAATTAGCAAAGCAAAATTGCACCAGGGGCAATTTTGTCATTTGACGCGACGGTGTCGGAATGGGCTGAGTTTGGCTGGTTGATTGGAAACTGCCCTCGAAATTGGACTCGGGGCACAGACCTGGGATCACGGGATTTTAGCCAAATTCCTTTGTTTGGGCCTCTGAATAATTAATTTCCTCGTTAATTATGTCAGGTTGAAGAAGTGCTGGACAAGAAATTAACAAAACAAAACCGCACCAGGGGCGATTTTTTCATTTTTCGCGATAGAATCGAAATGGGCCGAACTTTTGCAGGTTGACTCGAAACTGCCTGCAAAATTGGACTCAGGGCACAGACCCAGGATCACGGGATTTTAGCCATATTCCTTCGTTTGGGCGTCCGAATAATTAATTTCCTTATAAATTATGTCAGGTTGAAGAATTACCAGTCAGAAAATTAACAAAGAAAAACCGCACCAAGGGCAATTTGTTCATTTTTTGCGACGGTGTCAGAATGGGCCGTAATTTGGCAGGTTGATCGGAAATAGCTCGCGAAACTGTACTCAGGACACGGCCCAGTGAACACAGGATTTTAGCCAAATTCCTTCGTTTGGGCCTTCGAATAATTAATTTCCTTATTGTTTATGTCAGGTTGAAGAAGTGTTGGACAAAAAATTAAAAAAGAAAAATCGCACCAGGGGCAATTTTGTCATTTTTCGCGACTGCGTCGAAATGGGCCAAAATTTGGCAGGTTGATTGGAAACGGCCCGCGAAATTGGACTCGGGGCACAAACCCGGGATCACAAAATTTTAATCAAATTCATTCGTTTGGGCCTTCGAATACTTAATTTCCTTATTAATTACGTAAGGTTGAAGAAGTGTTGGACAGAAAATTAACAAAGCAAAACCACACTAGGTACAATTTTGTCATTTTTTGCGACGGTGTCGGAATGAGCCGAAATTTGACAGGTTGATTGGAAATGGCCCCCGAAATTGGACAAGGGGTACAGACTCGGGATCACAGGATTTTAGCCAAATTCCTTCATTTGGGCCTCCGAATAATTAATTTCCTTACTAATTGTGTCAGGTTGAAGAAGTGCTGGACAGAAAATTAACAAAGCAAAACCGCACTAGACGCAATTTCGTCATTTGTTGCGATGGTGTCGGAATGGGCCGAAATTTGGCATGTTGATTGGAAACGGCCAATGAAATTGGACTCGAGGCACAGACCCGAGATCACGGGATTTTAGCCAAACTCCTTCGATTGGGCCTTCGAATAATTAATATCCGTATTAATTATGTCAGCATGAAGAAGTACTGGACAGAAAATTTACAAAGAAAAACTGCACCAGGGGCAATTTTGTCAGTTGTCGTGACGGTGTCGAAATCGGTCGAAATTTGGCAAGTTGATTGGAAACGTCCCGCGAAATTGGACTCGGGGCACAGACTCGGGATCACGAGATTTTACCCAAATTCCTTCGATTGGGCCTCCGAATAATTAATTTCCATATTAATTATTTCAGGTTGAAGAAGTGTTGGACAGAAAATTAACAAAGAAAAATCGCACCAGGGGCAATTTTATCATTTTTCGCAACGGTGTCGGAATGGGCCGAAATTTGGCAGGTTGATTGGAAACGGCCCTCAAAATTGGACACAGACCAAAAACCAGGGATCACGGGATTTTAGCCAAATTCCTTCTTTTGGGCCTCCAAATAAGTAATTTCCTTATTAATTATGTCAGTTTGAAGACGTACTGGACAGAAAATTAACAAAGCAATACCGCACCAGGGGCAATTTTGTCATTTGACGCGACGGTGTCGGAATGGACCGAATTCGGCAGTTGATTGGAAACGGCCCGCGAAATTGGACTCGCGGCACAGACCCGGGATCACGGGATTTTAGCCAAATTCCTTCGTTTGGGCCTCCGAATAATTAATTTCCTCATTAATTATGTCGGGTTGAAGAAGTGCTGGATAAGAAATTAACAAAGCAAAACTGTGCCAGGGGCGATTTTTTCATTTTTCGCGAAGGAATCTAAATGGGCCGAACTTTTGCAGGTTGACTGGAAACGACACGCGAAATTGGACTCGGGGCACAGACCCGAGATCGTGGGATTTTAGCCAAATTCCTTCGTTTTGGCCTCAGAATAATTAATTTTCTTATTAATTATATCAGGTTGAAGAAGTGTTGGACAAAAAATTAACAAAGTAAAACCGCACCGGGGGCAATTTTATCATTTTTCACGACGGTGTCGAAATGGGCCGAAATTTGGCAGTTTGATTGGAAACGGCCCTGGAAATTGGACACGGAGCAAAAACCCGGGATCACGGGATTTTAGCAAAATTCCTTCGTTTGGGCCTCCGAATATGTAATTTTCTTATTCATTATGTCAGGTTGAAGACTTGCTGGATAGAAAATTAACATAGCAAAACCGCACTTCGGGCAATTTTGTCATTTGACACGATGGTGTTGAAATGGGCCGAATTTGGCCCGTTGATTGGAAACAGCCCGCGAAATTGGAGTCGGGGCACAGACCCGGGATCACGGTATTTTAGCCAAATTCCTTTGTTTGGGCCTCCAAATAATTAATTTCCTCATTAATTATGTCAGGTTGAAGAATTACTGGACAAAAAATTAACAATGCAAAACCGCACCAGGGGCGATTTTTTCATTTTTCACGATGGAATCGAAATGGGCCGAACTTTTGCAGGTTGACTGGAAACGGCCTGCGAAATTGGACTCGGGGCACAGTTCTGTGATCACGGGATTTTAGCCATATACCTTCGTTTGGGCATCCGAATAATTAATTTCCTTATAAATTATGTCAGGTTGAGGAATTGCCAGACAGAAAATTAACAAAGAAAAACCGCACCAGGAGCAATTTGTTCATTTTTCGCGACGGTGTCGGAATGGGCCGTAATTTGGTAGGTTGATTGTAAACGGCCAGCGAAATTCTACTCGGGGCACAGCCCCGTGAACACGGGATTTTAGCCAAATTCCTTCGTTTGGGCCTCCAAATAATTAATTTCCTTATTATTTATGTGAGGTTAAAGAAGTGTTGGGCAGAAAATTAACAAAGAAAAAACGCACCCCAATTTTGTCATTCTTCGCGACGGTGTTGGAATGGGCCAAAATTTGGAAGGTTGATTGGAAATGGCCCTCGAAATTAGACTCGGGCACAAACCCGGGATCACAGAATTTTAGCCAAATTCATTCGTTTGGGCCTCCGAATACTTAATTTCTTTAATAATTATGTCAGGTTGAAGAAGTGTTGGACAAAAAATTAACAAATCAAAACCGCACTAGGTACAATTTTGTCATTTTTCGCGACTGTGTCGGAATGGGCCGAAATTTGACAAGTTGATTAGAAACGGCCCCCGAAATTGGACTCGGGGCATAGACCTGGGATCACGGGATTTTAGCCAAATTCCTTCGTTTGGGCCTCCAAATAATTAATTTCATTATTAATTGTGCCAGGTTGAAGAAGTGCTGGACAGAAAATTAACAAAGCAAAACTGCATCGACGCAATTTTGTCATTTGTCGCGATGGTGTCGGAATGGGCTGAAATTTGGCATGTTGAATGGAAACAGCCCGCGAAATTGGACTCGGGGCTCAGACCTGAGATCTCGGGGTTTTAGCCAAACTCCTTCGTTTGGGCCTTCAAATAATTAATATCTGTATTAATTATGTCACGTTGAAGAAGTGCTGGACAGAAAATTTACAAAGAAAAACTGCACGAGGGGCAATTTTGTCATTTTTCGTGATGGTGTCGTAATCGGTCGAAATTTGGCAGGTTGATTGGAAACGTCTCGCAAAATTGGACTCAGGGCACAGACCCAGAATCACGGGATTTTAGCCAAGTTCCTTTGTTCGGGCCTTCGAATAATTAATTTCCTCATTAATTATGTCAAGTTGAAGAAGTGCTGGACAAGAAATTAACAAAGCAAAACCGCACCAGGGGCAATTTTTTCATTTTTCACGACGGAATCTAAATAAGCCGAACTTTTGTAGGTTGACTAGAAACGACGCGCAAAATTGGACTCGGGGCACAGACCCGGGATCGCGGGATTTTAGCCAAATTCCTTCGTTTGGGCCTCCGAATAATTAATTTCCTTATTAATTATATCATGTTGAAGAAGTGTTGGACAGAAAATTAACAAAGCAAAACCGTACCAGGGGCAATTTTATCATTTTTTGCGACGGTGTCGGGTTGGGCCGAAATTTGGCAGGCTGATTGGAAACGTCCCTCGAAATTGGACACGGAGCAAAAACCCGGGATCACGGGATTTTAGCCAAATTCCTTCGTTTGGGCTTTCGAATAAGTAATTTCCTTATTAATTATGTCAGGTTGAAGACGTGCTTGACAGAAAATTAACAAAGCAAAATCGCACCAGGGGCAATTTTGTCATTTGACGCGACGGTGTCGGAATGGGCCGAATTTGGCCGGTTGATTGAAAACGGCCCGTGAAATTGGATTCGGGGATCAAACCAGGGATCATGGGATGTTAGCCAAATTCCTTTGTTTGGGCCTCCGAATAATTAATTTCCTCATTAATTATGTCAGGTTGAAGAAGTGCTGGACAAGAAATTAACAAAGCAAAACCGTACCAGGGGCTATTTTTTCATTTTTCGTGACGGAATCGAAATGGGCCAAATTTTTGCAGGTTGATTGGAAACGGCAATCTAAATTGGACTCGGGGCACAGACCCGGGATCACGGGAATTTAGCCATATTCCTTTGTTTAGGCATCCGAATAATTAATTTCCTTATAAATTATGTCAGGTTGAAGAATTGCCAGACAGAAAATTAACAAAGAAAAACTGCACTAGGGGCAATTTGTTCATTTTTCGTGACGGTGTCAGAATGGGCCGTAATTTGGCAGGTTGATTGAAAACGGCCCGCGAAGCTCTACTCGAGGCACGACCCCGTGAATACAGGATTTTAGCCAAATTCCTTTTTTTGGGCCTCCGAATAATTAATTTCCTTATTATTTATGTCAGGTTGAAGAAGTGTTGGACAGAAAATTAACAAAGAAAAAACACACCAAGGGCAATTTTGTCATTTTTCGTGACGGTGTCGGAATGGGCCAAAATTTGGCAGGTTGATTGGAAACAGCCCTCGAAATTGGATTAGGGGCACAAACCAGGGATCATGGAATTTTAGCCAAATTCATACGTTTGGGCCTCCGAATACTTAATTTACTTATAATTATGTCAGGTTGAAGAAGTGTTGGACAGAAAATTTACAAATCAAAACCGCACTAGGTACTATTTTGTCATTTTTTGCGGCAGCGTCGGAATGGGCCGAAATTTGACAGGTTGATTGCAAACGGCCCTCGAAATTGGACTCGGGGCACAGACCCGGGATCACGGGATTTTAGTCAAATTCCTTCGTTTGGGCCTCCGAATAATTACTTTCCTTATTAATTGTGTCAGGTTGAAGAAGTGCTGGGCAGAGAATTAACAAAGCAAAACCGTACCAACGCAATTTTGTCATTTGTAGCGATGGTGTCGGAATGGGCCGAAATTTGGCATGTTGATCGGAAATGGCCCGCGAAATTGGACTAGAGGCACAGACTCGAGATCTCGGGATTTTAGCCAAACTCCTTCGTTTGGGCCTTCGAATAATTAATATCCGTGTTAATTATGTCAGGTTGGAGAAGTGCTGGACAGAAAATTTACAAAGAAAAATCGCACCAGGGGCAATTTTGTCATTTGTCGTGATGGTGTCAAAATCGGTCGAAATTTGGAAGGTTGATTGGAAACGTCCTGCGAAATTGGACTCGGGGAACAGACTCGGGATTACGAGATTTTAGCCAAATTCCTTCGTTTGAGCCTCCGACTAATTAATTTCCATATTAATTATTTCAGGTTGAAGAAGTGTTGGACAGAAAATTAACAAAGAAAAAACGCCCCAGGGGCAATTTTGTCATTTGGCACAAAGGTGTCGGAATGGGCTTAAATTTGGCAGGTTGACTGGAAATGGCCTACGAAATTAGACTCGGGGCACAGACCCGAGATCACGGGATATAGCCAAATTCCTTTGTTCGGGCCTCCGAATAATTACTTTCCTTATTAATTAAGTCAGATTGAAGAAGTGTTGGACTGAAAATTAACAAAGCAAAACCTCACTAGTGGCAATTTGATCATTTTCCACGACGGTGTCGGAATGGGTTGAAATTTGGCAGGTTGATTGGAAACGACGGTCGAAATTGGACTCAGGGCGTAGACCCAGGATCACGGGATTTTAGCTAAACTCATTTGTTTGGGCCATCGAATAATTAATATCCGTATTAATTATGTCAGGTTGAAGAAGTGCTAGATAGAAAATTTCCAAAGAAAAACTGCACCACGGGCAATTTTGTCATTTGTCGTGACGGTGTCGAAATCGGTCGAAATTTGGCAGGTTGATTGGAAACGTCTCGCGAAATTGGACTCGAGGCACAGACTCGGGATCATGGGATTTTAGCCAAATTCCTTCGTTTGGGCCTCCGACTAATTAATTTCCATATTAATTATTTCAGGTTGAATAAGTGTTGGACAGAAAATTAAGAAAGAAAAAATGCCCCAGGGGCAATTTTGTCATTTGGCGCAAAGGTGTCGGAATGGGCTGAAATTTGGCAGGTTGACTGGAAACGGCCTGCGAAATTAGACTCGGGGCATAGACCCGAGATCACGGGATATTAGCCAAATTCCTTTGTTTGGGCCTCCGAATACTTAATTTCCTTATTAATTATGTCAGGTTGAAGAAGGGTTGGACAGAAAATTAACAAAGCAAAATCGCACTAGGTACAATTTTGTCATTTTTCGTGACGGTGTCGAAATGGGCCGAAATTTGATAGGTTGATTGGAAACGGCCCCCGAAATCGGACTCGGGGCACAGAGCCCGGATCACGGGATTTTAGCCAAATTCCTTCGTTTGGGCCTCCGAATAATTAATTTCCATACTAATTGTGTCAGGTTCAAAAAGTGTGGATAGAAAATTAACAAAGCAAAACCGCACCCGACGTAATTATGTCATTTGTCGGGATGGTGTCGGAACGGGCCAAAATTTGGCATGTTGATTGGAAACGTCCCGCGAAATTGGACTCCGGGCACAAACCCGGGATCACAGGATTTTAGCCAAATTCCTTCGTTTGGGCATCTGAATAATTAATTTCTTTATTAATTACGTCAGGTTGAAAAAGTGCAGGACAGAAAATTAACAAAGAAAAACCGCACGGGGGCAATTAAGTCATTTGTCGTGACTGTATTGAAATGGGCCAAAATTTGACAGGTTGATTAGAAACGGCCCACGAAATTGGACTCGGGGCACAGACCCAGGATCAAAAGATATTAGCCAAATTCCTTCGTTTGGGCCTCCGAATAATGAATTTCCTTATTAATTATGTCAGGTTGAAGAAGTGTTGGACGGAAGATTAACAAAGCAAAACCGCACCAGGGGATATTTTGTAATTTTTTGCAACGGTGTCGAAATGGGCCAAAATTTGGCAGGTTGATTGGAAACTGCCCGTGAAATTTGACTCGGGGCACAGACCCGAGATCACGGGATTTTAGCTAAACTCCTTCATTTGGGCCTTCGAATAATTAATATCCGTATTAATTATGTCAGGTTGAAGAAATGCTGGACAAAAAATTTACAAAGAAAAATTGCACCAGGGGCAATTTTGTCATTTGTCGCGATGGAGTCGAAATCGATCAAAATTTGGCAGGTTAATTGGAAACGTCCTGCGAAATTGGACTCGAGGCACAGACCCGGGATCACGGGATTTTAGCCAAATTCGTTCGTTTGGGCCACCGAATAATTAATTTCCTTATTAATTATATCAGGTTGAAGAAGGGTTGGACAGAAAATTAACAAAGCAAAATCGCGCTAGGTACAATTTTGTCAATTTTCGCGACGGTGTCGAAATGGGCAGAAATTTGACAGGTTGATTGGAAACGGCCCTCGAAATCGGACTCGGGGCAGAGAGCCCGGATCACGGGATTTTAGCCAAATTCCTTCGTTTGGGCCTCCGAATAATTAATTTCCATACTAATTGTGTCAGGTTGAAAAAGTGTTGGATAGAAAATTAACAAAGCAAAACCGCACCCGACGTAATTTTGTCATTTGTCGGGATGGTGTCGGAATGGGCCAAAATTTGGCATGTTGATTGGAAACGGCCCGCGAAATTGGACTCTGGGCACAAACCCGGGATCACAGGATATTAGCCAAATTCCTTCATTTGGGCCTCCGAATAATTAATTGCCTTATTAATAAAGTCAGATTGAAGAAGTGTTGGACTGAAAATTAACAAAGCAAAACCTCACCAGGGGCAATTTTGTCATTTTTTGCGATGGCGTCGGAATGTGCCGAAATTTAGCAGGTTGATTGGAAACGATGGTCGAAATTGGACTCGGGGCGTAGACTCGGGATCACAGGATTTTAGCCAAATTCCTTCGTTTGGGCCTTCGAATAATTAATTTTCGTATTAATTATGTCAGATTGAAGAAGAGCTGGACAGAAAATTAACAAATAAAAATCGCTCCGGGGGCAATTTTGTCATTTGTCGTGACGGTGTCGGAATCAGCCCAAATTTGGCAGGTTGATTGGAAACGACCCGTGAAAATGGACTTGAGGCATAGACCCGGGATCACGAGAATTTAGCGAAACTCCTTCGTTTGGGCCTCCGAATAATTAATTTCCGTATTAATTATGTCAGGTTGAAGAAGTTCTAGACAGAAAATTAACAAAGAAAAATCGCACGAGGATAAATTTTATCATTTGTCACAACGGTGTCAAAATCGGTTGAAATATGGTAGGTTGATTGGAAACAGCTCGCGAAATTGGACTCGGGGCATAGACCCGGGATCACGGGATTTTCGGAGAATTTCTTCGTTTGGCCTTCGAATAATTAATTTCCATATTAATTATGTCAGGTTGAAGAAGTGTTGGACAGAAAATTAACATAGCAAAATTGCACCACGGGCAATTTTGTTATTTTTCTCGACGGTGTCGAAATGGGCCAAAATTTGACAGGTTGATTGGAAACGCCCTGCGAAATTAGACTCGGGGCACAGACCCGGGATCACGGGATTTTAGTCAAACTCCTTCGTTTGGGCCTCAAAATAATTAATTTTCGTATTAATTATGTCATGTTGAAGAAGCGCTCGACAGAAAATTAACAAAGAAAAACCGCACCATGGGCAAATTTATCATTTGTCGCGATGGTGTCGGAATCGGTTGAAATTTAGAAGGGTGCTTGGAATCGCGGCACAGACCCGAGATCACGGTATTTTAGCTAAATTCCTTCGTTTGGGCCTCCGAATAATAAATTTCCTTATTAATTATGTCAGGTTGAAGAAGTGTTGGACAGAAAATTAACAAAGCAAAGCTGTAACAGGGGCAATTTTGTCATTTTTCGCGACGATATCGGAATGGGCCGAAAATTGACAGGTTGATTGGAAACGGCCCGCGAAATCGAATTCAGGACACAGTCCCGGGATCACAGGATTTTAGCCAAACTCCTTCGTTTGGGCCTCCGAATAATTAATTTTCTTATTAATTATGTCAGGTTGAAGAAGTGCAGGACAGAAAATTAACAAAGAAAGACCGCACCAGGGGCAAATTTGTCATTTGTTGCGACGGTGTCGGAATCGGCCGAAATTTAGAAGGGTGATTGGAAACGGCGCCCGAAATTGGAATCGGGGCACAGACCAAGGATCACGAGATTTTAGCCAAATTCCTTCGTTTGGGCCTCCGAATAATTAATTTTCGAATTAATTATGTCAGGTTGAAGATGTGTTGGACAGAAAATTAACGACGAAAAATCGCACCCGGGGCAATTTTGTCATTTGTCGCGATGGTGTTGGAATGGGCCGAAATTTGGCTTGTTGATTGGAAACGGCCCGTTAAATTGGACTCGGGGCACAGACCCGGGATCACAGGATTTTAGCTAAATTCCTTCGTTTGGGCTCCCAAACAATTAATTTCCTTAGTAATTATGTTAGGTTGAAGAAGTGTTTGATAGAAAATTAACGGAGCAAAACAGTACTAGGGGCAATTTTTTCATTTTTTGCGACGGTGACGAAATGGGCCAAAATTTGACAGGTTGATTGGAAATGGCCCGCGAAATTGGAATAAGGGCACAGACCCGGGATCACGGGATCTTAGCCAAATGCCTTCGTTTGGGCCTCCGAATAATTAATTTCCTTATTAATTATGTCAGGTTGATGAAGTGCTGGACAGAAAATTAATAAAGCAAAACCGCACTAGGGGCAATTTTGCCATTTGTCGTGACGGTGTCGTAATGGGCCGAAATTTGACTGGTTGATTGAAAACGGCCTGCGAAATAGGACTCGGGGCACAGATCCGGGATCACGGGATTTTAGCTAAACTACTTCGTTTGGGCCTTCGAATAAATCATTTTTGTATTAATTATGTCAGGTTGAAGAAGTACTGGACAGAAAATTAACAAAGAAAAACCGTACCAGGGGAAATTTTATCATTTGTCGCGACGGTGTCAGAATCGGCCGAAATTAGGTAGGTTGATTGGAAACGGCCCGCGAAATTAGACTCGGGGCTCAAACCCGAGATCACGTTATTTTAGCAAAATTCCTTCCTTTGGGTCTCCAAAAATTAATTTCCTTCTTAATTATGTCAGGTTGAAGAAATGCTTGACAGAAAATTAACAAAGCAAAACCGCACTAGGGGCAATTTTGCCATTTGTTGCGACGGTGTCGTAATGGGCCGAAATTTGACTGGTTGATTGAAAACGGCCTGCGAAATAGGACTCGGGGCACAGACCCGGGATCACGGGATTTTAGCTAAACTACTTAGTTTGGGCCTCTGAATAATTAATTTTTGTATTAATTATGTCAGGTTGAAGAAGTACTAGACAGAAAATTAACAAAGAAAAACCGCACCAGGGGAAATTTTATCATTTGTCGCGACGGTGTCAAAATCGGTCGAAATTAGGTAGGTTGATTAGAAACAGCCCGCGAAATTAGACTCGGGGCTCAAACCAGAGATCACGTTATTTTAGCAAAATTCCTTCCTTTGGCCCTCCAAAAAATTAATTTCCTTATTAATTATGTCAGGTTGAAGAAATGCTTGACAGAAAATTAACAAAGCATAACTGCACCAAGGGCAATTTCATCATATGTCGCGACAGTGTCGGAATGGGCCAAAATTTGGCAGGTTGATTGGAAACGGTCAGCGAAATTGGACTCGGGGCACAGACCCGGGATCACTAGATTTTAGCCAAGTTCCTTCGTTTGGGCCTCCGAATAATTAATTTCCTTATTAATTATGTCAGGTTGAAGAAGTGCTGGATAGAAAATTAACAAATCAAAACCGCACCAGGGGCAATTTCGTCATTTGTCGCGAAAGTGTCAGAATGGGCCAAAATTTGGCAGGCTGATTGGAAACGGCCCGCGAAATTGGACTCGAGGCACAAACTCGGGGTCACGGAATTTTAGCCAAATTCCTTCGTTTGGACCTCCAAATACTTAATTTCCTCATTAATTATGTCAGGTTGAAGAAGTGCTAGCAGAAAATTAATAGAGCAAAATCGCACCTGGGGCAATTTTGCCATTTTTCGCGACGGTGTCGGAATGGGCTGAAATTTGGCAGGTTGATTGGAAACGGCCCGCGAAATTGGACTCGGGGCACAGAGCCAGGATCACGTGATTTTAGTCAAATTCCTTCGTTTGGGCCTTCGAATAATCAATTTCCTTATTAATTATTTCAGGTTGAAGAAGTGCTGGACAGAAAATTAACAAAGCAAAACTACACCAGGGGCAATTTTGTCATTTGTCGCGACGGTGTCGGAATGGGCCAAAATTTGGCATGTTGATTGGAAATGGCCCGCAAAATTGGACTCGGGGCACAGACCCGGGATCACGGGATTTTAGCTAAATTCCTTCGTTTGGGCCTCCGAACAATTAATTTCCTCAGTAATTATGTCAATTAGAAGAAGTGTTGGACAGAAAATTAACAAAGAAAAACTGCACCAGGGGCAATTTTGTCATTTTTCATGATGGTATCGGAATAGATCAAAATTTCACAGGATGATTTGAAATGGCCCGAGAAATTGGACTCGGGCCACAAACCCTAGATCACAGGATTTTAACCAAATTCCTCCATTTGGGCCTCCGAATACATAATATCCTCATTAATTATGTTAGGTTGAAGAAGTGTTGGATAGAAAATTAACAAAGAAAAACCATACTAGGGGCAATTTCGTCATTTTTCACGACGGTGACGGAATGGGCCGAAATTTGACAGGATGATTGGAAACGGCCCGCGAAATTGGACTAGTGGCACAGACCCGGGATTACGAGATTTTAGCCAAATTCCTTCATTTGGGCCTCCGAATAATTAATTTCCTTATTAATTATGTTAGGTTGACGAAGTGCTGGATCGAAAATTAACAAAGCAAAACCGCACCAGGGTCAATTTTGTAATTTGTCGTGACGGTGTCAAAATGGGCCGAAATTTGCCTGGTTGATTGGAAATGACTTGCGAAATAGGATTCGGGGCACAGACTCGGGATCACGGGATTTTAGCCAAATTCCTTCATTTGGGCCTCCGAATAATTAATTTCCTTATTAATTATGTCTGGTTGAATAAGTGTTGGACAAAAAATTAACAAAGCAAAGCCGCATCAGGGGCAATTTTGTCATTTTTCAGGACGGTGTCAGAATGGGCCGAAATTTGGTAGGTTAATTGGAAACAACCCGTGAAATTGGACTCGGGGTACAAACTCGGGATTACGGGATATTAACCAAATTCCTTTGTTCGGGCCTCCGAATAATTAATTTCCTTGTTAATTATATCAGGTTGTAGAAGCGTTGGACCGAAAATTAACAAATCAAAACCTCACCAAGGGCAATTTTATCATTTTTCTTGACGGAGTCAGAATGGGCCGAAATTTGGTTGCTTGATTGGAAAGGGCCCGCGAAATTGGACTCGCGGCACAGACCCCCGATCATGGTGTTTTAGCCAAACTACTTCGTTTGCGCCCTCGAATAATCAATTTAAGTATTAATTATGTCAGATTGAAGAAGTACTGGACAGAAAATTAACAAATAAAAATCGCTCCAAGGGCAATTTCGTCATTTGTCGCGACGGTGTCGAAATCGGCCGAAATTTGGCTGGTTGATTGGAAACGGCCCGCGAAATTGGACTCGAGGTACAGACCCGCGATCGTGAAATTTTAGCAAAACTCCTTCGTTTGGGCCTCCAAATAATTAATTTTAGTATTAATTACGTCAGGTTGAAGAAGTGCTGGATAGAAAATTAACAAAGAAAAACCGCACCAAGGGCAATTTTTTCACTTTTTGCGACGGTATCGGAATGGGCCGAAATTTGGCAGGTTGATTGAAAACGGCCCGCGAAATCGAATTCAGGGCACAGTCCCAAGATCATGGGATTTTAGCTAAACTCCTTCGTTTGGGCCTCCGAATAATTAATTTCCGTATTAGTTAGGTCAGGTTGAAGAAGTGCTGGACAGAAAATTAACAAAGAAAAACCACACAAGGGGCAATTTTGTCATCGATCGCGACGGTGTCGGAATCGACCGAAATTTGGCAGGTTGATAGGAAACGGCCCGCGAAATTGGACTAGGGTCATAGACTCGGGATCACGGGATTTTAGCTAAATTCCTTCGTATGGGCCTCTGAATAATTAATTTCCTTGTTAATTATGTCAGGTTGATGAAGTGCTGGACAAAAAATTAACAAAGAGAAACTGCATCAAGGGCAATTTTGTCATTTGTCACGACGGTGTCGAAATGGGCCAAAATTTGTCTAGTTGGTTGGAAACGCCCCGCAAAATTGGACTCGGGGCGCAGACCTGGGATCATGGGATTTTAGCCAAATTCCTTCTTTTGGGCCTCCGAATAATTAATTTACTTATTAATTATGTCAGGTTGAATAAGTGTTGGACAAAAAATTAACAAAGCAAAACCGCACCAAGGCAATTTTGTCATTTTTCATGACGACATCGGAATGGCCCGAAACTTGGCTGTTTGATAGGAAACAGCCCGCGAAATTGGAATTGTAGCATAGATCCGGGATCACGGGATTTTACCCAAACTACGTTTGGGCCTCCGAATAATTAATTTTGGTATTAATTATGTCAGGTTGAAGAAGTGCTAGACAGAAAACTAACAAAGAAAAATCGCACCACGGACAATTTTGTCATTTATCGCGAGTTTGTCGGAATGGGCCAAAATTTGGCAGGTTGATTGGAAACGGCCCGCGAAATTTGACTCGGGGCGCAGACCCAGGATCACGGGATTTTAGCCAAATTCCTTCGTTTGGGCTTCCGGATAATTAATTTCCTTATTAATTATGTCGGGTTGAAGAAGTGCTGGACAGAAAATTAACAAAGCAAAACCGCAGCAGGGTCAATTTTTTCATTTGTCGCGACGGTGTCGGAATGGGCCAAAATTTGGCAGGTTGATTGGAAACGGCCCGCGAAATTGGACTCGAGGCAAAAACTCGAGATCACGGAATTTTAGCCAAATTCCTTCGTTTGGACCTCCGAATACTTAATTTCCTTATTAATTATGTCAAGTAGAAGAAGTGCTGGACAGAAAATTAATAAAGCGAAACTGCACCAGGTGCAATTTTGCCATTTTCCATGACGGTGTCGAAATGGGCCGAAATTTGGCAGTTTGATTGGAAACGGCCTGCGAAATTGGACTCAGGGCATAGACCCGGGATCATGGGATTTTAGCCAAATTCCTTCATTTGGGCCTCCGAATAATTAATTTCCGTATTAATTATGTCAGGTTGAAGAAGGGCTGACAGAAAATTAACAAAGAAAAACCGCACCAGGGGCAATTTTGTCATTTGTCGCGACGGTGTCGGAATGGGATAAAATTTGACAGATTGATCGGAACCAAAAATCGCGCCGGGGGCAATTTCGTCATTTTTCGCGACGGTGTCGAAATGGGCTGAAATTTTACAGGTCGATCGGAAACAAAAATCGCGCCGGGCAATTTTGTCATTTTTCGCGATAGAGACCCGTGATCACGGGATTTTGGCCAAATTCCTTCGTTTAGGCCTCCGAATACATAATATCCTTATTAAATATGTCAGGTTGAAGAAGTGTTGGATAGAAAATTAACAAAGCAAAACTGTACCAGGGGTAATTTTTTCATTTTTCGCGACGGTGACGAAATGGGCGGAAATTTGGCAGGTTGATTGGAAATGGCTTACGAAATTGGACTCGGGGCACAGACTCAGGATCATGGGATTTTAGCCAAATTCCTTCATTTGGGCCTCCGAATAATTAATTCCCTTATTAATTATGTCAGGTTGAAGAAGGGCTGACAGAAAATTAACAAAGAAAAACCGCACCAGGGGCAATTTTGTCATTTGTCGCGACGGTGTCGGAATGGGATAAAATTTGACAGATTGATCGGAACCAAAAATCGCGCCGGGGGCAATTTCGTCATTTTTCGCGACGGTGTCGAAATGGGCTGAAATTTTACAGGTCGATCGGAAACAAAAATCGCGCCGGGCAATTTTGTCATTTTTCGCGATAGAGACCCGTGATCACGGGATTTTGGCCAAATTCCTTCGTTTAGGCCTCCGAATACATAATATCCTTATTAAATATGTCAGGTTGAAGAAGTGTTGGATAGAAAATTAACAAAGCAAAACTGTACCAGGGGTAATTTTTTCATTTTTCGCGACGGTGACGAAATGGGCGGAAATTTGGCAGGTTGATTGGAAATGGCTTACGAAATTGGACTCGGGGCACAGACTCAGGATCATGGGATTTTAGCCAAATTCCTTCGTTTGGGCCTCCGAATACATAATATCCTTATTAAATATGTCAGGTTGAAGAAGTGTTGGATAGAAAATTAACAAAGCAAAACTGTACCAGGGGTAATTTTTTCATTTTTCGCGACGGTGACGAAATGGGCTGAAATTTGGCAGGTTGATTGGAAACAGCCCGTGAAATTGGATTAGGGGCAAAGACCCAAGATTACTGGATTTTAGCCAAATTCCTTCGTTTGGGCCTCCGAATAATTAATTTCCTTATTAATTATGTCAGGTTGAATAAGTGTTGGACAGAAAATTTACAACGCAAAACCGTACCAAGGGCAATTTTGTCATTTTTCGAGGGCCAAAATTTGGCAGGTTGATCGAAAACGGCCCGCGAAGTTGGACTCGGGGCACAAACTCAGGATCACGGGATATTAGCTAAATTCCTTCGTTCGGGCCTCCAAATAATTAATTTCCTTATTAATTATGTCAGGTTGTAGAATTACTGGACCGAAAATTAACATCTCAAAACCGCACTAAGTGCAATTTTGTCATTTTTTCGTGACGGTGTAGGAATGGGGGGAAATTTGACAGGTTGATTGGAAACAGTCCGCGAAATTGGACTCGAGGCACAGACACGGGATCATGGGATTTTAGCCAAATTCCTTCGTTTGGGCCTCTGAATAATTAATTTCCTTATTAATTATGTCAGGTTGTAGTAGTTCTGGACGGAAAATTAACAAAGCAAGACCGCACCAGGGGCAATTTTGTCATTTGTCACGACGGTGACGGAATGAGCCGAAATTTGGTAGGTTGATTGGAAACGGCCCATGAAATTGGACTCAGGGCACAGACCCGGGATCACGAGATTTTAGCCAAATTCCTTCGTTTGGGCCACCTAATAATGAATTTCCTTATTAATTATGTCAAGTTGAAGAAGTGTTAGACAGAAAATTAACAAATAAAAACCGCACCAGGGGCAATTTTGTTATTTTTCGCGACGGTATCGGAATGGGTCGAAATTTGAAAGGTTGACTTGAAACGGCCCGTGAAATTGGATGCGGGGCACAAACCCTTGATCGTGGGATATTAGACAAATTCCTTCGTTCAGGCCTCCGAATAATTAATTTCCTTACTAATTATGTAAGGTTGTAGAAGTGCTGGACCGAAAATTAACAAATCAAAACCGCACTAAGGGCAATTTTGTCATTTTTCACGACGGTGTAGGAATGGGGGGAAATTTGACAGGTTGATTTGAAATGGCCCGCGAAATTGGACTCGGGGTACAGACCTGGGATCACGGGATTTTAGGCAAATTCCTTCGTTTGAGCCTCGGAATACATAATATCCTTATGAATTATGTCAGGTTGAAGAAGTGTTGGATAGAAAATTAACAAATCAAAACCGCACAGGGGCAATTTAGTCATTTTTCACGACGGTGTAGGAATGTGGCGAAATTTGACAGGTTGATTGGAAATAGCCCGCGAAATTGGACTCGGGGCACAGACTCAGGTTCATGGGATATTAGCCAAATTCCTTCGTTTGGGCCTCTGAATAATTAATTTCCTTATTAATTTAGTCAGGTTGAAGAAGTGCAAGAAAAAAAATTAACAAAGAAAAACCGCACAAGGAGCAATTTTGCCATTTGTCGTGACGTGTCGGAATGGGCCAAAATTTGGCAGGTTGATTGGAAACAACCCGCGAAATTGGACTCGAGGCACCAACCCGGGATCACGGGATTTTAGGCAAATTCCTTCGTTTGGACCTCCGAATAATTAATTTCCTTATTAATTATGTCAGGTTGAAGAAGTGCTGGACAGAAAATTAATGAAGAAAAACTGCAGCAGGGGCAATTTTGTCATTTGTCGTGATGGTGTCGGAATGGGCTGAAATTTGGCATGTTGATTGGAAACGGCCCTCGAAATTGGACCCAGGGCACAGACCCTGGATCACGGGATTTTAGCTAAATTCTTTCGTTTGGGCCTCCGAACAATTAATTTCCTTACTAATTATGTCAGGTTGAAGAAGTGTTGGACAGAAAATTAACAAAGAAAAACTGTATCACGGGCAATTTTGTCATTTTTCGTGACGGTATCGGAATGGGTCAAAATTTGACAGGTTGATTTGAAATGGCCCGCGAAATTGGACTTGGGGCACAGACCCGTGATCACGGGATTTTGGCCAAATTCCTTCATTTGGGCCTCCGAATACATAATATCCTTATTAAATATGTCAGGTTGAAGAAGTGTTGGATAGAAAATTAACAAAGCAAAACTGCACCATGGGCAATTTTGTCATTTTTCGCGACGGTGATGGAATGGGCCGAAATTTGGCAAGTTGATTGGAAACAGCCCGTGAAATCAGATTAGGGGCACAGACTCGGGATCACGGGATTTTACACAAATTCCTTCGTTTGGGCCTCCTAATAATTAATTTCCTTATTAATTATATCAGGTTGAAAAAGTGTTGGAGAGAAAATTAACAAAGAAAAATCGTATCAGGGGCAATTTTGTCATTTTTCGCGACAGTATCGGAATGGGTCGAAATTTGACAGGTTGATTTGAAACGGCACTCGAAATTGGACTCGGGGCACAGACCCGGGATCACGGGATTTTAGCCAAATTCCTTTGTTTGGGCCTCCGAATACATAATATCCTTATTAAATATGTCAGGTTGAAGAAGTGTTGGATAGAAATTAACAAAGAAAAACTGCAGCAGGGGCAATTTTGTCATTTTTCGCGACGGTGATGGAAGGGGCTGATTCTGCAGGTTGATTGGAAACAGCCCGTGAAATCGGATTAGGGGTACAGACCCGGGATCACGGGATTTTAGCCAAATTCCTTCGTTTGGGCCTCCGAATAATTAATTTCCTTATTAATTATGTCAGGTTGAATAAGTGTTGGACAGAAAATTAACAAAGCAAAACCGCACCAGGGGCAATATTGTCATTTTTCGCGACGGTTTTTGAATGGGCCGAAATTTGGCAGGTTGATTGAAAACACCCCGCGAAATTGGACTCGGGGCACAAACTCGGGATCATAGGATATTAGCCAAATTCTTTCGTTTGGGCCTCCGAATAATTAATTTCCTTATTAATTATGTCAGGTTGTAGAAGTTCTAGACCGAAAATTAACAAATCAAAACCGCACTAGGGACAATTTTTTCATTTTTCGCGGCGGTGTAGGAATGGGGGGAAATTTGACAGGTTGATTGGAAACAGTCCGCAAAATTGGACTCGAGGCACAGACACGGGATCATGGGATTTTAGCCAAATTCCTTCGTTTGGGCCTCTGAATAATTAATTTCCTTATTAATTATGTCAGGTTGTAGTAGTTCTGGACAGAAAATTAACAAAGCAAGACCGACCAGGGGCAATTTTGTCATTTGTCGCGACGGTGTCAAAATGGGCCGAAATTTGGTAGGTTGATTGGAAACGGCCCGTGAAATTGGACTCGGGGCACAGACCTGGGATCACGGGATTTTAGCCAAATTCCTTCGTTTGGGCCTCCGAATAATTAATTTCCTTACTAATTATGTCAGGTTGAAGAAGTGTTGGACATAAAATTAAAGAAGAAAAATCGCACCAGGGGCAATTTTGTCATTTGTCGCGACAGTGTTGGAATGGGCCGAAATTTGGCATGTTGATTGGAAACGGCCCGCGAAATTGGACTCGGGGCACAGACCCGGGATTATGGGATTTTAGCTATATTCCTTCGTTTGGGCCTCCAAACAATTAATTTCCTTAGTAATTATGTCCGATTGAAGAAGTGTTGGACAGAAAATTCACAAAGAATAACTGCACCAGGGGCAATTTTGTAATTTTTCATGATGGTATCAGAATGGGTCGAAATTTGACAGGTTGATTTGAAACGGCCCGCGAAATTGGACTCGGAGCACAGACCCGGGATCACGGGATTTTAGCCAAATTCCTTCGTTTGAGCCTTGAATACAAAATAACCTTATTAATTATGTCAGGTTGAAGAAGTGTTGGATAGAAAATCAACAAAGCAAAACCACACTAGGGGCAATTTTGTCATTTTTCGCGGCGGTGTCGGAATGGGCCCAAATTTTACAGGTTGATTGGAAACAGCCCGTGAAATTGGACTAGGGGCATAAACCCGGGATCTTGGGATTTTAGCCAAATTCCTTGCTTTGAGCCTCCGAATAATTAATTTCCTGATTAATTATGTCAGGATGATGAAGTGCTGGATAGAAAATTAACAAAGCAAAACCGCACCAGGGGCAATTTTGTCATTTGTCGCGACGGTGTCGAAATGTGCCGAAATTTGGCTGGTTGATTGGAAACGGCCTGCGAAATAGGACTCGAGGCACAGACCCGAGATCACGGGATTTTAGCCAAATTCCTTCGTTTGGGCCTCCGAATAATTAATTTCGTTATTAATTATGTAGGTTGAATCAATCTTGGACAGAAAATTAACAAAGCAAAACCGCACCAGGGGCAATTTTGTGATTTTTCACGAGGGTGTCGGAATTGACCCAAACTTGGCAGGTTGATTGGAAACAGCCCGCGAAATTGGACTCGGGGCATAGATTCGGGATCACGGGATTTTAGCCAAAATACTTCGTTTGGGCCTCCGAATAATTAATTTTCGTTTTAATTATGTCAGGTTGAAGAAGTGCTGGACAGAAAATTAACAAAGCAAAACCGCACCAGGGGCAATTTTGTCATTTGTCGCGACGATGACGGAATGGGCCGAAATTTGGCAGGTTGATTGGAAACGGCCCGCGAAATTGGACTCGGGGCACAGACCCGGGTTCATGGGATTAAAGCAAAACCGCACCAGGGGCAATTTTGTCATTTGTCGCGACGATGTCGGAATGGGCCGAAATTTGGCAGGTTGATTGGAAACGGCCCGCTAAATTGGACACGGGGTACAAACCCGGGATCATAGGATATTAGACAAATTCTTTCGTTCGGGCCTCCGAATAATTAATTTCCTTATTAATTATGTAAGGTTGTAGAAGTGCTGGACCGAAAATTAATAAATCGAAACCGCACCAGGGGTAATTTTGTCATTTTTGGCGACGGTGTAGGAATGGGACGAAATTTGACAGGTTGATTGGAAACGGCCCGCGAAATTGGACTCGGGGCACAGACCAGGGATCATGGGATTTTAGCCAAATTCCTTCGTTTGGGCCTCCGAATATTTAATTTCCTTATTAATTATGTCATGTTGAAAAAGTACTGGGCAGAAAATTAACAAAGTAAAACCGCACCAGGGGCAATTTTGTCATTTGTCGCGACAGTGTCGGAATGGGCCAAAATTTGGCAGGTTGATTGGAAACACCCTGCGAAATTGGACTCCGGGCATGACCTGGGTTCACAGGATTTCAGCCAAATTCCTTCATTTCGGCCTCCGAATAATTAATTTTCTTATTAATCATGTGAGGTTGAAGAAGCGCTGGACAGAAAATTAAAGAAGAAAAATCGCACCAGGGGCAATCTTGTCATTTGTCGCTACGGTGTCGGAATGGGCCGAAATTTGGCACGTTGATTGGAAACGGCCCGCGAAATTGGACTTGGGGCACAGACCTGGGATCACGGGATTTTAGCTAAATTCCTTCGTTGGGGCCTCCGAACAATTAATTTCCTTAGTGATTATGTCAGGTTGACGAAGTGTTGGACAGAAAATTAACAAAAAAACCCCACCAGGGACAATTTTCTAATTTTTCGCGATCGTATCGGAATGGGTCGAAATTGGACAGGTTGATTTGAAACAGCCCACGAAATTGGACTCGGGGCACAGACTCGGGATCATGGGATTTTAGCCGAATTCCTTCATTTGCGACTCCGAATACATAATATCCTTATTAATTATGTCAGGTTGAAGAAGTGTTACACAGAAAATTAACAAAGCAAAACCGCACCAGGGGCAATTTTGTCATATCTCGCGACGGTGACAAAATGGGCTGAAATTTGACAGGTTGATTGGAAACGGCCCGCGAAACAAGACTAGGGACGCAAACTCGGGTTCATGGGACTTTAGCCAAATTCCTTCGTTTGGGCCTCCGAATAATTAATTTCCTCGTTAATTATGTCAGGTTGATGAAGTGTTGGACAGAAAATTAAAAAAGCAAAATCGCAACAGGGGCAATTTTGTCATTTGTTACGACGGTGTCGAAATGGGCCGAAATTTGGCTGGTTGATTGGAAACGGCCAGCGAAATTGGACTCGGGGCACAGACTCGGGATCACGGGCATTTAGCCAAATTCCTTCGTTTGGGCCTCCGAATAATTAATTTCCTTATTAATTATGTCAGGTTGAATAAGTGTTGGACTGAAAATTAACAAAGCAAAACCGCACCAGGGGCAATTTTGTCATTTTTCGCGACGATGTCAGAATGGGCCGAAATTTGGCAGGTTGATTGGAAACGCCCAGCGAAATTGGACTCGGGGCACAAACCCGGGATCACGGGATATTAGCCAAATTCCTTCGTTCGGGCGTCTAAATAATCAATTTCCTTATTAATTATGTCAGGTTGTAGAAGTGCTGGACCGAAAATTGACAAATCAAAACGCACCAGGGGCAATTTTGTCATTTTTCGCAATGGTGTAGGAATTGGCCAAAATTTGACAGGTTGATTGGAAACGGCCCGCGAAATTGGACACGGGGCACAGACCCGTGATCATGGGATTTTGGCCAAATTCCTTCGTTTGGGCCTCCGAATAATTAATTTCCTTATTAATTATGTCAGGTTGAAAAAGTGCTGGACGGAAAATTAACAAAGCAAAATCGCGCCAGGGGCAATTTTGTCATTTGTCGCTACGACGTCGGAATGGGCCGAAATTTGGTAGGTTGATTGGAAACGGCCTGCGAAATTGGACTTGGGGCACAGACCCGGGATCACAGGATTTTAGCCAAACTCCTTCTTTTGGGCCTCCGAATAATTAATTTCCGTATTAATTATGTCAGGTCTGAAGAAGTGCAGGACAAAAAATTAATAAAGCAAAATCGCACAATGCGCAATTTTGTCATTTGTCAGGACGGTGTCGGAATGGGCCAAAATTTGGCAGGTTGATTGGAAACAGGCCGCGAAATTGGACTCGGGGCACAGACCCGGGTTCATGGGATTTTAGCTAAATTCCTTCATTTGGGACTCCGAATAATTAATTTCCTTATTAATTATGTTAGGTTGAAGAAGTGCTGGACAGAAAATTATAAAAGAAAAACCGTACTAGGGGCAATTTTGTCATTTGTCGCGACGGTGTCGAAATGGGCCGAAATTTGGCAAGTTGATTGGAAATGGCCCGCGAAATTGGACTCGAGGCACAGACCAGGTATCACAGGATTTTAGCTTAATTCCTTCATTTGGGCCTCCGAATAATTAATTTCCTTATTAATTATGTCAGGTCGAAGAAATGTTGGACAGAAAATTAACAAAGAAAAATCGCATCTGGGGCAATTTTGTCATTTTTTACGAAGGTGACGGAATGGGCCAAAATTCGACAGGTTGATTGGAAACGGCCCGCGAAATTGGACTCGGGGCACAGACCTGGGATCACGGGATTTTCGCAAATTCCTTGGTTTGGGCCTCTGAATACATAATATCCATATTAATTATGTCAGGTTGAAGAAGTGTTGAATAGAAAATTAACAAAGCAAAACTGCACCAAGGGCAATTTTGTCATTTTTCGCGATGGTGATGGAACGGGCCGAAATTTGACAGGTTGATTGGAAACGGCCCGCGAAATTGGACTCGGGACACAGACCCGGGATCATGGGATTTTAGTAAATTCCTTCGTTTGGGCCTCCGAATACATAATATCCTTATTAATTATGTCAGGTTGAAGAAGTGTTGGATAGAAAATTAACAAAGTAGAACCGCAACAGGGGCAATTTTGTCATTTTTTGCGACGTTGACGGAATGAGCCGAAATTTGAAAGGTTGATTGGAAACGGCCCACGAAATTGGACTCAAGGCACAGACCCGGGGTCACGGAATTTTAGCCAAATTCCTTCGTTTGGGCCTTCGAATAATTAATTTCCTTATTAATTTTGTCAAGTTGAAGAAGTGCAGGACAAAAAATGAATAAAGCAAAACCGCACAAGGCGCAATTTTGTCATTTGTCGCGACGGTGTCGGAATGGTCCAATATTTGGTAGGTTGATTGGAAACAGCTCGCGAGATTGGACTCGAGGCACAGACTCGGGTTCATGGGATTTTAGCCAAATTCCTTCGTTTGGGCCTCCAAATAATTAATATCCTTATTAATTATGTCAGGTTGAAGAAGTGCTGAAAGAAAATTAAAGAATAAAAATCGCACCAAGGGCAATTTTGTCATTTGTCGCGACGGTGTCGGAATGAGCCGAAATTTGGCATGTTGATTTGAAACTGCCCGCGAAATTAGACTCGAGGAACAGACCTGGGATCATGGGATTTTAGCTAACTTCCTTTGTTTGGGCTCCGAACAATTAATTACCTTAGTAATTATGAGAGGTTGAAGAAGTGTTGGCCAGAAAATTAACCAAGAACAACCGCACCTTGGGCAATTTTGTCATTTTTCATGACAGTATCGAAATGGGTTGAAATTTGACAGGTTGATTTGAAATGGCCGTTGAAATTGGACGCGAGGCACAGACCCGGGATCATGGGATTTTAGCCAAATTCCATCGTTTGGGCCTCTGAATACATAATATCCTTATTAATTATGTCAGGTTGAAGAAGTGTTGGATAGAAAATTAACAAAGCAAAACTGCACAGGGGTATTTTTGTCATTTTTCGCGATGGTGACGGAATGGGCCGAACTTTTATAGGTTGATTGGAAACGGCCCGCGAAATTGGACTAGGGGTACAGACCCGAGATCTCGGGATTTTAGCCAAATTCCTTTGTTTGGGCCTTCGAATAATTAACTTCCTTATTAATTATGTCAGGTTGATAAAGTGCTGGAAAGAAAATTAACAAAGTAAAATCACACCAGGGGTAATTTTGTCATTTGTCGCGACGGTGTCGAAATAGGCCGAAATTTGGCTAGTTGATTGGAAACGGCCTGCGAAATAGGACTCGGGGCATAGACCTAGGATCTCGGGATTTTAGCCAAATTCCTTTTTTTGGGCCTACGAATAATTAATTTCCTTATTAATTATGTCAGATTGAATAAGTGTTGGTCAGAAAATTAACAAAACAAAACCACACCAGAGCCAATTTTGTCAGTTTTCCCGACGGTGTCGGAATGGGTCGAAATTTGGCAGGTTGATAGGAAACGGCCCGAGAAATTGGACTCGAGGCACAAACCCGGGATCATGGGATATTAGACAAATTCCTTCGTTCGGGCCTCCGAATAATTAATTTCCTTATTAATTATGTCAGGTTGTAGAAGTGCTGGACTGAAAATCAACAAATTAAAACCACACCAGGGGCAATTTTGTCATTTTTTGCGATGGTGTTGGAATGGGGCGAAATTTGACAGGTTGATTGGAAATGGCCCGCGAAATTGGACTCAGGGCACAGACCCGGGATCATGGGATTTTAGCCAAATTCCTTCGTTTGGGCCTTCGAATAATTAATTTCCGTATTAATTATGTCAGATTGAAGAAGTGTTGGACAAAAAATTAACAAAGCAAAATCGTACCAGAGGCGATTTTTTCATTTGTCGCGACAGTGTCGGAATGGGCCAAAATTTGGCAGGTTGATTGGAAACGGCCTATGAAATTGGACTCGAGGCACAGACTCAGGATCACGGGATTTTAGCCAAACTCATTTGTTTGGGCCTTAGAATAATTAATTTTCGTATTAATTATGTCAGGTTGAAGAAGTGCTGTACAGAAAATTAGCAAAGAAAAACCGCACCAGGGCAATTTTATCATTTGTCACGACGATGTCGGAATCGGCCGAAATTTGGCAGGTTGATTGGAAACGGCCTGCGAAATTGGACTCGGGCACAGACCCGGGATCACGGGATTTTAGCCAAACTCCTTCGTTTGGGCCTCCGAATAATTAATTTTCGTATTAAATATGTCATGTTGAAGAAGTGCATGACATAAAATTAACAAAGAAAAACCACACCAGGGGCAATTTTGTCATTTTTCATGAGTTTGTCGGAATGGGTCAAAATTTGGCAGGTTGATTGGAAACGGCCCGCGAAATTAGACTCGGGTATAGACCCGGGATCACGGGATTTTAGTTAAATTCCTTCATTTGGGCCTCCGAATAATTAATTTTCTTATTAATTCTGTCAGGTTGAAGAAGTACTGGATAGAAAATTAACAAAGCAAAACCGCACCAGGTGCAATTTTGGCATTTGTCACGATGGTGTCGGAATGGGCCAAAATTTGGCAGGTTGATTGGAAACGGCCCACGAAATTGGACTCGGGGCATAGACCCGAGATCACGAAATTTTAGCCAAATTCCTTTGTTTGGACCTCCGAATACTTAAATTCCTTATTAATTATGTCAGGTTGAAGAAGTACTGGACAGAAAATTAACCAAGCGAAATTGTACCAGGGGCAATTTCGCCTTTTTTCGCGACGGTGTTGGAATGGGCCGAAATTTGGCAAGTCGATTGTAAATGGCCCGCACAATTAGACTCGGGGCACTGGCCCAGGATCACGGGATTTTAGCCAAATTCCTTCATTTGGGCCTCCGAATAATTAATTTCCTTATTAATTATGTCAGGTTGAAGAAGTGTCGGATAGAAAATTAACAGAGGAAAATCGCACCAAGGGCAATATTGTCATTTGTCACAACGATGTCGGAATGGACCCATACTTGGCAAGTTGATTGGAAGCAGCCCGCGAAATTGGACTCGGGGCATAGATCCGAAATCACTGGATTTTAACCAAACTACTTTGTTTGGGCCTTCGAATAATTAATTTTCGTATTAATTATGTCAGGTTGAAGAAGTGTTGGAGAGAAAATTAACATAGAAATACTGCACTAGGGGCAATTTTGTTATTTGTCACGACAGTGTCGGAATGGGCCGAAATTCGGCAGGTTGATTGGAAACGGCCTACGAAATTGGACTCGAGCACAGACCCAGGATCACGGGATTTTAGCTAAACTCCTTCGTTTGGGCCTCCGAATAATTAATTTTCGTATTAATTATGTCAGGTTGAAGAAGTACTTGACTGAAAATTAACAAAGAAAAACCGCACCAGGGGCAATTTTGTCATTTGTCGCGACGGCGTCAAAATCGGTCGAAATTTGGTAGGGTGATTGGAAATAGCACACGAAATTGGACTCGGGGCATAGACCTGGGATCATGTGATTTTAGCCAAATTCCTTCGTTTGGGCCTCTGAATAATTAATTTTCGTATTAATTACGTCAGGTTGAAGAAGTGCTGGACAGAAAATTACCAAAGAAAAATCGCACCAGGGGCAATTTTGTCATTTGTCGCGACGATGTCGGAATGGGCCCAAATTTGACAGTTTGATTGGAACGGCCCGCGAATTGGACTCGGGGCACCGACCCGGGATCACAGGATTTTAGCCAAATTTCTTCGTTTGGGCCTCTTAATAATTAATTTCCTTATTAATTTTGTCAGGTTGAAGAAGTGCAAGACAAAAATTAATAAAGCAAAACCGGACAATGTGCAGTTTTGTCATTTGTCGCGACGGTGTCGGAATGTGCCCAAATTTGGCAGGTTGATTGGAAACAGCCCGCGAAATTTGACTTGGGACACAAACTCGGGTTCACGGGATTTTAGCCAAATTCTTTCGTTTGGGACTCCGAATAATTAATTTCCTTATTAATTATGTCCGATTTAAGAAGTGCCGGACAGAAAATTAAAGAAGAAAAATCGTACCAGGGGCAATTTTGTCATTTTTTGCGACGTTGTCGGAATGAGCCGAAATTTGGCATGTTGATTGGAAACGGCCTGTGAAATTGGACGCGAGGCACATACCTGGGATCACGGGATTTTAGCTAAATTCCTTCGTTTGGGCCTGCAAACAATTAATTTCCTTAGCAATTATGTCAGGTTGAAAAAGTGTTGGACAGAAAATTAACAAAGAAAAACTGCACCAGGGGCAATTTTGTCATTTTTCGCGGCGGTATCGAAATGGGTCAAAATTCGACAGGTTGATTTGAAACGGCCCGTGAAAATGGACTCAGGGTACAGACCCGGGATCATGGGATTTTAGCCAAATTCCTTCGTTTGGGCCTCCGAATACATAATCTCCTTATTAATTATGTTAGGTTGAAGAAGTGTTGGATAGAAAATTAACAAAGCAAAACCGCACCATGGGCAATTTTGTCATTTTTCGCGAAGGTGATGGAATTGGGCGAAATTTTACAGGTTGATTGTAAATGGCCTGCGAATTGGACTAGTGGCACAGACCCGGGATCTCGGGATTTTAGCCAACTTCCTTTGTTTGGGCCTCCGAATAATTAATTTCCTTATTAATTATGTTTGGTTGATGAAGTGCTGGATAGAAAATTAACAAAGCAAAACCGCACCAGGGGCAATTTTATCATTTTTACTACGATGATGTCAAAATGGGAAGAAATTTGGCCGGTTGATTGGAAACGGCCTGCGAAATAGGACTCAGGGCACAGACCCGAGATCACGGGATTTTAGCCAAATTCTTTCGTTTGGGCCTCCGAATGATTAATTTCCTTATAAATTATGTCAGGTTGAATAAGTGTTGGACAGAAAATTAACAAAACAAAACCGCACCAGGGGCAATTTTGTCATTTTTCGCGACGGTGTCGGAATGGGCCGAAATTTGGCAGGTTAGTTGGAAACGGCCCGCGAAATTTGACTCGGGGTACAAACCCAGGATCACGGGATATTAGACAAATTCCTTCGTTCGGGCCTCCGAATAATTAATTTCCTTATTAATTATGTCAGTTTGTGGAAGTACTGGACCGAAAATTAACAAATCAAAATCGTAGCATGGGCAATTTTGTCATTTTTTGCGACGGTGTAGGAATGGGGCGAAATTTGACAGATTGATTGGAAACGGCCCGCGAAATTGGACTTAGGGCGCAGGCCCGGGATCATGGGATTTTAGCCAAACTCCTTCGTTTGGGCATCCGAATAATTAATTTTTGTATTAATTATGTCAGGTTGAAGACGTACTGGACAGAAAATTAACAAAGAAAAACCGCACCATGGGCAATTTTATCATTTTTCGCGAGTTTGTCTGAATGGGCCAAAATTTGGCAGGTTGATTGGAAACGGCCTGCGAAATTAGACTCGGGGTATAGACTTGGGATCACGGGACTTTAACCAAATTCCTTTGTTTGGGCCTCCGAATAATTAATTTCTTTATTAATTATGTCAGGTTGAAGAAGTGCTACACAAAAAATTAACAAAGTAAAACTGCACCAGGTGCAATTTTGTCATTTGTCGCGACAGTGTCAGAATGGGCAAAAATTTGGCAGGTTTATTGGAAACAGCCCGCGAAATTGGACTCGAGGCACAAACCCAGGATCACGAAATTTTAGCCAAATTCCTTCGTTTGGACCTCCGAATACTTAATTTCCTTATTAATTATGTCAGGTTTAAGAAGTGCTGCACAGAAAATTAGAATAGTAAAACCGCACCAGCGGCAATTTCGCCATTTTTCACGACGGTGTCAGAATGGGCCGAAATTTGGCAGGTAGATTGGAAATGGCCCGCGAAATTGGACTCGGGGCACAGACCCAGGATCACGGGATTTTAGCCAAATTCCTTCGTTTGGGCCTCCAAATAATTAATTTCCTTAATAATTATGTCAGGTTGAAGAATTGTCGAACCGAAAATTAACAAAGGAAAACTGCACCAGGGAAAATATTGTCATTTGTAGCGACGGTGTCAGAATGGACCCAAACATGGCAGGTTGATTAGAAACAGCCCGCGAAATTGGACTTGGGGCATAGATCCGGGATCATGGGATTTTAGCCAAACTACTTCGTTTGGGCCTCCGATTAATTAATTTTCATATTAATTATGTCAGGTTGAAGAAGTGTTGGACAGAAAATTAACAATGAAATACCGCACCAGGGGCAATTTTGACATTTGTCGCGACGGTGTCGGAATGGGCTGAAATTTAGTAGGTTGATGGAAACGGCCCGCGAAATTAGACTCGGGGCACAGACCTGGGACCACGGGATTTAAGCAAAACTCCTTCGTTTGGGCCTCCGAATAATTAATTTCCGTATTAATTATGTCAGGTTAAAGAAGTACTAGACAGAAAATTAACAAAGCAAAACAGCACCAAGGGCAATTTTGTTATTTTTCGCGATGGTGTCGGAATGGGCTGAAATTTGACAGTTTGATTGGAAACGGCCCGCGAAATTGGACTCGGGGCACAGACCCGGGATCATCGGATTTTAGCCAAATTCCATCGTTTGGGCCTTCGAATAATTAATTTCCTTATTAATTTCGTCAGGTTGAAGAAGTGCAGGGAAAAAAATTAATAAAGCAAAACCGCACAAGGCGCAGTTTTGTCATTTGTCATGACGGTGTCGGAATGTGCCAAAATTTGGCAGGTTGATTGGAAACAGCCCGCGAAATTGGACTCGGGGCACAGACCCGGGTTCACGGGATTTTAGCCAAATTCCTTCGTTTAGGCCTTCGAATAATTAATTTCCTTATTAATTATGTCAGGTTGAAGAAGTGTTGGATAGAAAATTAACAAAGCAAAACCGCACCAGGGGCAATTTTGTCATTTTTCGCGATGATGTCGGAATGGGCCGAAATTTGGCAGGTTAATTGGAAACAGCCTGCGAAATTGGACTCGGGGCACAGACTTGGGATCACGGGATATTGGACAAATTCCTTCATTCGGGCCTCCGAATAATTAATTTCCTTATTAATTATGTCAGGTCGTAGAAGTGCTGGACCGAAAATTAACAAATCAAAACCGCACCAGGGGCAATTTTGTCATTTTTCACGACAGTGTAGGTATGGGGCGAAATTTGACAAGTTGATTGGAAACGGCCCGCGAAATCGGACTCGGGGCACAGACCCGGGATCACGGGATTTTAGCCAAATTCCTTCGTTTGAGCCTTCGAATAATTAATTTTCCTTATTAATTATGTCAGGTTTAAGAACTGTTGGACAAAAAATTAACAAAGAAAAACCACATCGGTCATTTGTCTCGATTGTGTCGAAATTGGCAAAAATTTGGCAGGTTGATTGGAAACGGCCCGCGAAATTGGACTCGGGGCATAGACCCGGGTTCACGGAATTTTAGCTAAATTCCTACGTTTGGGCCTCCGAATACTTAATTTCCTTATTAATTTTGTCAGGTTGAAGAAGTGCCGAAAATAAAATTAACAAAGTAAAATCGCACCGGGGACAATTTTGTCATTTTTCGCCACGGTGTTGGAATAGGCCAAAATTTGGCAGGTTGATTGGAAACGACCCACAAAATTGGACTCGAGCCACAGACCCGGGATCACAGGATTTTAGCCAAATTCCTTCGTTTGGGCCTCCGAATAATTAATTTTCCTTATTAATTATGTTAGATTTAAGAAGTGCAAGACAAAAAATTAACAAAGAAACACCGCACCAGTCATTTGTCTCGACTGTGTTAGAATTGGCAAAAATTTGGCAGGTTGATTGGAAACGGCCCGCAAAATTGGACTCGGGGCACAGACCGGGGATCACGGAATTTTAGCTAAATTCCTTTGTTTGGGCCTCCGAATACTTAATTTCCTTATTAATTTTGTCGGGTTGAAGAAGTACCGAAAATAAAACTAAAAAAAAATTCGCACCGGGCCAATTTTGACATTTTTCTCAACGGTGTCGGAATAGACTGAAATTTGGCTGGTTGATTGGAAACGGCCCACGAAATTGGACTCCGGGCACAAACCCGGGATCATGGGATTTTAGCCAAATTCCTTCGTTTGGGCCTCCGAATAATTAATTTTCCTTATTAATTATGTCAGGTTTAAGAAGTGCTGGACAGAAAATTAACAAAGAAAAATCGCACCAGTCATTTGTCACGACTGTGTCGAAATTGGCCATAATTTGGCAGGTTGGTTGGAAACGGCCTGCGAAATTGGACTCGGAGCACAGACCCGGGATCACAAAATTTTAGGCAAATTCCTTCGTTTGGGCCTCCATATACTTAATTTCCTTATTAATTATATCATGTTGAAGAAGTGCTTGACAGAAAATTAATAAACCAAAACTGCACCAGGGGCAATTTTGACATTTTTCGCAACGGTGTCGGAATGGGCCGTAATTTGGCAGCTTGATTGGAAATGCCCCGTGAAATTGGACTCGAGGCACAGACCCGGGATCACGGGATTTTAGCCTAACTCCTTCGTTTGGGCCTCCGAATAATTAATTTCCTTATTAATTACGTCAGGTTGAAGAAGTGCCGAACAGAAAATTAACAAAGAAAAATCGTACCATGGGCAGTTTTGTCATTTGTCACGACGGTGTCGAAATCGGTCGAAATTTGGCGAGTTGATTGGAAGCAGCCAGCGAAATTGGACTCGAGCCACAAATCCGAAATCACGTGATTTTAACCAAAGTCCTTCGTTTGGGCCTTCGAATAATTAATTTCCCCATTAATTATGTCAGGTTTAAGAAGTGCTGGATAGCAAATTAACAAAGAAAAATCGTACTAGGGGCGATTTTGTCATTTGTCGCGATGGTGTCGGAATCGGCCGAAATTTGGCAGGTTGATTGGAAACGGCCCACGAAATTGGACTCGGGGTACAGATCCGGGATTACGGGATTCTAGCCAAACTCCTTCGTTTGGGGCCTTCGAATTAATTATGTGAGGTTGAAGAAGTACTGGACAGAAAATTAAGAAAGAAAAATCGCAGCAGGGGTAATTTTGTAATTTGTCGCAACGGTGTCGAAATTTGGCACGTTGATTGGAAAGGCTCGCAAAATTGGGCTCGGGGCATAGACCCAGGATCACGGGATTTTAGCCAAATTCCTTTGCTAGGGCCTCCGAATAATTAATTTCCATATTAATTATGTCAGGTTGAAAATGTGTTAGACAGAAATTAACAAAGCAAAACTGTACAAGGGACAATTTTGACATTTTTTGCAACAGCGTCGGAATGGGCCGTAATTTGACAGGTTGATTGGAAACGGTCCGCGAAATTGGACTCGAGGTACAGACCCAGGATCCCGGAATTTTAGCTAAATTCCTTCGTTTGGGCCTCCGAATACTTAATATCCATAATCGTTATGTCAGTTTGAATGCAGGACAGAAAATTAACAAGGCAAACCGTACCAGGGGCAATTTTGTCATTTTTCGTGACGGTGTCAGAATGGGCCGATATCTAGCAGGTTGATTGGAAACGTCCCGCGAAATTGGACTCGGGGCACAGACCTGGGATAACGGGATTTTAGCCAAACTCCTTCGTTTGGACCTCCGAATTAATTATGTGAGGTTGAAGAAGTACTGGACAGAAAATTAAGAAAGAAAAATCGTACCAGGGGCAATTTTCTCATTTGTCGCGATGGTAACATTGTCATTTGTAGCAACGGTGTCAAGTTACTAATTATGTCAAGTTGAAGAAGCGTTGGACAGAAAATTAACAAAGCAAAACCGCTCCAGTGGCAACATTGTCATTTGTCGCAACGGTGTCGGAATGGACCGAAATTTAGCAAGTTGATTGGTAACGGCCCGTGAAAATGGACTCCGGGCACAAACCCGGGATCATGGGATATTAGCCAAATTCCTTCATTTGGGCCTCCAAATAATTATTTTCCTTACTAATTATGTCAGGTTGAAGAAGTGTAGGACAGAAAATTAACAAAGAAAAACCGCACCAGTTGTTTGTCACGACTGTGTCGGAATTGGCCAAAATTTGGCTCATTGATTAGAAACGGCCCATGAAATTGGACTCGGGGCACAGACCCAAGATCACGGAATTTTAGCCAAATTCCTTAGTTTGGGCCTCCGAATACTTAATTTTCTTATTTATTATGTTAGTTTGAAGAAGTACCGGAAAGAAAATTAACAAAGCAAAACCGCACTAGGGGTAGTTTTATCATTTTTCACTACGGTGTCGGAAGGGGCCGAAATTTGGCAAGTTGATTGGAAACGGCCCGCGAAATTGGACTCGGAGCACAGACCCGGGATCACGGGATTTTAGCCAAATTCCTTCGTTCAGGCCTCCGAATAATTAATTTTCCTTACTAATTATGTCAAGTTAAATAAGAGCTGGATAGAAAATTAACAAAGAAAAATCGCACCAGTCATTTGTCGCGACTGTGTCGGAATTGGTCAAAATTTGGCAGGTTGATTGGAAGCGGCTCACGAAATTGGATTCAGGGCATAGACCCGGGATCACGGAATTTTAGGCAAATTCCTTCATTTGGGCCTCTGAATACTTAATTTCTTTATTAATTATGTCAGGTTGAAGAAGTGCGGGACCGAAAATTAACAAAGCAAAACTGCACCAGGGGCAATTTTGACATTTTTTGTGACGGCGTCGGAATGGGCCGAAATTTGGCAGGTTGATTGGAAATGGCCCACGAAATTAGACTCGGGGCACAGACATGGGATCACGGGATTTTAGCCAAACTCCTTTGTTTGGTCCACCAAATAATTAATTTCCGTATTAATTATGTCAGGTTGAAGAAATTCTGGTCAAAAAATTAACGAAGAAAAACGGCACTAGGAGCAATTTTGTCATTTGTTGCGACGCTGTCAGAATCGGCTGAAATTTGGCAGGTTGATTGGAAACGGCACGTGAAATTGGACTCGGAGCACAGACTCGAGATCACGGGATTTTAGCCAAAACTTCTTCGTTTGGGCCTCTGAATAATTAATTTTCGTATTATTTATGTCAGGTTGAAGAAGTGCTGGACAGAAAATTAACAAAGAAAAATCGAACCAGGGGCAATTTTGACATTTGTCACGATGGTGTCGGAATGGGCCGAAATTTGGCAAGGTGATTGGAAACGGCCCGCGAAATTGGACTCGGGGCACAGACTTGGGATCACGGGATTTTAGCCAAAACTTCTTCGTTTGGGCCTCTGAATAATTAATTTTCGTATTATTTATGTCAGGTTGAAGAAGTGCTGGACAGAAAATTAACAAAGAAAAATCGAACCAGGGGCAATTTTGACATTTGTCACGATGGTGTCGGAATGGGCCGAAATTTGGCAAGGTGATTGGAAACGGCCCGCGAAATTGGACTCGGGGCACAGACCCGGGATCACATGATTTTAGCCAAACTCCTTCGTTTGGGCCTCCAAATTAATTATGTCAGGTTGAAGAAGTGCTGGACAGAAAATTAACAAAGAAAAACCGTACCAGGGACAATTTTGTCATTTGTCGCGACGGTGTCGAAATAGTTCGAAATTTGCAAGGTTGATTGGAAACGGCCCGCGAAATTGGACTCGGGGCATAGACCCGGGATCATGGGATTTTAGCCAAATTCCTTCGTTTAGGCTTCCAAATATTTAATTTCCTTATTAATTATTTCAGGTTGAAGAAGTGTTGGACAGAAAATTAACAAAGCAAAATTGCACCAAGGGCAATTTTGTCATTTTTCGCGATGGTGTAGGAATGGGCCGAAATTTGGCAGGTTGATTTGAAACGGCCCGTGAAATTGGACTCCGGGCACAGACCCGAGATCACGAAATTTTAGCCAAATTCCTTCGTTTGGGGCAATTTTGACATGTTGAAGAAGTGCCGGACAGAAAATTAACAAAGCAAAATCGCACCAGGGGCAATTTTGATATTTTTCGCGACGATGTCGGAATGGGCCGAAATTTGGCAGGTTGATTGGAAACGGCCTGCAAAATTAGACTCGGGGCACAGACCCGGGATCATGGGATTTTAGCCAAATTTCTTCGTTTGGCCCTCCAAATAATTAATTTCTTCATTAATTATGTCAGGTTGAAGAAGTGTTTGGACAGAAAATTAACAACGCAAAACCGCACCAGGGGCAATATTGTCATTTGTCGCGACGGTGTCGGAATGAGCTGAAATTTGGTTGGTTGATTGGAAACGGCCCGCAAAATTGGACTCGGGGCACAGACTCGGGATCACGGGATTTTAGCCAAACTCCTTCGTTTGGGCCTCCGAATAATTAATTTCCCTATTTATTATGTCAGGTTGAAGAAGTACTGGATAGAAAATTAACAAAGAAAAATCACACCAGGGGCAATTTTGTCATTTGTCACGACGATGTCGGAATGGGCTGAAATTTGGTTGGTTGATTGGAAACAGCCCGCGAAATTGGACTCGAGGCACAGACCTAGGATCATGGGATTTTAGCCAAATTCCTTCATTTGGGCTTCCAAATAATTAATTTCCTTATTAATTATTTAAAGTTGAAGTAGTGTTGGATAGAAAATTAACAAAGCAAAATCGCACCAAGGGCAATTTTGTCATTTTTTACGACGGTGTCGGAATGTGCCCAAATTTGACAGGTTGATTGGAAATGGCACGCGAAATTGAACTCGGGGCACAGACCCGGGAACACGGGATTTTAGTCAAATTCCTTCTTTTGGGCCTACAAATAATTAATTTCCTTATTAATTATATCAGGTTGAAGAAGTGCCGGACAGAAAATTAACAAAGCAAAACGCATCAGGGGCAATTTTGTCATTTATCGTGACAGTGTAGGAATGAGCCAAAGTTTGGCAGGTTGATTGGAAAAGGCACGTGAAATTGGACTCGGGGCATAGATTCGGGATCACGGGATTTTAGCCAAATTCCTTCGTTTGGGCCTCCGAATAATTAATTTCCTTAATAATTATGTCAGGTTGAAGAAGTGTTGGACTAGAAAATTAACAAAGCAAAAAGCTGGACCAGGGGAAATATTGTTGTTTGTCGCGACGGTGTCGGAATGGGCCGAAATTTGGCAGGTTGATTGGAAACGGCCCGCAAAATTGGACTCGGGGCACAGACCTAGGATCATGGGATTTTAGCCAAATTCCTTCGTTTGGGCCTCCGAATAATTAATTTCCTTAATAATTATGTCAGGTTGAAGAAGTGTTGGACTAGAAAATTAACAAAGCAAAAAGCTGGACCAGGGGAAATATTGTTATTTGTCGCGACGGTGTCGGAATGGGCCGAAATTTGGTAGGTTGATTGGAAACGGCCCACGAAATTTGACTCGGGGCATAGACCCGAGACCGCGGGATATTAGCCAAATTCCATTGTTTGGGCCTCCAAATAATTATTTTCCTTATTAATTATGTCAGATTGAAGAAGTGTTTGACTGCAAATTAACAAAGCAAAACCGCACCGGGGGGCAATTTTGTCATTTTTCACGACGGCCTCGAAATGGGCCGAAATTTGGCAGGTTTATTAGAAATGGCGCACAAAATTGGACTCGGGCAAAGACTCAGGATCACGGGATTTTAGCAAAATTCCTTCGTTTGGGCCTCTGAATAATTAATTTCCTTATTAATTATGTTAGGTTGAAGAAATGTTGGACAGAAAATTAACAAAGCAAAACCGCACCCGGGACAATATTGTCATTTGTCGCGACGGTGTCGGAATGGGCTGAAATTTGGTAGGTTGATTGGAAACCGCCCGCGAAATTGGACTTGGGGCACAGACTCGAGATCCCGGGAATTTAGCCAAACTCCTTCATTTGGGCCTTCGAATAATTAAATTCCCAATTAATTATATGTCAGGTTGAAGAAGTGCTGGACAGAAAATAAAAAAAGAAAAACCGCACCGGGGGTAATTTTGTCATTTGTCGCGATGGTATCGGAAACGACCAAAATTTGGCAGGTTGATTGGAAACGGCCCATGAAATTGGACTCGGGGCATAGTTCCGAGATCCCGGGATTTTAGCCAAACTCCTTCGTTTGGGCCTCCAAATGATTAATTTCCGTATTTATTATGTTAAGTTGAAGATGTGCTATACAAAAAATTAACAAAGAAAAACCGCACCAGGGGCAATTTTCTCATTTGTCGTGACGGTGTCGAAATCGGCCAAAATTTGGTTGGTTGATTGGAAACGGCTCGTGAAATTGGACTCGAGGTAGAGACCCGGGATCATGGGATTTCAACTAAATTCCTTCGTTTGGGCCTCCGAATAATTAATTTCCTTATTAATTATGTCAAGTTGAAGAAGTGCTAGACAGAAAATTAACAAAGAAAAACTGCACCATTCACTTGTCGCGACTGTGTGGAAATTGGCCAAAATTTGGCAGGTTGATTGGAAATGACCCGTAAAATTGGACTCATGGCACAGACCCGGAATCACATGGTTTTAGCTGAATTCCTTCATTTGGGCTTCCAAATAATTAATTTCCTTATAAATTATGTCAGGTTGAAGAAGTGTTGGACAGAAAATTAACAAAGCAAAATCGCACCAAGGGCAATTTTTTCATTTTACGCGACGGTGTCGGAATGTGCTGAAATTTGACGGGTTGATTGTAAATGGCCAGCGAAATTGGACTCGGGGCACAGACCCGGGATCACGGGATTTTAGCCCAATTCCTTTGTTTGGGCCTCTGAATAATTTATTTCTTTATTAATTATGTCAAGTTGAAGAAGTGTTGGACAGAAAAATAACGAAGCAAAACTACTCCAGGGGCAATATTGTCATTTGTCGCGACGGTGTTGGAATGGACCGAAATTTGACAGGTTAATTGGAAATGACCCACGAAATTGGCTCAGACCCGAGATCACGGGATATTAGCCCAATTCTTTCGTTTGGGCCTCCGAATAATTAATTTCCTTATTAATTATGTCACGATGAAGAAGTGCTGGACAAAAAATTAACAAAGCAAAACCGCACCAGGGGAAAATTTGTCCTTTGTCGCGACGGCGTCAGAATAAGCTGAAATTTAGCAGGTTGATTGGAAACGGCGTGTGAAATTGGACTCGAGGCACAGACTCGGTATCACGGGATTTTAGCCATATTCCTTTGCTTTGGCCTCTGAATAAATATTTTCCTTATTATTTATGCTAGGTCGAAGAAGTATTGGACAGAAAATTAACAAAGCAAAACCGCACCAGGGGCAATAGTCATTCATCACGACGGTGTTGAAATCGACCGAAATTTGGCAGGTTGACTGGAAACGGCCCGCGAAATTAGACTCGATGCACAGAATCGGGATTACGGGATATTCGCCAAATTCTTCGTTTGGTCCACCGAATAATTATTTTCTTTATTAATTATGTCAGGTGGAAGAAGTGCTGGACTAGAAAATTAACAATGAAAAACCGCACCAGTCATTTGTCGGGACTGTGTCGGAATTGGCCAAAATTTGGCAGGTTCATTATAAAAGGCCCACGAAATTGGACTCGGGGCACATACTCGGGATCACGAAATTTTGGACAAATTCCTTCGTTCGGGCCTCTGAATACTTAATTTCCTTATTAATTATGTGAGGTTGAAGAAGTGCCGGAAAGAAAATTAACAAAGCAAAACCGTACCGGGATCAATTTTGTCATTTTTCGCGATGGTGTCGGAATGGGCCGAAATTTGGCAGGTTGATTTGAAACGGCCCGTGAAATTGGACTCAGGGCACAGACCCGAGATCACGAAATTTTAGCCAAATTCCTTCGTTTGGGCCTCGAAATACCTAATTTCCTTATTAATTATGTCACGTTGAAGAAGCGCTAGACAGAAAATTAACAAAGCAAAATCGTTCCAGTGGCAATTTTGAAATTTTTCGCGACAGTGTCGGAATGGGCCAAAATTTGGCAGGTTGAATGGAAATGGCCCGCAAAATTGGACTCGGGGCACAGACCCGGGATCATGGGATTTTAGCCAAATTTCTTCGTTTGGCCCTCCGAATAATTATTTTCTTCATTAATTATGTCAGGTTGAAGAAGTGTTGGACAGAAAATTAACAAAACAAAACCACACCAGGGGCAATATTGTCATTTGTCACGACGGTGTCGGAATGGCTGAAATTTGGTTGGTTGATTGGGAACGGCCCGCGAAATTGGACTCGGGGCACAGACCCGGGATCACGGGATTTTAGCCTAACTCCTTCGTTTGGGCCTCTGAATAATTAATTTCCCTATTAATTATGTCAGGTTAAAGAAATACTGGATAGAAAATTAACAAAGAAAAATCGCACCAGGGGCAATTTTGTCATTTGTCACGAGGATGTCGGAATGGACCGAAATTTGGTAGGTTGATTGGAAACGATTTGGACTCGGGGCACAGACCAGGGATCATGGGATTTTAGCCAAATTCCTTCGTTTGGGCTTCCAAATAATTAATTTCCTTATTAATTATTTCAAGTTGAAGAAGTGTTGGACAGAAAATTAACAAAGCAAAACCGCACTAAGGGCAATTTTGTCATTTTTCGCGACGGTGTCGGAATGTGCCCAAATTTGACAGGTTGATTGGAAATGGCACGCGAAATTGATATCGGGGCACAGACCCGAGAACACGGGATTTTAGTCAAATTCCTTCTTTTGGGCCTCCGAATAATTAATTTCCTTATTAATAATATCAGGTTGAAGAAGTGCCGGACAGAAAATTAACAAAGCAAAACCGCACCTGGGGCAATTTTGTCATTTGTCGTGACAGTGTAGGAATGGGCCAAAGTTTGGCAGGTTGATTGGAAAAGGCACGTGAAATTGGACTCGGGGTCACGGGATTTTAGCCAAATTCCTTCGTTTGGGCATCCGAATAATTAATTTCCTTAATAATTATGTCAGGTTGAAGAAGTGTTGGACTAGAAAATTAACAAAGCAAAAAGCTGGACCAGGGGAAATATTGTCATTTGTCGCGACGGTGTCGGAATGGGCTGAAATTTGGCAGGTTGATTGGAAACGACCTACTAAATTAGACTCGGGGCATAGACCTGAGATCGCGGGATATTAGCCAAATTCCATTGTTTGGGCCTCGAATAATTATTTTCCTTATTAATTATGTCAGATTGAAGAAGTGTTTGACTGCAAATTAACAAATCAAAACCGCACCGGGGGCAATTTTGTCATTTTTCGCGACGGCCTCGGAATGGGCTGAAATTTGGCAGGTTGATTAGAAACTGCGCACGAAATTGGACTCGGGCACAGACTCGGGATCATGGGATTTTAGCTAAATTCGTTCGTTTGGGCCTCTGAATAATTAATTTCCTTATTAATTATGTCAGGTTGAAGAAATGTTGGACAGAAAATTAACAAAGCAAAACCGCACCAGGGGCAATATTGTCATTTGTCGCGACGGTGTCGGAATGGGCTGAAATTTGGTAGGTTGATTGGAAACGGCCCGCGAAATTGGACTTGGGGCACAGCCTCGAGATCACGGGAATTTAGCCAAACTCCTTCATTTGGGCCTCCGAATAATTAATTTCCCTATTAATTATGTCAAGTTGAAGAAGTGCTGGATAGAAAATTAACAAAGAAAAACCGCACCAGGGGCAATTTTCTCATTTGTCGCGATGGTGTCGGAAACGTCCAAAATTTGGCAGGTTGATTGGAAACGGCCCTTGAGATTGGACTCGGGGCATAGTTCCTAGATCACGGGATTTTAGCCAAACTTCTTCGTTTGGGCCTGCATATGATTAATTTTCGTATTTATTATGTTAAGTTGAAGATGTGGTAGAAAAAAATTAACAAAGAAAAACCGCACCTCATTTGTCGCGATGGTGTCGAAATCGGCTGAAATTATGTAGGTTGATTGGAAACGGCCCGTGAAATTGGACTCGAGGCACAGACCTGGGATCACGGGATTTCGACTAAATTCCTTCATTTGGGCCTCTGAATAATTAATTTCCTTATTAATTATGTCAGGTTGAAGAAGTGCTGGACAGAAAATTAAAAAAGAAAAACTGCACCAGTCATTTGTTGCGACTATGTCGAAATTGGCCAAAATTTGGCAGGTTGATTGGAAATGGCCCGCAAAATTGGACTCAGGGCATAGACCCGAAATCACAGGGTTTTAGCTGAATTCATTCGTTTGGGCTTCCAAATAATTAATTTCCTTATTAATTATGTCAGGTTGAAGAAGTGTTGGATAGAAAGTTAACAAAGCAAAACCACACCAAGGGCAATTTTGTCATTTTACATGATAGTGTCGGAATGCGCTGAAATTTGACGGGTTGATTCGAAACGGCCTGCGAAATTGGACTCGGGGCACAGACCCGAGATCACAGGAAATTAGCCCAATTCCTTCATTTGGGCCTCTGAATAATTAATTTCTTTATTAATTAAGTCAAGTTGAAGAAGTGTTGGACAGAAAATTAACAAAGCAAAACTACTCCAGGAGCAATATTGTCATTTGTCACGACGTTGTCGGAGTGGACCGAAATTTGACAGGTTGATTGGAAACAGCCTGCGAAATTGGACTCGGGGCACAGACCCGGGATCACGGGATTTTAGTCAAACTCCTTCGTTTGGGCCTCAGAATAATTAATTTTCGTATTAATTATGTCAGGTTGAAGAAGTACTGGATAGAAAATTAACAAAGAAAAATTGCACCAGGGGCAATTTTGTTATTTGTCACTACGGTGTCGGAATTGGCCAAAATTTGGCAGGATGATTGGAAACGGCCTGCGAAATTGGACTCGGCGCACAGACCCGGGATCATGGGATTTTAGCCAAACTCCTTCATTTGGGCCTCCGAATTAATTATGTCAAGTTGAAGAAGTGCTGGACAAAAAATTAAGAAAGAAAAACCGTACTAGGGGCAATTTTGTCATTTGTCGCGACGGTGTCGAAATTTGGCAGGTTGATTGGAAACGGCTTGAGAAATTGGAGTCGGGGCACAGACCCAGGATCACGGGATTTTAGCCAAATTCTTTCATTTGGTCCTCCGAATAATTAATTTCCTTATTAATTATGTCAGGTTGAGGAAGTGTTGGACGGAAAATTAACAAAGCAAAACTGCACCAGGGGCAATTTTGTCATTTTTCGCGACGTTCTCGGAATGGGCCGAAATTTGATAGGTTGATTGGAAACGGGTCGCGAAACTGGACTCGGGGCACAGACCTGAGATCACGGGATTTTAACCAAATTCCTACGTTTGGGCCTCCGAATAATTAATTTTCTTATTAATTATGTCAGGTTGAAGAAGTGTTGGACAGAAAATTAACAAAGCAAAACCGCACGGGGGCAATTTTGTCATTTTTCACGACGGTGTTAGAATGGGCCGAAATTTGACAGGTTGATTGGAAATGGCCCGCGAAATTGGACTTGAGGTTCAAACCCCCAGGATCACGGGATTTTAGCTAAATTCTTTCGTTTGGGCCTCTGAATAATTAATTTCCTTATTAATTATGTCACGATGAAGAAGTGCTGGACAAAAAATTAACAAAGCAAAACCGCACCAGGGGAGAATTTGTCCTTTGTCGCGATGGTGTTGGAATAAGCTGAAATTTGGCTGGTTGATTGGAAACGGCGTGCGAAATTGGACTTGGGGCACAGACTCGGGATCACGGGATATTTGCCAAATTCCTTTGTTTGGGCCTCTGAATAAATAATTTCCCTATTAATTATGTCAGATTGAAGAAGTGCTCTAGAGAAAATTCACAAAGAAAAACCGCACCAAGGGCAATTTTTTCATTTGTCGCGATGGTGTCTAAAACGACCAAATTTTGGCAGGTTAATTGGAAACGACTTTCAAAATTGGACTCGAGGCACAGACCTCGGATCACAGGATTTTAGCCAAATTCATTCGTTTGGTCCTCCGAATAATTAATTTCCTCATTAATTATGTCAGGTTGAGGAAGTGTTGGACAGAAAATTAACAAAGCAAAACTGCACCGAGATCAATTTTATCATTTTTCGCGACGGTGTCGGAATGGGCCAAAATTTGGCAGGTTGATTTGAAACGGCCTGCGAAATTGGATTCGGGAACAGACCCGGGATCACAAAATTTTAGCCAAATTCCTTCATTTGGGCCTCGGAATACCTAATTTCCTTATTAATTATGTCATGTTGAAGAAGTGCTGTACAGAAAATTAACAAAGCAAAATCGCACCAGGGGCAATTTTCACATTTGTCGCGACGGTGTCGAAATCGGCCAAAATTTGGCAGGTTGATTGGAAACGGCCAGTGAAATTGGACTCGGGGCACAGACCCAGGATCACGGGAATTCAGCCAAATTTCTTCGTTTGGGCCTCCGAATAATTAATTACCTTATTAATTATGTCAGGTTGAAGAAGTTCTGGACAGAAAATTAGCAAAGGAAAACCGCACCAGTCATTTGTCGTAACTGTGTCGAAATTGGCCAAAATTTGGCAGGTTGATTGGAAATGGCTCGCGAAATTGGACTCGGGGAGCAGACCCGGAATCACGGGGTTTTAGCCGAATTCCTTCATTTGGGCTTCCAGATAATTAATTTCCTCATTAATTATGTCAAGTTGAAGAAGTGTTGGACAGAAAATTAACAAAGCAAAACCGCACCAAGGGCAATTTTATCATTTTACGCGACGGTGTCGAAATTCGGCGAAATTTGACGGTTGATTGGAAACGACCGATGAAATTGGACTTGGGGCACAGACATGGGATCACGGGATTTTAGCCAAATTCTTTCGTTTGGGCCTCCGAATATTTAATTTCTTTATTAATTATGTCAGGTTGAAGAAGTGTTGGACAGAAAATTAACTAAGCAAAACTACTCCAGGGGCAACATTGTCATTTGTCGCGACGGTGTCGGAATTGACCGAAATTTGACATGTTGATTGGAAACAGCCCGTGAAATTGGACTCGGGGTACAGACCCGGGATCATGGGATTTTAACCAATTTTCTACGTTTGGGCCTCCGAATAATTAATTTCCTTATTAATTATGTCTGTTTGAAGAAGTGCTGGGCAAAAAATTAACAAAGCAAAACGGCACCAGGGGAAAATTTGTCCTTTGTCGCGACGGTGTCGGAATGGGCCGAAATTTGGCAGGTCGATTGGAAACGACGTACGAAATTGGACTCGGGGCACAGACTCGGGATCACGGGATTTTAGCCAAATTCCTTCGTTTGGGCCTCTGAGTAATTAATTTCCTTATTATTTATGTCAAGTTGAAGAAGTATTGGAGAGAAAATTAACAAAGCAAAACCGCCCCAGGGGCAATATTGTCATTTGTCGCTACGGTGTCGAAATAGGCTGAAATTTGGCAGATTGACTGGAAACGGCCCGCGAAATTAGACTCGGGGCGCAGACCCGGGATTACGAGATATTAGCCAAATTCCTTCGTTTGGGCCTCCAAATAATTATTTTCTTTATTAATTATGTCAGGTTGAAGAAGTGATAGACAGAAAATTAACAAAAAAAAACCTCACCAGTCATTTATCGCGACTGTGTCGGAATTGGCCAAAATTTGGCAAGTTCATTGGAAAAGGCCCAGGAAATTGGACCGGGGCACAGACTCGAGATCACGGAATTTCAGCCAAATTCCTTCGTTTGTGCCTCTGAATACTTAATTTCCTTATTAATTATGACAGGTTGAAGAAGTGTCGGAAAGAAAATTAACAAAGCAAAACCGTACCGGGACCAATTTTGTCATTTTTCGCAACGGTGTCAGAATGGGCCGAAATTTGGCAAGTTGATTTGAAACGGCCCGCGAAATTGGACTCAGGGCATAGACCCGAGATCACGAAATTTTAGCTAAATTCCTTCATTTGGGCCTTGGAATACCTAATTTCCTTATTAATTATGTCATGTTCGAGAAGTGCTGGACAAAAAATTAACAAAGCAAAATCGCACCAAGGGCAATTTTGACATTTTTCGTGTCAGTGTCGGAATGGACCGAAATTTGGCAGGTTGATTGGAAATGGCCCGCGAAATTGGACTTGGGGCATCGACCCGAGATCATGAGATTTTAGCCAAATTCCATCGTTTGGGCCTTCGAATAATTAATTTTCCTTATTAATTATGTCAGGTTTAAGAATTTTTGGACAGAAAATTAACAAAGAAAAAAAGCACCAGTCATTTGTCTTCCCGGTATCAGAATTGGCAAAAATTTGGCAGGTTGATTGGAAATGGCCCACGGAATTGGACTCGGGGCCCAGACCCAGGATCACGGAATTTTAGCCAAATTTCTTCGTTTGGGCCTTCGAATACTTAATTTCCTTATTATTTGTGTCAGGTTGAAGAAGTACCAGAAATAAAATTAACAAAGCAAAATAGCACTAGGGGCAATTTTGTCATTTTTCGCGACGGTGTCGCAATGGACCGAAATTTGGTAGGTTGGTTGGAAACGGCCCGCGAAATTGTACTCAGGGCACAGACCCGAGATCATAGGATTTTAGCCAAATTCCTTCGTTTGGGCCTCCGAATAATTAATTTTCCATATTAATTATGTCAGGTTAAAGAAGTGCTGGACAGAAAATTAACAAAGAAAAACCGCACCAGTCATTTGTCGTGACTGTGTCGGAATTGGCCAAAATTTGTCAGGTTGATAGGAAATGGCCCGCGAAATTGGACTCAGGGCACAGACCCTGGATCCCGAAATTTTAGCCAAATTCCTTCATTTGGGCCTCCGAATGCTTAATATCCATATTCGCTATGTCAGGTTGAAGAAGTGCTGGACAGAAAATTAACAAAGTAAATCGCACCATGGGCAATTTTATCATTTTTCGCGACGGTGTCAGAATGAGCCGAAATTTGGCAGGTTGTTGGAAACGGTCACAAACCCAGGATCACGGGATTTTAGCCAAATTCCTTCGTTTGGCCCTCCGAATAATTAATTTCTTTATTAATTATGTCAGGTTGAAAAAGTGTTGGACAGAAAATTAACAAAGCAAAACTACTCCCGAGGAATTATTGTCATTTGTCGCGACGGTATCGGAATGGACCAAAATTTGGCAGGTTGATTGGAAATGGCCTACGAAATAGGACTCGGGGCACAGACCCTGGGTCACGAGATTTTAGCCAAATTCCTTCGTTTGGGCCTCCGAATAATTAATTTTCCTTATTAGTTATGTCAGGTGTAAGAAGTGCTGGAAAGAAAATTAACAAAGAAAAACCGCACCAGTCATTTGTCTCCACTATGTCGGAATTGGTAAAAATTTGGCTGGTTGATTAGAAATGGCCTGCGAAATTGGATTCGGGGCACAAACCCGGGATCATGAAATTTTAGCCAAATTCCTTCGTTTGGGCCTCTGAATACATAATTTTCTTTATTAATTGTGTTGGGTTGAAGAAGTGCTGGAAATAAAATTTACAAAGTAAAACAGCACCAGGAGCAATTTTGTCATTTTTTTCGACGGTGTCCGAATGGGCCGAAATTTGGCAGGTTGATTGAAAATTGCCGGCGAAATTGGACTCGGGGCACAAACTCGGGATCACGGGATTTTAGCCAGATTCCTTCGTTTGGGCCTCTGAATAATTAATTTTCCTTATTAATTATGTCAGGTTTAAGAAGTGCTAGATAGAAAATTAACAAAGAAAAACCGCACAAGTCATTTGTCGCGACTGTGTCGAAATTGGCCAAATTTGGCAGGTTGATTGGAAACGGCCCGCGAAATTGGACTCGGGGCACAGACCCGGGATCACGAAATTTTAGGTAAATTCCTTCGTTTGGGCATCCGAATACTTAATTTCCTTATTAATTATGTCAGGTTGAAGAAGTGCTGGACAGAAAATTAACAAAACAAAACCGTACCAGGGACAATTTTGAAATTTTTCGTGAGGGTGTCGGAATGGGCCAAAACTTGGCAAGTTGATTGGAAACGGCCCACGAAATTGGACTCGGGCCACAGACCCAGGATCACGAGATTTTAGCCAAACTCCTTCGTTTGGGCCTCCGAATTAATTATGTCAGGTTGATGAAGTACTAGACAGAAAATTAAGAAAGAAAAATCGTACCAGGGGCAATTTTGTCATTTGTCGCGACGGTGTCGAAATTTGGCAGGTTGATTAGAAACAGCCCGCGAAATTGGACTCGGGGCACAGACCCGAGATCCCGAAATTTTAGCCAAATTCCTTTGTATGGGCCTCCGAATACTTAATATCCATATTCGTTACGTCAGGTTGAAGAAGTGATGTACAGAAAATTAAAAAAGCAAACCGCACCAGGATCAATTTTGTCATTTTTTGTGACGGTGTCAGAATGGGTCGAAATTTGGCAGGTTGATTGGAAATGACCTACAAAATTGGACTCGGGGCACAGACCCGGGATCACTTTATTTTAACCCAATTCCTTCGTTTGGCCCTACGAATAATTAATTTCTTTATTAATCATGTCAGGTTGAAGAAGTGTTGGATAGAAAATTAACAAAGCAAAATTGCACCAGGGGCAATATTGTCATTTGTTGCGATGGTGTCGGAATGGACCGACATTTGGTAGGTTGATTGGAAATGGCCCGCGAAATTGGACTCCGGGCATAGACCCAGGATCACGGGAAACTAGCCGAATTCCTTCGTTTGGGCCTCCGAATAATTATTTTCCTTATTAATTATGGCAGGTTAAATAAGTGTTGGACAGAAAATTAACAAAGAAAGACCGTGCCATGGGTAATTTTGTCATTTGTAGCGACAGTGTCGGAATGGGCCGAAATTTGGAAGGTTGATTGGAAACGGCCCGCGAAATTGGAATCTGGGCACAGACCCGGGATCATGGGATTTTTGCCAAATTCCTTCGTTTGGACCTCTGAATAAGTAAATCGCACCAGTCATTTGTCGCGACTGTGTGGGAATTGGCCAAAATTTGGCGGGTTGATTGGAAACGGCCCGCGAAATTGGACTCGGGGCAAAGACCCAGGATCACATAATTTTAGTCAAATTCCTTCGTTAGGGCCTCCGAATACTTAATTTCTTTATTAATTATGTCCGGTTCAAGTGCCGGAAAGAAAATTAACAAAGCAAAATCGCACCTGGGGTAATTTTGTCATTTTTCGTGACGGTGTCGAAATGGGTCGAAATTTAGTAGGTTGATTGGAAACGGCCAGTGAAATTAGACTCGGGGCACAGACCCGGGATCACAGGATTTTAGCAAAATTCCTTTGATTGAGCCTCCGAATAATTAATTTTCCTCATTAATTATGTCAGGTTTAAGAAGTGCTGGACAGAAATTTAACAAAGAAAAATCGCACCAGTCATTTGTCGTAACTTCGTCGGAATTTGCCAAAATTTGGTAGGTTTATTGGAAATGGCCCGCGAAATTGGACTCGAGGCACAGGCCCGGGATCATGGAATTTTAGGCAAATTCCTTCATTTGGGCCTCCGAATAATTAATTTTCCTTATTAATTACGTCAGGTTTAAAAAGTGTTGGACAGAAAATTAAAAAAGCAAAATCGCACTGGGGCAATTTTGACATTTTTCACGACAGTGTCGGAATGGGCCGAAATTTGACAGGCCAATTGAAAATGGCTCACGAAATTGGACTGGGTCATAGACCCAGGATCACGGGATTTTAGCCAAATTATTTTGTATGGACCTCCGAATAATTAATTTCCTTATTAAGTATGTTAGGTTGAAGAAGTGTTGATAGAAAATTAACAAAGCAAAACCGCACCAGGGGCAATTATGTCATTTTTCACGATGGTGTTAGAATGGGCCGAAATTTGGTAGGTTGATTGGAAACGGCTCGTGAAATTGTACTTGGGGCACAGACCCGGGATTATGAGATTTTAGCCCAATTCCTACGTTTTTAGGCCTCCAAACACTTAATTTCCTTATTAATTATGTTAGGTTGAAGAAGTGCTGGATAGAAAATTAACAAAGCAAAACCTCACCAGGGGCAATTTTGTTCTTTTTCGTGACGGTGTCGGAATGGGCCGAAATTTGACAGTTGATTGGAAATGGCAGGCAAAATTGGATTCGGAGCGCAGACCCGGGATCTCAGAATTTTAGCCATATTCCTTCGTTTGGGCCTCCGAATACTTAATATCCATATTCGTTAGGTCAGGTTGAAGAAGTGCTGGACATAAAATTAACAAAGAAAAATCGTACTAGGGGCAATTTAGTCATTTGTCACGACGGCGTCGAAATCGGTCAAAATTTGGCAGGTTGATTGGAAATGGCCCGCGAAATTGGACTCGGGGCACAAACCTGGGATCACAGGATTTTAGCCAAATTCCTTTGTTTGGGCCTCAGAATAATTAATTTCCTTATTAATTATGTTAGGTTGAAAAAGTGTTGGATAGAAAATTAACAAAGCAAAACCACACCAGGGGCAATTGTGTCATTTTCATTATTATGTCAGGATGAAGAAGTGTTGGACAGGAATTAACAAAGTAAAACTACAGCAGGGGTAATTTCGTCTTTTTCACGACGGTGTTGGAATGAGGTGAAATTTGGCATGTTGATTGGAAACGGCCTGCGAAATTGGACTTGGGGCATAGACCCAGGATCACGGGATTTTAGCCGAATTCCTTCGTTTGGGCCTCCTAATAATTAATTTCCTTATTAATTATGTCAGGTTGAAGAAGGGCTGGACAGAAAATTAACAAAGAAAAACCGCACCCGGGGCAATTTTGTCATTTGTCGCAACGATGTCGGAATGGGCCAAAATTTGGCAGGTTGATTGGAAACGGCCCGCGAAATTGGACTCGGGGCACAAACCAGGGATCACAGAATTTTAGCCAAATTCCTTCGTTTGGGCCTCCGAATATATATTTCCATATTAATTATGTCAGGTTGAAGAAGTGCTGGACAGAAAATTAACAAACCAAAATCGCACCAAGGGCAATTTTGTCATTCTTTGAGACGGTGTCGGAATGGGCTGAAATTTGGCAGGTTGATTGGAAACGGCCCGCAAAATTGGACTCGGGGTACCGACCCGGGATCACGGGACTTTGGCCAAATTCCTTCGTTTGGGCCTCCGAATAATTAATTTCCTTATTAATTATGTCAGGTTTAAGAAGTGTTGGACAAAAAATTAATAAAGCAAAATCGCACCATGGGCAATATTGTCATTTGTAGTGATAGTGTCGAAATGGATCGAAATTTGGCTGCGAAATTGGACTCAGGGCACAAACTTGGGATCACGTGATTTTAGCCAAACTCCTTCGTTTGGTCCTCCGAATTAATTATGTCAAGCTGAAGAAATGCAGGACAGAAAATTAACAAAGAAAAATCGTGCCAGGGGCAATTTTGTCATTTGTCGCGACGGTGTCGAAATCGATCGAAATTTGGTAGGTTGATTGGAAACGGCATGCGAAAAGGGACTCAAGGCACGGACCCGGGATCACGGAATTTTAGCCAAATTCCTTCATTTGGGCCTCCAAATAATAAATTTCCTTATTAATTATGTAAGGTTGAAGAAGTGTTGGACAAAAAATTAACAAAGTAAAACCACACCAGGGGAAATTTTGTCATTTTCCGCGACAGTGTCGAAATGGGCCGGAATTTGACAGGTTGATTGGAAACTGCCCGTGAAATTGGACTCAGGACATAGATCCGGGATCACAGGATTTTTGTCAAATTCCTTCGTTTGGGCCTCCGAATGATTTATTTCCTTATTAATTATGTCAGGTTGAAGAAGTGTTGGACAGAAAATTAACAAAGAAAAACCGCACAAGGGGCAATTTTGTCACTTGGCGCGACGGTGTTGGAATGGGCAGAAACTTGGCTGGTTGATTGGAAACGGCGAGCGAAATTGGACTCGGGGCACAGACCTGGGATCACGGGATTTTATCCAAATTCCTTCGTTTTGGCCTCTGAATAATTAATTTCCTTATTAATTATGTCAGAATGAAGAAGTGTTGGACAGAAAATTAACAAAGCAAAACCGCACCAGGGGCAATTTTTCATTTGTCGTGACAGTATCGGAATGGGCCGAAATTTGGCGGGTTGATTGGAAACGGCTCATGAAATTGGACTCGGGGCACAAACTCGGGATCACGGGATTTTAGCCAAATTCCTTCGTTTGGGCCTCCGAATAATTAATTTCCTTATTAATTATGAAGTGTTGGACAGAAAATTAACAAAGCAAAACCGTACCAGGGACAATTTTTCCTTTGTCGCGACGGTGTCGGAATGGGCCGAAATTTGGTAGGTCGATTTGAAACGGTGCGTGAAATTGGAGTCGTGGCGCAGACTTGGGATCACGGGATTTTAGCTAAATTCATTTGTTTGGGCCTCCGAATAATTAATTTCATTATTAGTTATGTCAGGTTGAAGAAGTGTTAAACAGAAAATTATCAAAGCAAAACCGCACCAGGGGCAATTTTGCCATTTTTCACGAAGGTGTCGGAATGGGCCGAAATACGACTGGTTGATTGTAAACAGCCCGTGAAATTGGACTCGGGGCTCAAACCCGGGATCACGGGATTTTAGCCAAATTCCTTCATTTGGGCTTTCGAATAGTTAATTTTCTAATTAATTATGTCAGGTTGAAGAAGTGCTGGACAGAACATTAACAAAGAAAAACCGCACTAGGGGCAATTTTCTCATTTGTCGGGAGGGTGTCGAAGTCGGCCGAAATTTGGCAGGTTGATTGGAAACGGCCCGTGAAATTGGACTCGGGGCACAGACCCGAGATCACGAATTTTAGCCAAACTTCGTCGTTTCGGCCTCCGAATAATTAATTTCCATATTAATTACGTCAGGTTAATGAAGTGCTGGACAGAAATTTAACAAAGAAAAACCGCACCTGGGGTAATTTTGTCATTTGTCGCGACGGTGTCGAAATCGGTTAAAATTTGGCAGGTTGATTGGAAACGGCCCGCGAAATTGGACTCGGGGCACAGACCCGAGATCATGGGATTTTAGCCAAATTCCTTCATTTGGGACTTTGAATAATTAATTTCCTTATTAATTATGTCGGGTTGAAGAAGTGCTGCACAGAAAATTAACAAAGGAAAACCGCACCAGGGTCAATATTGTCATTTGTAGCGACGGTGTCGGAATGGGTCAAAATTTGGCAGGTTGATTGGAAACGGCACGCAAAATTGGACTCGGGGTATAGAACCGGGATCACGGGATTTTAGGCAAATTCCTTCGTTAGGGCGTCCGAATAATAAATTTCCTTATTAATTATGTCTAGTTGGAGAAGCGTTGGACAGAAAATTAATAAAGCAAAACCGGACCTGAGGTAATTTTATCATTTTTCACGATGGTGTCGGAATGGGCCAAAATTTCGCAGGTTGATTGGAAATGGCCCGCGAAATTGGACTCGGGGCACAGACCCGGTATCACGAGATTTTAGCCAAGCTACTTCATTTGGGCCTCCGAATAATTAATTTCCATGTTAATTATGTCAGGTTGAAGAAGTGCTAGACAAAAAATTAACAAAGAATAACTGCGCTAATGGCAATTTTGTCATTTGTCGCGACGGTGTCGAAATCAATCGAAATTTGGCAAGTTGATTGGAAACGGCCCGCAAAATTGGACTCCGGGCACAGACCTCGGATCACAGGTTTTTAGCCACATTCCTTCGTCTCGGCCTCCGAATAATTAATTTCCTCATTAATTATGTCAGGTTGAAAAGTGTTGGACAGAAAATTAACAAAGCAAAACCGCACCAGGGGCAATATTGTCATTTGTCGCGACGGTGTCGGAATGGGCCAAAATTTGGCGGTTGATTGGAAACAGTCCGTGAAATTGGACATGGGGCACTGACTCGGGATCATGGGAATTTAGCCAAATTCCTTCGTTTGGGCTCCGAATAATAAATTTCCTTATTAATCATGTCAAGTTGAAGAAGTTTCGAACAAAAAATTATCAAAGAAAGACCGCACCAGGGGCAATTTTGTCATTTGTTGCGACGATGTCGGAATCGGCCGAAATTTGGAAGGTTGATTGGAAACAGCCCGTGAAATTGGACTCGAGGCACGGAACAGAGATCACGGGATTTTTGCCGAATTCGTTCGTTTGGGCCTCAGAATAATTAATTTCCTTATTAATTATGTCAGGTTGAAGAAGTGCTGGACAGAAAATAAACAAAGAAAGACCGTACCATGGGTAATTTTGTCATTTGTAGCGAAAGTGTCGGAATGGGCCGAAATTTGGAAGGTTGATTGGAAACAGCCCGCGAAATTGGACTCTGGGCACAGACCCGGATCATGGGATTTTTGCCAAATTCCTTCGTTTGGGCTTCTGAACAAGTAATTTCCTTATTAATTATGTCTGGTTGAAGACGTGTTGGACAGAAAATTAACAAAGAAAAACAGCACTAGGGACAATTTTATCATTTGGCACGACGAAGACGAAATGGGCAGAAATTTGGCAAGTTGATTGGAAAGGGCGCGCGAAATTGGACTCGGGGCACAGACCTGGGATCACGGGATTTTAGCCAAATTCCTTCGTTTGGGCCTCCGAATAATTAATTTCCTTATTAATTATGTCAGGATGAAGAAGTGCTGGACAGAAAATTAACAAAACAAAATCGCACCGAGGGCAATTTTGTCATTTGTCGCGACGGTGCCTGAATGGGCCAAAATTTGGCAGGTTGATTGGAAACGGCCCGCGAAATTGGACTCGGGGTATAGACTCGTGATCATGGGATTTTAGCCAAATTCCTTTGTTTGGGCATCCGAATAATTAATTTCCTTATTAATTATGTCAGGTTGAAAAAGTATTGGACAGAAAATTAACAAAGAAAAATCGCACCAGGGGTAATTTTGTCATTTGGCGCGACGGTGTCGGAATGGGCCGAAATTTGGTAGGGCGATTCAAAACAGCGCGAGATATTGGACTCGAGTCACAGACCTGGGATTCATGGGATTTTAGCCAAATTCATTCGTTTGGGGCTCCGAATAATTTATTTCCTTATTAATTATGTCAGGTTGAAGAAGTATTGGACAGAAAATTAACAAAGCAAAACCGCACCTGGGGCAATTTTGTCATTTTTCGCGACGGTGTCGAAATGGACCGAAATTTGGCAGGTTGATTGGAAATAGCCCGGGAAATTGGACTCAGGGCATAGACCCGAGATCACGGGATTTTTGCCAAATTCTTTCGTTTGGGGCTCCGAATAATTAATTTCCTTATTAATTATGTCAGGTTGAAGAAGTGTTGGACAGAAAATAAACAAAGCAAAATCACACCAGGGGCAATATTGTCATTTGTCGCGATGGAGCCGGAATAGGGCGAAATTTGGTCGGCTGATTGGAAACGGGCCGCGAAATTGGACTTGGGGCACAGACCTAGGATCACGGGATTTTGACCAAACTCCTTCGTTTTGGCCGCTGAATAATTAATTTTCGTATTAATTATGTTAGGTTGAAGAAGTGCTGGACAGAAAATTAACAAAGAAAAATCGCACCAGGGGCAACTTTGTCATTTGACGCGACAGTGTCGGAATGGCCGAAATTTGGCAGGTTGATCGAAAACGACCCACAAAATTTGACTCGGGGCATAGACTCGATATGACGGGTTTTTTGCCAAATTCCTTCGTTTGGGCCTCCGAATAATTTATTTTCTTATTAATTATGTCACTTTGAAGAAATGTTGGACAGAAAATTAACAAAGAAAAACCACACAAGGGAAATTTTTGTCACTTTGCGCGACGGTGTCGGAATGGGCTGAAATTTGGTAGGTTGATTGGAAACGGCGAGCGAAATTGGACTCGGGGTACAGACCCGGGATCACGGGATTTTTGCCAAATTCCTTCGTTTGGGCCTCTGAATAATTTATTTCCTTATTAATTATGTTAGGCTGAAGAAGTGTTGGGCAGAAAATTAACAAAGCAAAACCACACCAAGGGCAATTTTGTTATTTTTCGCGATGATATCGGAATGGGCCGAAATTTGACAAGTTGATTGGAAATGGCCCGCGAAATTGGACTCGGGGCACAGACCCGGGATCACGGGATTTTAGCTAAATTCCTTTGTTTGGACCTTCGAATAATTAATTTCCTTATTAATTATGTCAAGTTGAAGAAGTGCTAGACAAAAAATTGACAAAGAAAGACCGTACCGGGGGCAGTTTTGTAATTTGTCATGACAGTGTTGGAATGGGCCGAAATTTGAAAGGTTGATTGGAAACGGCTCGCGAAATTGGACTCAGGGCACAGACCCGAGATCACGAGATTTTTGCCAAATTCCTTCGTTTAGGCCTCCAAATAATTAATTTCCTTATTAATTATGTCAGGTTGAAGAAGTGCTGGACAAAAAATTAAACAAGAAAGACCACATCAAGGGTAATTTTGTCATTTGTCGCGACAGTGTCGAAATGGGCCGAAATTTGGAAGGTTGATTGGAAACGGCCGGCGAAATTGGACTTGGGGCACAGACCTGGGATCCCGGGATTTTTGCCAAATCCCTTCATTTAGGCCTCCGAATAATTAATTTCCTTATTAATTACGTCAGGTTGAAGAAGTGTTGGACAGAAAATTAAGAAAAAAAACCTCACAAGGGGCAATTTTGTCATTTGGCATGACATTGTCGAAATGGATCGAAATTTGGCGGGTTGATTGGAAACGGCGCACGAAATTGGACTCGGGGCACAGACCCGGGATCACAGGATTTTAGCCAAATTCTTTCGTTCGGGCCTTCGAATAATTAATTTTGTTATTAATTATGTCAGGTTGAAGAAGTGTTGGACAGAAAATTGACAAAGAAGACCGCACTAGGGGCAATTTTCTCATTTGTTGCGAAGGTGTCGGAATGGGCCGAAATTCGGAAGGTTGATTGGAAACGGCCCGCGAAATTGGACTCGGGGCACAGACCCGGGATCACGAAATTTCTGTCAAATTCCTTCGTTTGGACCTTCGAATGATTTATTTCCTTATTAATTATGTCAGGTTGAAGAAGGGCTGGACAGAAAATTAACAAAGAAAAACCGCACCCGGGGCAATTTTGTCATTTGTCGCAACGGTGTCGAAATGGGCCAAAATTTGGCAGGTTGATTGGAAACGGCCCGCGAAATTGGACTCGGGGCACAAACCAGGGATCACGGAATTTTAGCCAAATTCCTTCGTTTGGACCTCCGAATATATATTTCCATATTAATTATGTCAGGTTGAAGAAGTGCTGGACAGAAAATTAACAAAGCAAAACCGCACCAAGGGCAATTTTATCATTCTTTGAGACGGTGTCGAAATGGGCTGAAATTTGGCAGGTTGATTTGAAACGGCCCGCGAAATTGGACTCGGGGTACAGACCCGGTATCACGGGACTTTGGCCAAATTCCTTCGTTTGGGCCTCCGAATAATTAATTTCCTTATTAATTATGTCAGGTTTAAGAAGTGTTGGACAAAAAATTAATAAACCAAAATCGCACCATGGGCAATATTGTCATTTGTAGTGATAGTGTCGGAATGGATTGAAATTTGGCTAGTTGATTGGAAACAGCCTGCGAAATTGGACTCGGGGCACAAACCCGGGATCACGGGATTTTAGCCAAACTCCTTCGTTTGGTCCTCCGAATTAATTATGTCAAGTTGAAGAAATGCTGGACAGAAAATTAACAAAGAAAAATCGTGCCAGGGGCAATTTTGTCATTTGTCGCGACGGTGTCGAAATCGGTCAAAATTTGGTAGGTTGATTGGAAATGGCACGCGAAATTGGACATGGGGCACTGACTCGGGATCATGGGAATTTTGCTAAATTCCTTCGTTTGGGCTCCAAATAATAAATTTCCTTATTAATTATGTCAAGTTGAAGAAGTTTTGAACAAAAAATTATCAAAGAAAGACCACACCAGGGGCAATTTTGTCATTTGTTGCGACGGTGTCAGAATCGCCCGAAATTTGGAAGGTTGATTGGAAACGGCCCGCGAAATTGGACTCGAGGCACGGACCCGGGATCACGGGATTTTTGCCTAATTCCTTCGTTTGGGCCTCCGAATAATTAATTTCCTTATTAATTATGTCAGGTTGAAGAAGTATTGGACAGAAAATTAACAAAGCAAAACCGCACCTAGGGCGATTTTGTCATTTTTCGCGACGGTGTCGGAATGGACTGAAATTTGGCAGGTTGATTGGAAATAGCCCGGGAAAATGGACTCGGGGCATAGACCCAAGATCACGGGATTTTTGCCAAATTCTTTCGTTTGGGGCTCCGAATAATTAATTTTCATATTAATTATGTCAGGTTGAAGAAGTGTTGGACAGAAAATAAACAAAGCAAAATCACACCAGGGGCAATATTGTCATTTGTCGCGATGGAGCCGGAATAGGGCGAAATTTGATCGGCTGATTGGAAACTGGCCGTGAAATTGGACTTGGCGCACAGACCTAGGATCACGGGATTTTAACCAAACTCCTTCGTTTTGGCCGCTGAATAATTAATTTTCGTATTAATTATGTCAGGTTGAAGAAGTGCTGGACAGAAAATTAACAAAGAAAAACCGCACCAGGGGCAATTTTGTCATTTGACGCGACAGTGTCGGAATGGCCGAAATTTGGCAGGTTGATCAGAAACGACCCACAAAATTTGACTTGGGGCACAGACCCGATATCACGAGATTTTTGCCAAATTCCTTCGTTTGGGCCTCCGAATAATTTATTTCCTTATTAATTATGTCACTTTGAAGAAATGTTGGACAGAAAATTAACAAAGAAAAACCGCACAAGGGAAAATTTTGTCACTTCGCGCGACGGTGTCGGAATGGGCAGAAATTTGGTAGGTTGATTGGAAACGGCGAGCGAAATTGGACTCCGGGCACAGACCCGGGATCACGGGATTTTTGCCAAATTCCTTCGTTTCGGCCTCTGAATAATTTATTTCCTTATTAATTGTGTTAGGCTGAAGAAGTGTTGGACAGAAAATTAACAAAGCAAAACCACACCAGGGGCAATTTTGTTATTTTTCGCGATGGTGTCGAAATGGGCCAAAATTTGACAAGTTGATTGGAACGGCCCGTGAAATTGGACTCGGGGCACAGACCCGGGATCATGGGATTTTAGCAAAATTCCTTTGTTTGGACCTTCGAATAATTAGTTTCCTTATTAATTATGTCAAGTTGAAGAAGTGCTGGACAAAAAATTGACAAAGAAAGACTGTACTGGGGGCAGTTTTGTAATTTGTCATGACAGTGTCGGAATGGGCCGAAATTTGGAAGGTTGATTGGAAACGGCCCGCGAAATTGGACTCAGGGCACAGACCCGAGATCACGTGATTTTTGCCAAATTCCTTCGTTTAAGCCTCCAAATAATTAATTTCCTTATTAATTATGTCAGGTTGAAGAAGTGTTGGACAAAAAATTAAACAAGAAAGACCGCATCAAGGGTAATTTTGTCATTTGTCGCGACAGTGTTGGAATGGGCCGAAATTTGGAAGGTTGATTGGAAACGGCCGGCGAAATTGGACTTGGGGCACAGACCTGGGATCCCGGGATTTTTGCCAAATCCCTTCATTTAGGCCTCCGAATAATTTATTTCCTTATTAATTACGTCAGGTTGAAGAAGTGTTGGACAGAAAATTGAGAAAAAAAACCGCACAAGGGGCAATTTTGTCATTTGGCATGACATTGTCGGAATGGATCGAAATTTGGCGGGTTGATTGGAAACGGCGCACGAAATTGGACTTGGGGCACAGACCCTGGATCACAGGATTTTAGGAAATTAATTCTTTCGTTCGGGCCTCCGAATAATTAATTTCCTTATTAATTATGTCAGGTTGAAGAAGTGCTGGACAGAAAATTGACAAAGAGGACCGCACCAAGGGCAATTTTGTCATTTGTTGCGAAGGTGTCGGAATGGGCCGAAATTCGAAAGGTTGATTGGAAACGGCCCGCGAAATTGGACTCGGGGCACAGACTTTAGATCACAGGATTTCTGTCAAATTCCTTCGTTTGGACCTTCGAATGATTTATTTCCTTATTAATTATGTCAGGTTGAAGAAGTGTTGGACAGAAAATTAACAAAAAAAAACCGCAAAAGGGGCAATTTTGTCACTTGCGCAACGGTGTCGTAATGGGCCAAAATTTGGCAGGTTGATTGGAAACGGCGAGCGAAATTGGCCTCGGGGCACAGACCCAAGATCACGGGATTTTAGCCAAATTCCTTCGTTTTGGCCTCCGAATAATTAATTTCCTTATTAATTATGTCCGAATGAAGAAGTGTTGGATAGAAAATTAACAAAGCAAAACCGCACCAAGCGCAATTTTTCATTTGTCACGACGGTGTTGGAATGGGCCGAAATATGGCAAGTTGATTGGAAACGGCCCGCGAAATTGGACTCGGGTCACAAACCCGGGATCACGGGATTTTAGGCAAATTCCTTCGTTTGGGCCTCTGTATAATTAATTTACTTATTAATTATGTCAAGTTGGAAAAGTGTTGGATTGAAAATCAACAAAGAAAAACTGCACCAGGGGCAATTTTGTCATTTGACGCGACGGTGTCAGAATGGGCTGAAATTTCGTAGGTCGATTCGAAATGGTGCGTGAAATCGGAGTCGAGGCACAGACCTGGGATCACGGGATTTTTGCCAAATTCATTCGTTTGGGCCTCCGAATAATTAATTTCCTTTTTAATTATGTCAAATTGAAGAAGTGTTAAATAGAAAATTATCAAAGCAAAACTGCACCAGGGGCAATTTTATCATTTTTCTCAACGGTGCCGGAATGGGCCGAAATACGACAGGTTGATTGTAAATAGCCCGCGAAACTGGACTCCAGGCACAGTCCCGGGATCACAGGATTTTAGCCAAATTCCTTCGTTTGGGCTTCTGAATAATTAATTTCCTTATTAATTATGTCAGGTTGAAGAAATGTTGGACAGAAAATTAAGAAAGAAAAACCGAACCAGGGATAATATTATCATTTGTCGTGACGGTGTCGGAATGGATCAAAATTTGGCAGGTTTATTGTAAACAACTTGCGAAATTGGACTAGGGGCACAGACCCGTGATCACAGGATTTTAGCCAAACTCCTTCGTTTGGGGCTCCGAATAATTAATTTTTGTGTTAATTATGTCAGGTTGAAGAAGTGCTGGACAAAAAATTAACGAAGAAAAATCACACCAGGGGCAATTTTGTCATTTGTCGCAACGGTGTCGGAATGGGCTGAAATTTGGCAGGTTGATTGGAAACGGCTCGTGAGTTTTGACTAGGGGCAAAGACCCCAGATCAGGGGATTTTAGCCAAACTTCTTAGTTTGGGCCTCCGAATAATTAATTTTCGTATTAATTATGTCAGGTTGAAGAAGTGTTGTATAGAAAATTAACAAAGGAAACCCGCACAAGGGGCAGTTTTGTCATTTGTCTTGACGGTGTCGAAATCGGTCGAAATTTGGCCGGTTGATTGGAAACGGCCCGTGAAATTGGACTCGGGGCACAGACCCTAGATCACGGGATTTTAGCCAAACTCCGTCGTTTCGGCCTTCGAATAATTAATTTTCGTATTAATTATGTCAAGTTGGAGAAGTGTTGGACAGAAAATTAATAAAGCAAAACTGCACATGGGGCAATTTCATCATTTTTCGCGACGGTGTCGAAATGGGCCAAAATTTGGCAGGTTGATTGTAAATGGCCCGTGAAATTGGACTTGGGGCACGGACCCGGGATCATAGGATTTTAGGCAAATTCCTTCGTTTGGGCCTCCAAATAATTAATTTCCTTATTAATTATGTCAAGTTGGAGAATTGTTGGACAGAAAATTAATAAAGCAAAATTGCACCTGGGGCAATTTCATCATTTTTCGCGACGGTGTCGAAATGGGCCGAAATTTGGCAAGTTGATTGGAAACGGCCCGCGAAATTAGACTCGGGGCACAGACCTGGTATCACGGGATTTTAGCCAAACTCCTTCGTTTGGGCCTCCGAATAATTAATTTCCATGTTAATTATGTCAGGTTGAAGAAGTGCTGGATAGAAAATTAACAAAGAATAAGCGCACCAATGGCAATTTTGTCATTTGTCGTAACGGTGTCAAAATCAGTCGAAATTTGGCAGGTTGATTGGAAACGGCCCGCGAAATTAGACTCTGGGCACAGACCCCAGATCACGTGTTTTTAGCCACATTCCTTCGTTTGGGCCTCCGAATAATTAATTTCTATATTAATTATGTCAGGTTGAAAAAGTGTTGGACAGAAAATTAACAAAGCAAAACCACACCAGGGGCAATATTGTCATTTGTCGCGATGGTGTCGAAATGGGCCGAAATTTGGCAGCTTGATTGGAAATGGACCGACATTTGGCAGGTCGATTGGAAACGGCCCGCGAAATTGAAGTCGAGGCACAGACCCGGGATCACGGGATAATAGCAAAATTCCTTCGTTTGGGCCTCCGAATAATTATTTTCCTTATTAATTATGTCAGGTTGAAGAAGTGTTGGACAGAAAATTAACAAAGAAAAATCGCACCAGTCATTTGTCGCGACTGTGTTGGAATTGGGTAAAATTTGGCAGCTTGATTGGAAACGGCCTGCGAAATTGGACTCGGGGCACAGACACAGGATCACGGGATTTTTGTCAAATTCCTTCGTTTAGGCCTCTGAATAATTAATTTCCTTATTAATTATGTCAAGTTGAAGAAGTGCTGGACAGAAAATTAAACAAGAAAGACCGCACCCGGGGCAATTTTGTCATTCATTACGACAGTGTCGGAATGGGCTGAAATTTGGAAGGTTGATTGGAAACGGCCCGCGAAATTGGACTCGGGGCACAAACCTGGGATCACGGGATTTTTGCCAAATTACTTCATTTGGGCCTCCGAATAATTAATTTCCTTATTAATTACTTCAGGTTGAAGAAGGGTTGGACAGAAAATTAACAAAGAAAAACTGCACAAGGGGCAATTTCATCATTTAGCGCGACGGTGTCGGAATGGGTTGAAATTTGTCAGGTTGATTGGAAACGGCGAGTGAAATTGGACTCGGGAAACAGACTCGGGATCACGGGTTTTTGGCCAAATTCATTCGTTTTGGCCTCCCAATAATTAATTTCCTTATCAACTATGTCAGGTTGAAGAAGTGCTGGACATAAAATTAACAAAGAATGATCGAACCAGGGGCAATTTTGTCATTCGTCGTGACGGTGTCGGAATGGGCCTAAATTTGGTAGTTTGATTGGAAATGGCCCGCGAAATTGGACTTAGGGCACAAACTCGGGATCTCGGGAATTTTTTCAAATTCCTTCGTTTAGGACTCCGGATGATTTATTTCCTTATTAATCATGTCAGGTTGAAGAAGTGTTGGACAGAAAATTAACAAAGAAAGACCGCACAAGGGGCAATTTTGTCACTTGGCGCGACGGTGTCGGAATGGGCTGAAATTTGGCAGGTTGATTGGAAATGGCGAGCGAAATTAGACTCGGGGCATAGACTCTAGATCGTGGGATTTTAGCCAAATTCCTTCGTTTTGGCCTCCGAATAATTAATTTCCTTATTAATTATGTCAGAATGAAGAAGTGTTGGACAAAAAATTAACAAAGCAAAACCGCACCAGGGGCAATTTTTCCTTTGTCGCGACGGTGTCGAAATGGGCCGAAATTTGGCAGGTTTATTGGAAACGGCCCGCAAAATTAGACACGGGGCACAAACCCAGGATCACGGGATTTTAGCCAAATTCGTTCATTTGGGCCTCCGAATAATTAATTTCCTTATTAATTATGTCAGGTTGAAAAAGTGTTGGACAGAAAATTAACAAAGAAAAATCGTAGCAGGGACAATTTTGTCATTTGTCACGACGGTGTCGAAATCAGTCGAAATTTGGAAGGTTGATTGGAAACAGCCCTCGAAATTGGACTCGGGGCACAGTCCTGGGATAACGGGATTTTTGCCAAATTGCTTCATTTGGGCCTCCAAATAATTAATTTCCTTATTAATTACGTCAGGTTGAAGAAGTGCTGGATAGAAAGTTAACAAAGAAAAACCACACAAGGGGCAATTTTGTCATTTGGCGCGGCGGTGTCGGAATGGGTCGAAATTCGGTAGGTTGATTAGAAATGGAGCGCGAATTGGACTCGAGGAACAGACCCGGGATCACGGGATTTTAGACAAATTCCTTCGTTTGGGCCTCCGAATAATTAAATTCCTTATTAATTATGTTAGGTTGAAGAAGTGTTAAACAGAAAATTATCAAAGCAAAACTGCACCAGGGGCAATTTTGTCATTTTTTGCGACGGTGTCGGAATGGGCCGAAATATGACACGTTGATTGTAAACAGCCCGCGAAATTGGACTCGGGGCACAGGCTCGGGATCACGGGATTTTAGCCAAATTCCTTCGTTTGGGCTTCCGAATAATTAATTTCCTTATTAATTATGTCAGGTTGAAGAAGTGCTGGACAAAAAGTTAACAAAGAAAAATCGCACCAGGGGCAATTTTGTCATTTGTCATGATGGTGTCGGAATCGGACGAAATTTTGTAGGTTGATTAGAAGCGGCGTGCGAAATTGGACTCGGGACACAGACTCGGGATCACGGGATTTTAGCCAAATTCCTTCGTTTGGGCCTCCGAATAATTAATTTCCTTATTAATTATGTCAGGTTGAAGAAGTGCTGGACAGAAAATTAACAAAGAAAAACCGCACCAGGGGCAATTTTGTCATTTGTCGGGACGGTGTCGGAATGGGCCAAAATTTGGCAGGCTGAGTGGAAATGGCCCGCGAAATTGGACTCGGGGCACAGACCCGATATCACGGTATTTTAGCCAAATTCCTTCGTTTGGTCCTCTGAATACTTAATTTCCTTATTAATTATGTCAGGTTGAAGAAGTGCTGCACAGAAAATTAACAAAGCAAAATCGCACCAAGGACAATTTTGTCATTTTTCTCGATGGTGTCGGAATGGGCTAAAATTTGGCAGGTTGATTTGAAACGGCCCGCGAAATTAGACTCGGGGCACAGATCCGAGATCACGGGATTTTAGCAAAATTCCTTTTTAATTATGTCAGGTTGAAGAAGTGTTGGACTGAAAATTAATAAAGCAAAGCTGCACTAGGTGGTAATATTTTCATTTGTCGCGACGGTGTCGGAATGGATCAAAATTTGGCAGGTTGATTGGAAGCAGCTCTCGAAATTGGAGTAGGGGCACAGACCCATGATCACGAGATTTTACCCAAACTCCTTCCTTTGGACCTCCGAATAATTAATTTCCGTGTTAATTATTTCGGGTTGAAGAAGTGCTGGACAGAAAATTAACAAAGAAAAATCGCACCAAGGGCAATTTTGTTATTTGTCGTGACGGTGTCGGAATGGGCCAAAATTTGGCAACTTGATTGGAAACGGCCCGCAAAATTGGACTAGGGGCACAGACCCCGGATTACGGGATTTTAGCCAAACTCCTTCGTGTGGGCCTTCGAATAATTAATTTTCGTATTAATTATGTCAGGTTGAAGAAGTGCTGGATAGAAAATTAACAAAGAAAAACCGCACCAGGGGCAATTTTGTCATTTGTCGTGATGGTGTCGAAATCGGTAGAAATTTGGCAGGTTGATTGGAAACGGCCCGTGAAATTGGACTCAGGGCACAGACCCGGGATCATAGGATTTTATCCAAATTCATTCATTTGGGCCTCCGAATAATTTATTTCCTAATTAATTATGTCAAGTTGAAGAAGTGCTGCACAGAAAATTAACAAAGCAAACCGCACTAGGGGCAAAATTGTTATTTGTCGCGACGGTGTCGGAATGGGCCGAAATTTGGCAGGTTGATTGGAAACGGCCCACGAAATTAGACTCGGTGCAAAAAATTAGGATCACGGGATTTTAGGCAAATTCCTTCATTTGGACCTTCGAATAATTAATTTCCTTATCAATTATGTTAGGTTGGAGATGTGTTGGACAGAAAATTAATAAAGCAAAACCGCACCTGGGGCAATTTTATCATTTTTCACGACGGTGTCGAAATGGGCTGAAATTTGACAGGTCGATTGGAAACGACCCACGAAATTGGACTCGAGGTACAGACTCGGTATCACGGGATTTTAGTCAAACTCCTTCGTTTGGGCCTCCGAATAATTAATTTTCGTGTTAATTATGTTAGGTTGAAGAAGTGCTGGACAGAAAATTAACAAAGAATAAATGCACCAATAGCAATTTCATCATTTGTCGAGACGGTGTCGAAATTTGGCAGGTTGATTGGAAACGGCCCTCGAAATTGAACACGAGGCACAGACCCCGGATCACAGGTTTTTAGCTACATTCCTTCGTTTGGGCGTCCAAATAATTAATTTCCCTATTAATTATGTCAGGTTGAAGAAGTGCTGGACAGAAAATTAACAAAGAATAAATGCACCAATAGCAATTTCATCATTTGTCGAGACGGTGTCGAAATTTGGCAGGTTGATTGGAAACGGCCCTCGAAATTGAACACGAGGCACAGACCCCGGATCACAGGTTTTTAGCTACATTCCTTCGTTTGGGCGTCCAAATAATTAATTTCCCTATTAATTATGTCAGGTTGAAGAAATGGTGGACAGAAAATTAACAAAGCAAAACCGCACCAAGGGCAATTTTATCATTTGTTGCGACGATGTCGGAATGGACCGAAATTTGGCAGGTTGATTGGAAACGGCCTGCGAAATTGGACTCGGGGCACCGACTAGGGATCACGGGATTTGAGCAAAATTCCTTCGTTTGAGCCTACGAATAATAAATTTCCTTATTATTTATGTCGAGTTGAAGAAGTATTGGACAAAAAATTAACAAAGCAAAACCGCACCATGGGCGATTTTGTCATTTTTTGCGACGGTGTCAGAATGGGCCAAAATATGGCAGGTTGATTGGAAACGACCCGGGAAATTAAACTCGGGGCACAGACCCGAGATCACGGGATTTTAGCCAAATTCTTTAATTTAGGCCTCCGAATAATTAATTTCCTTATTAATTATGTTAGGTTGAAGAAGTGTTGGGTAGAAAATTAACAAAGAAAAACGCACAAGGGGCAATTTTGTCACTTGGCGCGACGGTGTCGAAATGGGCCGAAATTTGGTAGGTTGATTGGAAACGAGCGAAATTGGACTTGGGGCACATACCCGGGATCACGGGATTTTAGCTAAATTCCTTCGTTTTGGCCTCCGAATAATTAATTTCCTTATTAATTATGTCAGAATGAAGAAGTGTTGGACAAAAAATTAACAAAGTAAAACCGCACCAGGGGCAATTTTTCATTTGTCGCGACAGTGTCGTAATAGGGCCAAAATTTTACAGGTTGACTAGAAACGGCCCGCGAAATTGGACTCGGGGCACAGACCCGGTATCACGGGATTTTAGCCAAACTCCTTCATTTGGGCCTCCGAATAATTAATTTCTGTGTTAATTATGTCAGGTTGAAGAAGTGCTGGACAGAAAATTAACAAAGAATTACCACACCCATGGCAATTTTGCCATTTGTCGCGAAGGTGTCGAAATCAGTCGAAATTTGGCAGGTTGATTGGAAACAGCCCGCGAAAATTGAACTCGGGGCACAGACCCTGGATCACAAGTTTTTAGCTACATTCCTTCATTTGGGCCTCCGAATAATTAATTTCCTTATTAATTACGTCAGGTAGAAGAAGTGTTGGACAGAAAATTAACAAAGAAAAATCGCATAAGGGGCAATTTCGTCATTTAGCGCGACGGTGTCGGAATAGGTTGAAATTTGGCAGGTTGATTGGAAACGGCGGGCGAAATTGGACTCGGGGAACAGACTCGGGATCACGGGATTTTAGCCAAATTCCGTCGTTTGGGCCTCCGAATAATTAATTTCCTTATTAATTATGTCAGGTTGAAGAAGTGCTGGATAGAAAATTTACAAAGAATGATCGAACCTGGGGCAATTTTGTCATTCATCACGACGGTGTCGGAATGGGCCGAAATTTGGAAGTTTGATTGGAAACGGCTCGCGAAATTGGACTCGGGGCACAAACCCGAGATCACGGGACTTTTGTCAGATTCCTTCGTTTGGGACTCCGAATGATTTATTTCCTTATTAATTATGTTCAGTTGAAGAAGTGTTGGACAGAAAATTAACAAAGAAAAGCCACACAAGGGGCAATTTTGTCACTTGGCGCGACGGTGTTGTAATGGGCCGAAATTTGGAAGGTATATTGGAAACGACCCTCGAAATTGGACTCTGGGCACAGACCCGGGATCACGGGATTTTCGCCAAATCCCTTCGTTTGGGCCTATGAATAACTAATTTCCTTATTAATTATGTCAGGTTGAAAAAGTGTTGGACAGAAAATTAACAAAGAAAAACCGCACTAGGGGCAATTTTGTCATTTGGCGCGACGAAGTCGGAATGGGTAGAAATTTTGCAGGTTGATTGGAAAGGGCGCGCGAAATTGGACTCAGGGCACAGACCCGGGATCGCGGGATTTTAGCCAAATTCCTTCATTTGGGCCTCTGAATAATTAATTTCCTTATTAATTATGTCAGGTTGAAAAAGTGTTGGACAGAAAATTAACAAAGAAAAATCGCACCAGGGGCAATTTTGTCATTTGTTGCGACGGTGTCGGAATGGGCCGAAATTTGTGAGGTCGATTCGAAACAGCGCGAGAAATTGGACTCGAGGCACAGACCGGGGATTCATGGGATTTTAGTCATATTCGTTCATTTGGGCCTCCGAATAATTAATTTCCTTATTAAATTTGTCAGGCTGAAGAAGTATTGGACTGAAAATTAACAAAGCAAAACCGCACCAGGGGCGATTTTGTCATTTGCCGCGATGGAGTCGGAATGGGGCGAAATTTGGCAGGTTGATTGGAAACTGCCCGCGAAATTGGACTTGGGGTACAAACCCGGGATCACGGGATTTTAACCAAACTCCTACGTTTTGGCCTCCGAATAATTAATTTCCGTATTAATTATGTCAGGTTGAAGAAGTGCTAGACAAAAAATTATCAAAAAAAAACCGCTCCAGGGGCAATTTTGTCATTTGTCGCGACGGTGTCGGAATGGGCCCAAATTTGGCAGGTTGATTGGAAACGGCCCGGGAAATTGGACTCGGGGCACAGACTCGTGATCACGGGATTTTAGCCAAATTCCTTCATTTGGGTCTCCGAATAATTAATTTCCTTATTAATTATGTCAGGTTGAAAAAGTGTTGGACAGAAAAGTAACAAAGAAAAATCGCACCAGGGGCAATTTTGTCATTTGGCGCGACGGTGTCGGAATGGGCCAAAATTTGGTAGGTCGATTCGAAACGGCGTGAGAAATTGGACTCGAGGCACAGTCCTGGGATACATGGGATTTTAGCCAAATTCGTTCGTTTGGGCCTCCGAATAATTAATTTCCTTATTAATTTTGTCAGGCTGAAGAAGTATTGGACTAAAAATTAACAAAGCAAAACCGCACCAGGGGCGATTGTCATTTGGCGTGACGGTGTCGGAATGGGCCGAAATTTGGTAGGTCGATTCGAAACGGCACGAGAAATTTGACTCGAGACACAGACCTGGGATTCATGGGATTCTACCCATATTTGTTTGTTTGGGCCTCCGAATAATTAATTTCCTTATTAATTTTGTCAGGATGAATAAGTATTGGACTAAAAATTAGCAAAGCAAAGCCGCACCAGGGGCGATTTTGTCATTTGTCGCGATGGAGTCGGAATGGGGTGAAATTGGGCAGGTTGATTGGAAACGGACCGCGAAATTGGACTCGGGGCACAGACTCGTGATCACGGGATTTTAGCCAAATTCCTTCATTTGGGCCTCCAAATAATTATTTTCCTTATTAATTATGTCAAGTTGAAAAAGTGTTGGACAGAAAATTAACAAAGAAAAATCGCACCAGGGGCAATTTTGTCATTTGGCGCTACAGTGTCGGAATGGGCCGAAATTTGGCATGTCGATTGGAAATGGCCTGCGAAATTGGACTTGGGGCACAAACCCGGGATCACGGGATTTTAACCAAACTCCTACGTTTTGGCCTCCGAATGATTAATTTCCATATTAATTATGTCAGGTTTAAGAAGTGCTGGACAAAAAATTATCAAAGAAAAACCGCTCCAGGGGCGATTTGGTCATTTGTTGCGACGGTGTCGGAATGGGCCGAAATTTGGTAGGTCGATTCGAAACGGCGCGAGAAATTGGACTCGAGGCACAAACCTGGGATTCATGGGATTTTAGCCAAATTCGTTCGTTTGGGCCTCAGAATAATTAATTTCCTTATTAATTTTGTTAGGCTGAAAAAGTATTGGACTGAAAATTAACAAAGCAAAACCGCACCAGGGGCGATTTTTTCATTTGTCGTGATGGAGTCAGAATGGGGTGAAATTTGGCAAGTTGATTGGAAACGGCCCGCGAAATTGGACTTGGGGCACAAACCCAGGATCACGGGATTTTAACCAAACTCCTACGTTTTGGCCTCCGAATAATTAATTTCCGCATTAATTATGTCAGGTTGAAAAAGTGTTGGACAGAAAATTAACAAAGAAAAACCGCACTAGGGGCAATTTCGTCATTTGGCGCGACGAAGTCGGAATGGGCAGAAATTTTGCAGGTTGATTGGAAAGGGTGCGCGAAATTGGACTCGGGGCACAGACTCGGGATCGTGGGAATTTAGCTAAATTCCTTCGTTTGGGCCTCCGAATAATTAATTTCCTTATTAATTATGTCAGGTTGAAAAAGTGTTGGACAGAAAATTAACAAAGAAAAATCGCACCAGGGGCAATTTTGTCATTTGGCGCGACGGTGTCGGAATGGGCCGAAATTTGGTAGGTCGATTCGAAATGGCGCGAGAAATTGGTCTCGAGGCACAGACCTGGGATTCATGGGATTTTAGCCAAATTCGTTCGTTTCGGACTCCGAATAATTAATTATTAATTTTGTCAGGCTGAAGAAGTATTGGACTGAAAATTAACAAAGCAAAACCGCACCTGGGGCGATTTTGCCATTTTTCGCGATGGTGTCGAAATGGGCTGAAATTTGACAGCTTGATTGGAAACGGCCCAGGAAATTGGACTCGGGGCACAGACCTGAGATCACGGGATTTTAGCCAAATTCTTTCGTTTGGGCCTCCGAATAATTAATTTCCTTATTAATTATGTCAGGTTGAAGAAGTGTTGGACAGAAAATTAACAAAGCAAAACCACACCAGGGGCAATATTGTCATTTGTCGCGATGGAAGTCGGAATGGGGCGAAATTTGGCAGGTTGATTGGAAACGGCCCACGAAATTGGACTTGGAGCACAAACCCGGGATCACGGGATTTTAACCAAACACCTACGTTTTGGCCTCCGAATAATTAATTTCTTATTAATTATATCAGGTTGAAGAAGTGCTGGACAAAAAATTATCAAAGAAAAACCGCTCCAGGGGCAATTTTGTTATTTGTCGCGACGGTGTCGGAATGGGCCAAAATTTGGCAGGTTGATTGGAAACGGCCCGCAAAATTGGACTTGAGGCACAGACCCGGGATCACGAGATTTTTGCCAAATTCCTTCTTTTGGACCTTCGAATTATTTATTTCCTTATTAATTATGTCAGGTTGAAGAAGTGTTGGACCAAAAATTAAAAATGAAAAACCGCACAAGGGACAATTTTGTCACTTGGCGCGACGGTGTTGGAATGGGCCAAAATTTGGCAGGTCGATTTGAAACGGCGAGCGAAATTGGACACGAGGCACAGACCCGGGATCATGGGATTTTAGTTAAATTCCTTCGTTTTGGCCTCCGAATAATTAATTTCCTTATTAATTAAGTCAAAATGAAGAAGTGTTGGACAGAAAATTAACAATGCAAAACCGCACCAGGGGAAATTTTTCATTTGTCGCGACGGTGTCGGAATGGGCCAAATTTTGGCAGGTTGATTGGAAACAGCCCGCGAAATTGGACTCAAGGCACAAACCCGGGATCACGGGATTTTAGCCAAATTCCTTCGTTTAGGCCTCGGAATAATTAGTTTCCTTATTAATTATATCAGGTTGAAGAAGTGTTGGAAAGAAAATTAACAAAGTAAAACCACACCAGGGGCTATTTTGTCATTTGGAGCGACGGTGTCGGAATGGGTCAAAATTTGGCAGGTTGATTGGAAACGGCACAAGAAATTGGACCGGGACATTGACCCGAGATCACGGGATTTTAGCCAAATTCCTTTGTTTGGGCCTCCGAATAATTAATTTCCTTATTAATTATGTTAGGTTGAAGAAGTGCTGGACAGAAAATTAACAAAGCAAAATCGCACTAGGGGCAATATTGTCATTTGTCGCGACGGTGTTGGAATGGGCCGAAATTTGGCATGTCGATTGGAAACGGCCCGCGAAATTGGACTCGGGGCACCGACCCGGGATCATGGGATTTTTGCCAAATTCCTTCGTTTGGGCCTCCGATTAATTAATTTCCTTATTAATTATGTCAGGTTGAAGAAGTGCTGGATAGAAAATTAAACAAGAAAGACCGCACCAGGGGCAATTTTGTCATTTGTCGCGATAGTGTCGGAATGGGCCAAAATTTGGAAGGTTGATTGGAAACGGCCCGTAAAATTGGACTCGGGGCAGAGACCTTGGATCTTGGGAATTTTGCCAAATTCCTTCATTTGGGCCTCCGAATAATTAATTTCCTTATTAATTACGTTAGGTTGAAGAAGTGTTGGACAGAAAATTAACAAAGAAAAATCGCACGATGGGCAATTTTGTCATTTGGCGCAACAGTGTCGGAATGGGTCGAAATTTGGCAGGTTGATTGGAAATGGCGCATGAAATTGGACTAGGGGCATGGACCTGGGATCACGGGATTTTAGCCGAATTCCTTCGTTTTGGCCTTCGTATAATTAATTTCCTTATCAATTATGTTAGAATGGAGAAGTGTTGGACAGAAAATTAACGAAGCAAAACCGCACCAGGGGCAATTTTTCATTTGTCGAGACAGTGTCGGAATGGGCCAAAATTTTGAGGGTTGATTGGAAATGGCTCACGAAATTGGATTCGGGGTAAAAACCCAGGATCACGGGATTTTAGCCAAATTCCTTCGTTCGAGCCTCCAAATAATTAATTTCGATATTAATTATTTCCGATTGGAAAAGTGTTGGACAGAAAATTAACAAAGAAAAACCGTACCAGGGGCAATTTTTTCATTTGGCGCGACGGTGTCGGAATGGGCTGAAATTTGGTAGGTCGATTCGAAACGGCTCGTGAAATTGGAGTCGAGGCACAGACCAGGGATCATGGGATTTTAGCCAAATTCATTCGTTTCGGCCTCCGAATAATTAATTTCCTTATTAATTATGTCTGGTTGAAGAAGTGTTAAACAGAAAATTATCAAAGCAAAACCGCACCAGGGGCAATTTCGTCATTTTTCCCGACGATGTCGAAATGGGCCGGAATATGACAGGATGATTGTAATAGCCCGCGAAATGGGACTCGGGGCACAAACCCGGGATGACGGGATTTTAGCCAAATTCCTTCGTTTGGGCTTTCGAGTAATTAATTTCCTTATTAATTATGTCAGGTTGAAGAAGTGCTGGACAGAAAATTAACAAAGAAAAACCGCACCAGGGGCAATTTTGTCATTTGTCGTGATGGTGTCGGAATAGGACGAAATTTGGTAGGTTGATTAGAAACGGCGTGCAAAATTGGACTCGAGACACAGACCCGAGATCACGGTATTTTAGCCAAATTCCTTCGTTTGGGCCTCCGAACAATTAATTTCCTAATTAATTATCTCAGGTTGAAGAAGTGCTTGACAGAAAATTAACAAAGAAAAATCGCACCAGGGGCAATTTTGTCAGTTGTCGCGATGGTGTCAGAATGGGCCAAAATTTGGCAAGCTGATTGGAAACGGCCCACGAAATTGGACTCGGGGTACAAACCCGATATCACGAAATTTTAACCAAATTCCTTCGTTTGGGCCTCCGAATACTTAATTTCCTTATTAATTATGTCAGGTTGAAGAAGTGCTGCACAGAAAATTAACAAAGCAAAATCGCACCGGGGGCAATTTTGTCATTTGTCGTGATGGTGTCGGAATTGGTCAAAATTTGGTTGGTTGATTAGAAACGGAGTGTGAAATTGGACCCGAGACATAGACCCGGGGTCACGGTATTTTAGCCAAATTCCTTCATTTGGGCCTCCAAATAATTAATTTCCTTATTAATTATGTTAGGTTGAAGAAGTGCTGGACAGAAAATTAACAAAGAAAAACCGCACCAGGGGCAATTTTGTCATTTGTCGTGACGGTCGGAATGGGCCAAAATTTGGCAGGCTAATTGGAAACGGCCCGCAAAATTGGACTCGGGGCATAGACCCGATATCACGGAATTTTGGCCAAATTCCTTCGTTTGGGCCTCCGAATACTTAATTTTCTTATTAATTATGTCAGGTTGAAGAAGTGCTGCACAAAAAATTAATGAAGCAAAATCACAACGGGGGCAATTTTGTTATTTTTTGCGACGGTGTTCGAATGGGCCGAAATTTGGCAGGTTGATTGGAGACAGCTCGCGAAATTGGACTCGAGGCATAGACCCGGGATCACGGGATTTTACCAAAATTCCTTCTATTGGGCCTCGAAATAATTAATTTACTTATTAATTATGTCAGGTTAAAGAAGTGTTGGACATAAAATTAATAAAGCAAAACCGCACCAGGGGTAATATTGTCATTTGTCGCGACGGTGTCGGAAAGGATCAAAATTTGGCAGGTTGAATGGAAACAGCTCGCGAATTGGACTAGGGGCACAGACTCATGATCACGGGATTTTAGCCAAACTCCTTCATTTGGGCCTCCGAATAATTAATTTTCGTGTTAATTATGTTATGTTGAAGAAGTGCTGGACAGAAAATTAACGAAGAAAAATCGTTCCAGGGGCGATTTTGTCATTTATCACGACGGTGTCGGAATGGACCGAAATTTGGAAGGTTGATTGGAAACGGCCCACGAAATTGGACTAGGGGCACAGAACCTGGATCATGGGATTTTAGCCAAACTCCTTCGTTTGGGCTTCCGACTAATTAATTTCTGTATTAATTATGTCAGGTTGAAGAAGTACTGGACAGAAAATTAACAAAGAAAAAACGCACCATGGGCAATTTTGTTATTTGTCGTGACGATGTCGAAATCGGTCGAAATTTGGCAGATCGATTGGAAACGGCCCGTGAAATTGTACTTGGGGCATAGACCCGGGATCACAGGATTTTAGCCAAACTCCGTTGTTTCGGCCTCCGAATAATTAATTTCTATATTAATTATGGCAGGTTAACGAAGTGCTGGACACATAATTAACAAAGAAAAATTGCACCAGGGGCAATTTTGTCATTTGTCGCGACAGTGTCGAAATTGGTCAAAATTTGGCAGGTTGATTGGAAACGGCCCGTGAAATTGGATTCGGGGCACAGACCTGGATAACGGGATTTTAGCCAAATTCCTTCGTTTGGGCCTCCGAATAATTAATTTACTTATTAATTATGTTAGGTTGAAGAAGGGTTGCACAAAAAATTAACAAAGCAAAACCGCACCCGGGGCAATATTGTCATTTGTCGCGATGGTGTCGGAATGGGCCGAAATTTACCAGGTTGATTGGAAACGGCTCGCGAAATTGGACTCAGGGCACAGAACCGGGATCACGGGATTTTAGGCAAATTTCTTCGTTTGGGCCTTCGAATAATTAATTTTCTTATTAATTATGTCAGGTTGGAGAAGTGTTGGACAGAAAATTAATAAAGCAAAACCGCACCTGGGGCAATTTTGTCATTTTTCGCGATGGCGTCGGAATGGGCCGAAATTTGATAGGTTGATTGGAAACAGCCCACGAAATTGGACTCGGGGCACAGACCTGGGATCATGAGATTTTAGCCAAACTCCTTCGTTTGGGCCTCCGAATAATTAATTTCGGTGTTAATTATGTCTGGTTGAAGAAGTGCTGGACAGAAAATTAACAAAGAATAACCGTACCAATGGCAATTTTGTAATTTGTCGCGAAGGTTTCGAAATCAGTCGAAATTTCACTGGTTGATTGGAAACGACCTGCGAAATTGGATTCCGAGCACAGACCTCGGATCACAGGTTTTTAGCCAAATTCCTTCGTTTGGGCCTCTGAATAATTAGTTTCACTATTAATTATGCTAGGCTGAAGAAGTGTTGGACAGAAAATTAACAAAGCAAAATCGCACCAGGGGAAATTTTGTCTTTTGGCGCGACGGTGTCGGAATGGGCCGAAATTTGGAAGGTCGATTCGAAATGGCACGTGAAATTGGAGTTGAGGCAGAGACCTGGGATCACGGGATTTTAGCCAAATTCATTCGTTTGGGCCTCCAAATAATTAATTTCCTTATTAATTACTTCAGGTTGAAGAAGTGTTAAACAGAAAAATATCAAAGCAAAACCGTACCAGGGGCAATTTTGTAATTTTTCGTGATGGTGTCGTAATGGGCCGAAATATGACAGGTTGATTGTAAACATCCCGCGAAATTGGACTTGAGGTACAGAACCGGGATCACAGGATTTTAGGCAAATTCCTTCGTTTGGGCCTCCGAATAATTAATTTCCTTATTAATTATGTCAGGCTATGGAAGTGTTGGACAGAAAATTAATAAAGCAAAACCGCACCTAGGGCAATTTTGTCGTTTTTTGCGACGGTGTCGGAATGGGCTGAAATTTGGCAGTTTGATTGGAAACGGCCCGTGAAATTGGACTCGGGGCACAGACCCGAGATCACGGGACTTTAGCCAAACTCCTTCGTTTGGGCCTCCGAATAATTTATTTCCGTGTTAATTATGTCAGGTTGAAGAAGTGCTTGACAGAAAATTAACAAAGAATAACCGCACCAATGGCAATTTCATCATTTATCGCGACGGTGTCGAAATCAGTCGAAATTTGGCAGGTCGATTGGAAACGGCCCGCGAAATTGGACTCTGAGCATAGACCTCGGATCACAGGTTTTTAGCCAAATTCCTTCATTTGGGCCTCCGAATAATTAATTTCATTATTAATTATGTTAGGTTGAAGAAGTGTTGGGCAGAAAATTAACAAAGCAAAACCGCACCAGGGGCAATATTGTCATTTGTCACCACGGTGTCGGAATGGTCCAAAATTTGGCAGGTTGATTGGAAACGGCCCGCGAGATTCGACTCGGGGCACCGACTCGGGATCACGGGATTTTAGCCAAATTCCATCGTATGGGCCTCCGAATAATAAATTTCCTTATTAATTATGTCAAGTTGAAGAAGTATTGGACAAAAAATCAACAAATCAAAACCGCACCAGGGGCAATTTTGTCATTTTTCGCGACGGTGTCGGAATTGGCCGAAATTTGGCAGGTTGATTGGAAACGGCCAGGGAAATTAAACTCTGGGCACAAACCCGAGATCATGGAATTTTAGCCAAATTCCTTCATTTGGACCTCCGAATAATTAATTTCATTATTAATTATGTTAGGTTGAAGAAGTGTTGGACAGAAAATTAACAAAGCAAAACCGCACCAGGGGCAATATTGTCATTTGTCGCGACGGTGTCGGAATGGGCCGAAATTTGGCAGGTTGACTGGAAACGACCGGGGAAATTAAACTCGGGGCAAAGACCCGAGATCACGGGATTTTAGCCAAATTCTTTCGTTTGGGCCTCCGAATAATTAATTTCCTTATTAATTATGTCAGGTTGAAGAAGTGTTGGAATGAAAATTAACAAATAAAAACCGCCCAAGGGGTAATTTTGTCACTTGGCGTGACGGTGTCAGAATGGGCCGAAATTTGGCAGGTTGATTGGAAACGGCCCGCGAAATTGGACACGGGGCACAGAATCGAGATCACGGGATTTTAGGCAAATTTCTTCGTTCGAGCCTCTGAATAATTAATTTCCTTATTAATTATGTCAGGTTGGAGAAGTGTTGCACAAAAAATTAACAAAGCAAAACCGCACCCAGGGTAATATTGTCATTTGTCACGACGGTGTCGGAATAGGTTGAAATTTGGCAGGTTGATTGGAAACGAACAGCGAAATTGGACTCGGGGCACAAAACCGGGATCACGGGATTTTAGGCAAATTTCTTCGTTTGGGTCTCCGAATAATTAATTTCCTTATCAATTATGTCAGGTTGAAGAAGTGTTGGACAGAAAATTAATAAAGCAAAACCGCACCTGGGGCAATTTTGTAATTTTTCGCGACGGTGTCGGAATGGGCCGAAATTTGACAGGTTGATTGGAAATGGCCCGCGAAATTGGACTCGGGGCACAGACCTGGGATCACAAGATTTTAGCCAAACTCCTTCGTTTGGGCCTCCGAATAATTAATTTCCGTGTTAATTATGTCAGGTCGAAGAAGTGCTGGACAGAAAATTAACAAAGAATAACCACACGAATGGCAATTTTGTCATTTGTCGCGACGGTGTCGAAATCAGTCGAAATTTGGTAGGTTGATTGGAAACGGCCCGCGAAATTGGACACCAAGCAAAGACCTCGGATCACCAGGGGCAATATTGTCATTTGTCGCGACGGTGTCAGAATGGTCTGAAATTTGGCAGGTTGATTAGAAACGGCCCGCGAAATTGGACTCAGGGCACCGACTCGGGATCACGAGATTTTAGCCAAATTCCATCGTTGAGGCCTCCGAATAATAAATTTCCTTATTAATTATGTCAAGTTGAAGAAGTATTGGACAAAAAATTAGCAAAGCAAAACCACACCAGGGGCGATATTGTCATTTTTCGCGACGGTGTCGGAATGGGCCGAAATTTGGTAGGTTGAATGGAAACGGCCTGCGAAATTGGACTTGGGGCACTGACCCGTGACCACGGGATTTTAGCCGAATAATTAATTTCCTTATTAATTATGTCAAGTTGAAGAAGTGTTGGACAGAAAATTAACAAAGAGAAACCCCACCGGGGGCAATTTTTCATTTGTCGCAATAGTGTCAGAATGGGCCGAAATTTGGCTGGTTGATTGGAAACGGCCCGCGAAATTAGACTAGGGGCACAAACCCAGGATCATGAGATTTTAGCTAAATTCCTTCGTTTGGGCCTCTGAATAATTAATTTCCTTATTAATTATGTCAAGTTGAAAAACTGTTGGACAGAAAATTAACAAAGAAAAACCGCACCAGGGGCAATTTTGTCATTTGGCGAGACGGTGTCGGAATGGGCCGAAATTTGGTAGGTCGATTCGAAATGGCGCGTGAAATTGGAGTTGAGGCACAGACCTGGGATGACGAGATTTTAGCCAAATTCATTCGTTGGGGCCTCCGAATAATTAATTTCCTTATTAATTATGTCAGGTTGAAGAAGTGTTAAGCATAAAATTATCAAAGCAAAACCGTACCAGGGGCAATTTTGTCATTTTTCGAGACGATGTCGGAATGGCCCGAAATATGACAGGTTGATTGTAAACAACCCACGAAATTGGACTCGGGGCATAGACCCGGGATCACAGGATTTTAGCCAAACTCCTTCGTTTGGGCTTCCGAATTATTAATTTCCTTATTAATTATGTCAGGTTGAAGAAATGCTGGACAAAAAATTAACAAAGAAAAACCGCACCAAGGGCAATTTTGTCATTTGTCGCGATGGTGTTGGAATCGAACGAAATTTGGTAGGTTGATTAGAAACAGCGAGCGAAATTGGACTCGGGACACAGACCCAGGATCACGGGATTTTAGCTAAATTCCTTCGTTTGGGTCTCCGAATAATTAATTTTTGTATTAATTATGTCAGGTTGAAGAAGTGCAAGACAGAAAATTAACAAAGAATAAGCGCAACAATGACAATATTGTCATTTGTCGCGACGGTGTCGAAATCGATTGAAATTTGGCAAGTTGATTATAAACGGCCCGTGAAATTGGACTCGGGGCACAGACCCCAGATCACAGGTTTTTAGCCAAATTCCTTCGTTTGGACCTCCGAATAATTAATTTCCTTATTAATTATGTAAGGTTGAAGAAGTGTTGGACAGAAAATTAACAAAGCAAAACCGCACCAGGGGCAATATTGTCAATTGTCGCGACGGTGTCGGAATGGGCCGAAATTTGACATGTTGATTGGAATCAGCCCGCGAAATTGGACTCGGGGCACCGACTTGGGATCACGGGATTTTAGCCAAATTCCTTCGTTTGGGCCTCCGAATAATAAATTTCCTTATTAATTATGTCAAATTGAAGAAGTATTGGACAAAAAATTAACAAAGCAAAACCGCACCAGGGGCGATTTTGTCATTTTTCGCGATGGTGTTGGAATGGGCCGAAATTTGGCAGGTTGTTTGGAAACGGCCCGGGAAATTAAAGTCGGGGCATAGACCCGAGATCATGGGATTTTAGCCAAATTCTTTCATTTGGGCCTCTGAATAATTAATTTCCTTATTGATTATGTCAAACTGAAGAAGTGTTGGATAGAAAATTAACAAAAGCAAAACCGCACTAGGGGCAATTTTGTCATTTGTCACGACGGTGTCGAAATCAGTCGAAATTTGGAAGGTTGGTTGGAAACGGCCCGCGAAATTGGACTCGAGGCACAGACGCGGGATCACGGAATTTTAGCCAAATTCCTTCGTTTGGGTCTCCGAATAATTAATTTCCAAATTAATTATGTCAGGTTGAAGAAGTGTTGGACAGAAAATTAACAAAGCAAAACCACACCAAGGGCAATTTTGTCATTTTTCGCGACAGTGTCGGAACGGGCCGAAATTTGACAGGTTGATTAGAAACGGCCCGCAAAATTGGACTCGAGGCACAGACTCGGGATCAGGGGATTTTAGCTAAATTCCTTCGTTTGGGCCTCTGGATAATTAATTTCCTTATTAATTATGTCAAGTTGAAGAAGTGCCGGACAGAAAATTAACAAAGAAAGACCGTACCAGGGGTAATTTGTCATTTGTCACGACGGTGTCGAAATCGGTCGAAATTTCGAAGGTTGATTGGAAACAGCCTACGAAATTGGACTCGGGACACAAACCTCGGATCACGGGATTTTTGCCAAATTCCTTCATTTCGGCCTCCGAATAATTAATTTCCTTATTAATTACGTCAGGTTGAAGAAGTGTTGGACAGAAAATTAACAAAGAAAAATAGCACAAGGGGCAATTTTGTAATTTGAGGCGATGGTGTCGGAATTGGTCGAAATTTGACAGGTTGATTGGAAACGACGGGCGAAATTGGACTCCGGGAACAGACTCAGGATCATGGGATTTTAGCCAAATTCCTTCGTTTGGGCCTCCGAATAATTAATTTCCTTATTAATTATGTCAGGCTGAAGAAGTACTAGATAGAAAATTAACAAAGAATGATCGAACTAGGGGCAATTTTGTCATTCGTCGCGACAGTGTCGGAATGGGTTGAAACTTGGAAGGTTGATTGGAAACGGCCCGCGAAATTGGACTCGGGCACAGACCCGGGATCACGGGATTTTTGTCAAATTCCCTCGTTTGGGACTCTGAATGATTTATTTCCTTATTAATTATGTCAGGTTAAAAAAGTGTTGGACAGAAAATTAACAACGAAAAACCGCACAAGGGGCAATTTTGTCACTTGGTGCGACGGTGTCGAAATGGGCCTAAATTTGGCAAGTTGATTGGAAACGGCGAGCAAAATTTTACTCGGGGCACAAACCCGAGATCACGGGATTGTAGCCAAATTCCTACGTTTTAGCCTCCGAATAATTAATTTCCTTATTAATTATGTCAGAATGAAGAAGTGTTGGACAGAAAATTAACAAAGCAAAACTGCACCAGGGGTAATTTTTCATTTGTCGCGATGATGTCGGAATGGGTCGAAATTTGGCGGGTTAATTGGAAACGGCCTGCGAAATTGGACTCGGGGCACAAACCCGGGATCACGGGTTTTAGCCAAATTCCTTCATTTGGGCCTCCAAATAATTAATTTCCTTATTAATTATGTCAGGTTGAAAAAGTGTTGGACAGAAAATTAACATAGAAAAACCGTACCAGGAGCAATTTGTCATTTGTCACGACGGTGTCGAAATCGGTCGAAATTTGGAAGGTTGATTGGAAAATGCCCGTGAAATTGGACTCGGGGCACAGACCCGGGATCACGGTATTTTAGTCAAATTCCTTCATTTGGGCTTCCAAATAATTAATTTTCTTATTAATTATGTCAGGTTGAAGAAGTGTTGGACAGAAAATTAACAAAGAAAAACCACACCAGGGGCAATTTTGTCATTTGTCGCGATAGTGTTGAAATCGAACGAAATTTGGTAGGTTGATTTGAAACGGCGTGCGAAAGTGGACTCGGTACACAGACCCGGGATCACGGGATTTTAGCGAAATTCCTTCGTTTGGGCCTCCGAATAATTAATTTCCTTATTAATTATGTCAGGTTGAATAAGTGCTGGACAGAAAATTAACAAAGAAAAACCGCACCAGGACCAATTTTGTCATTTGTCATGACGATGTCGAAATGGGCAAAAATTTGGCAGGCTGATTGGAAATGGCCCGCGAAATTGGACTCGGTGCACAGACTCAATATCTCGGAATTTTATCAAAATTCCTTCGTTTGGGCCTCTGAATTCTTAATTTCCTTATTAATTATGTCGGGTTGAAGAAGTGCTGGACAGAAAATTAAGCAAGAAAGACCGCACCGGCGGCAATTTTGTCATTTGTCGCGACGGTGTTGGAATGTGCCAAAATTTGGAAGGTTGATTGGAAATGGCCCGCGAAATTGGACTCGGGGCACGGACCTGGAATCACGGGATTTTCGCCAAATTCCTTCATTTGGGCCTCCGAATAATTAATTTCCTTATTAATTACGTCAGGTTGAAGAAGTGTTGGACAGAAAATTAACAAAGAAAAACCGCACAAGGGGCAATTTTGTCATTTGGCGCGACGGTGTCGGGATGGGTCGAAATTTGGCTTGTTAATTGGAAACGGTGGGCAGAATTGGACTCAAGGAACAGAACCAGGATCACGGGATTTTAGCCAAATTCCTTCGTTTGGGCCTCCAAATAATTAATTTCCTTTTTAATTATGTCAGGTTGAAGAAGTGCTGGACAGAAAATTAACGAAGAATGACAAAACCATGGGCAATTTTGTCATTTGTTGCGACGGTGTCGGAATGGGCCGAAATTTGGAAGGTTGATTGGAAACGGCCCGCGAAATTGGACTCGGCGCACAGACCCCGGATCATGGGATTTTTGTCAAATTCCTTCGGTTGGGACTCCGAATAATTTATTTCCTTATTTATTATGTCAGGTTGAAAAAGTGTTGGACAGAAAATTAACAAAGAAAAACCGCACAAGGGGCAATTTTCTCACTTGGCGCGACGGTGTCGAAATGGGCCGAAATTTGGCAAGTTGATTGGAAACGGCGAGTAAAATTTTTCTCGGGGCACAGACCCGGGATCACGGGGTTTTAGCTAAATTCCTACGTTTTGGCCTCCAAATAATTAATTTCCTTATTAGTTATGTCAGAATGAAGAACTGTTGGACAGAAAATTAACAAAGCAAAACCGCACCAGGGGCAATTTTTCATTTGTCGCGACGGTGTCGGAATGGGTCGAAATTTGGCGGGTTGATTGGAAACGGCCTGCGAAATTGGACTCGGGGCACAAACCCGAGATCAAGGGATTTTAGCCAAATTCCTTCGTTTGGGCCTCCAAATAATTAATTTTCTTATTAATTATGTCAGGTTGAAAATGTGTTGGACAAAGAAAAACTGTACCAGGGGCAATTTGTCATTTGTCACGACGGTGTTGAAATCGGTCGAAATTTGGAAGGTTGATTGGAAACGGCCCGCAAAATTGGACTCGGGGCACAGACCCGGGATCATGGTATTTTAGCCAAATTTTTTCGTTTGGGCTTCCGAATAATTAATTTTCCTATTAATTATGTCAGGTTGAAGAAGTGTTGGACAGAAAATTAATAAAGAAAAACTACACCAGGGGAAATTTTGTCATTTGTCGAGATGTTGTCGAAATCGGACGAAATTTGGTAGGTTGATTAGAAACGGCGTGCGAAATTGGACTCGGTACATAGACCTGGGATCACGGGATTTTAGCGAAATTCCTTCGTTTGAGCCTCCAAATAATTAATTTCCTTATTAATTATGTCAGGTTAAAGAACTGCTGGACAGAAAATTAACAAAGAAAAACCGCACCAGGACCAATTTTGTCATTTGTATTGACGGTGTCGGAATGGGCCAAAATTTGGCTGGCTGATTGGAAACGACCCGCGAAATTGGACTCGGGGCACATACCCGATATGACGGAATTTTATCCAAATTCCTTCGTTTGGGCCTCTGAATTCTTAATCTCCTTATTAATTATGTCAGGTTGAAGAAGTGCTGGACAGAAAATTAAATAAGAAAGACCGCACCGGCGGCAAATTTTTCATTTGTCGCGACGGTGTCGGAATGGGCCGAAATTTGGCTGGTTGATTGGAAACGGCCCGCGAAATTGGACTCGTGGCACAAACCCAGGATTACGGGATTTTAGCCACATTCCTTTGTTTGGGCCTCTGAATAATTAATTTCCTTATTAGTTTTGTTAGGTTGAAAAAGTGTTGGATAGAAAATTAACAAAGCAAAACCGCACCAGCGGCAATTTTGTCATTTGGCGCGACGGTGTCGGAATGGGCCGAGACTTGGTAGATCGATTCGAAATGACGCGTGAAATTGGAGTCGAGGCACGGACTTGGGATCACGGGATTTTAGCCAAATACATTCGTTTGGGCCTCCGAATAGTTAATTTCCCTATTAATTATGTCAGGTTGAAGAACTGTTAAACAGAAAATTATCAAAGCAAAACCGCACCAGGGGCAATTTTGTCATTTTTCGCTACGGTATCGGAATGGGCCGAAATATGATAGGTTGATTGTAAATAGCCCGTGAAATTGGACTCGAGACACAGGCCCAGGATCACGGGATTTTAGCCAAATTCCTTCATTTGAGCTTCCGAATAATTAATTTCCTTATTAATTATGCAGGTTGAAGATGTGCTGGATAGAAAATTTACAGAGAAAAACCACACCAGGGGCAATTTTGTCATTTGTCACGATGGTGTCGGAATCGAAAAAAATTTGGTAGGTTGATTACAAACGGCGTGCGAAATTGGACTCGGGACATAGACCCGGGATCACAAAATTTTAGCCAAATTCCTTCGTTTAGGCCTCCAAGTAATTAATTTTCTTATTAATTATGTCAGGTTGAAGAAGTGCTGGACAGAAAATTAACAAAGAAAAATCGCACCAGCAGCAATTTTGTGATTTGTTGTGCCGGGTCGGAATGGGCCAAAATTTGGCAGGCTGATTGGAAACGGCCCGCGAAATTGGACTCGGGGCACAGACCCGATATCATGGAATTTTAGCCAAATTCCTTCATTTGTGGCTCTGAATACTTAATTTCCTTATTAATTATGTCAGGTTGAAGAAGTGCTGCACAGAAAATTAACAAAACAAAATCGCACCGGGGGCAATTTTGTCATTTTTCTCGACGGTGTCGGAATGGGCTAAAATTTGGCAAGTTGATTGGAAACGACCCGCGAAATTGGACTCGGGGCACAGACCCGATATCACGGAATTTTTGCAAAATTCCTTCGATTGGGCCTTGAAAAAATTTATTTCCTTATTAATTATGTCAGGTTGAAGAAGTGTTGGACTGAAAATTAATAAAGCAAAGCCGCACCAGGGGTAATATTTTCATTTGATGCGACAGTGTCGGAATGGATCCAAATTTGGCAGGTTGATTGGAAACAGCTCGCGAAACTGGACTAGGGGCACAGACACGTGATCACGGGATTTTAGCCCAACTCCTTCCTTTGAGCCTCCGAATAATTAATTTCCGTGTTAATTATTTCAGGTTGAAGAAGTGCTGGACAGAAAATTAACAAAGAAAAATCGCACCAGGGGCAATTTTGTCATTTGTTGCGACGGTGTCGGAATGGGCCGAAATTGGCAGGTTGATTGGAAACAGCCCGCGAAATTGGATTAGGGGCACAGATCTCGGATCACGGGATTTTGGCCAAACTCCTTCGTTTGGGCCTCCAAATAATTAATTTTCGTATTAATTATGTCAGGTTGAAGAAGTGCTGGATAGAAAATTAACAAAGAAAAACCCCACCAGGGGTAATTTTGTCATTTGTCATCACGGTGTCGAAATCGGTAGAAATTTGGTAGGTTGATTGGAAACGGCCTGTGAAATTGGACTCGGGGCACAGACTCGGGATCATGAGATTTTAGCCAAACTCCACCGCTTCGACCTCCAAATAATTAATTTCTATATTAATTATGTCAGGTTAACGAAGTGCTGAATAGAAAATTAATAAAGAAAAATCGCACCAGGGGCAATTTTGTCATTTGTCGCGACGGTGTCGAAATCGATCAAAATTTGGCAGGTTGATTGGAAACGGCCCGTGAAATTGGACTCGGGGTACAGACTCGGGATCACAGGATTTTAGCCAAATTCCTTCATTTGGGCCTCCGAATAATTTATTTCCTAATTAATTATGTCAGGTTGAAGAAGTGCTGCAGAGAAAATTAACAAAAGCAAACCGCACCAGGGGAAAAATTGTCATTTGTCACGACGGTGTCGGAATGGGCCGAAATTTGGCAGGTTGATTGGAAACGGCTTGCGAAATTGGACTCGGGCCACAAAATCGGGATCACGGGATTTTAGGCAAATTCCTTCGTTTGGGCTTCCGAATAATTAATTTCCTTATTAATTATGTCAGGTTGGAGAAGTGTTGGACAGAAAATTAATAAAGCAAACCGCACCTGGGGCAATTTTATCATTTTTCGTGACGGTGTCGGAATGGGCCGAAATTTGGCAGGTCTATTGGAAACGGCCCTCGAAATTGGACTCGGGGTCCAGACCCGGTATCACGTGATTTTAGCCAAACTCCTTCGTTTGGGCCTCCGAATAATTAATTTCTGTGTTAATTATGTGAGGTTGAAGAAGTGCTTGATAGAAAATTAACAAAGAATTACCGCACCAATGGCAATTTTGGCAGGTTGATTGGAAAGGGCCCGCGAAATTGGACTCGGGGCACAGACCCCGGATCACAAGTTTTTAGCCACATTCCTTCGTTTGGGCACCCGAATAATTAATTTCCTTATTAATTATGTTAGGTTGAAGAAGTGTTGGACAGAAAATTAACAAAGCAAAACCACACCAGGGGCAATATTATCATTTGTCACGACGGTGTCGGAATGGGCTGAAATTTGGCAGGTTGATTGGAAACGGCCCGCGAAATTGGACACGGGGCACCGGCTCGGGATCAATGGATTTTAGCCAAATTCCTTCGTTTGAGCCTCCGAATAATAAATTTCCTCAATAATTATGTCAAGTTGAAGAAGTGCAAGACAGAAAATTATCAAAGAAAGACCGCACCAGGGGCAATTTCATCATTTGTCGCGACAATGTTGGAATGGGCCGAAATTTGGAAGGTTGATTGGAAACAGCCCACGAAATTGGACTTGGGGCACAGACCCGGGATCACGGGATTTTTGCCAAATTCCTTCGTTTGGGCCTCCGAATAATTAATTTCCTTATTAATTATGTCAGGTTGAAGAAGTGCTGGACAGAAAATAAGCAAAGAAAGACCGTACCGGGGGCAATTTTGTCATTTGTAGCGACAGTGTCAGAATGGGCCGAAATTTGGAAGGTTGATTGGAAACGGCCTTAGAAATTGGACTCTGGGCACAGAGCCGGTATCACGAGATTTTTGCCAAATTCCTTTGTTTGGGCCTCTGAATAACTAATTTCCTTATTAATTATGTCAGGTTGAAGAAGTGTTGGACAGAAAATTAACAAAGAAAAATCGCACCAGGGGCAATTTTGTCATTTGGCGTGACGAAGTCGGAATGGGCAGAAATTTGGCAGGTTGATTGGAAAGAGCGTGCGAAACTGAACTCGGGGCACAGACTCGGGATCACGGGATTTTAGCCAAATTCCTTCGTTTGGGCCTCTAGATAATTAATTTCCTTTTTAATTATGTCAGGATGAAGAAGTACTAGACAGAAAATTAACAAAGCAAAATTGCACCAAGGGCAATTTTGACATTTGTCGCAACGGTGTCTGAATGGGCTAAAATTTGGCAGGTTGATTGGAAATGGCCCGCGAAATTGGACTCGGGGCACAGACTCGTGATCAAGGGATTTTAGCCAAATTAGTTCGTTTGGGCCTCCGAATAATTAATTTCCTTATTAATTATGTCCGTTTGAAAAAGTGTTGGACAGAAAATTTAAAAAAAAAATCGCACCTAGGGCAATTTTGTCATTTGGCGCGACGGTGTCGGAATGGGCCGAAATTTGGTAGGTCAATTCGAAACGGCGTGAGAAATTGGACTCAAGGCACAGACCTGGGATTCATGGGATTTTAGCCAAATTCATTCGTTTGGGCCTCCGACTAATTAATTTCCTTATTAATTTTGTCGGGCTGAAGAAGTATTAGATAGAAAATTAACAAAGAAAAACCGCACCAGGGGCGATTTTGTCATTTTTCACGACGGTGTCGAAATGGGCCGAAATTCGGCAAGTTGATTTGGAAACGGCCCGCAAAATTGGACTCGGGGCACAGACCTGAGATCACGGGATTTTAGCCAAATTCTTTCGTTTGGGCCTTCAAATAATTAATTTCCTTATTAATTATGTCAGGTTGAAGAAGTGCTGGACAGAAAAATAACAAAGCAAAACCATACCAGGGGCAATATTGTCATTTGACGCGATGGAGTCGGAATGGGGCGAAATTTGGCTGGTTGATTGGAAACGGCCCGCGAAATTGGACTTGGGGGACAGACCCGGGATCATGGGATTATAACCAAACTCCTTCATTTTTGCCTCCGAATAATTAATTTCTGTATTAATTATGTCCGGTTGAAGAAGTGCTGGACAAAAAATTACCAAAGAAAAACCGCTCCGGGGAAATTTTGTCATTTGTCGCGACGGTGTCGGAATGGGCCAAAATTTGGCAGGTTGACTGGAAACGGCCGGCAAAATTGGACTCGGGGCACAGACCCGGGATCACAGGATTTTTACCAAATTCCTTCGTTTGGGCCTTCGAATAATTTATTTCCTCATTAATTATGTCAGGTTGAAGAAGTGTTGGATAGAAAATTAACAAAGAAAAACCGCACAAGCGACAATTTTGTCACTTGGCACGATGGTGTTGGAATGGGCCGAAATTTGGCAAGTCGAATGGAAATGGCGAGCGAAATTGGACTCGAGGCACAGACCTGAGATCATGGGATTTTAGCAAAATTCCTTCATTTTGGCCTTCGAATAATTAATTTCCTTATGAATTATGTCAGGTTGAAGAAGTGTTGGACAGAAAATTAACAAAGCAAAACCGCACCAGGGGCAATTTTTCATTTGTCGCAACGGTGTCGGAATGGGCCAAAATTTGGCAGGTTGATTGGAAACGGCCTGCGAAATTGGACTCGGGGCACAAACCCGGGATCACGGGATTTTAGCCAAATTCCTTTGTTTGGGCCTCCGAATAATTAATTTCCTTATCAATTATGTCAGGTTGAAGAAGTGTTGGAAAGAAAATTGACAAAGCAAAACCACACCTCGGGCAATTTTGTCATTTTTCGCGACGGTGTCGGAACGGGACGAAATTCGACAGGTATATTGGAAACGGCCCGCAAAATTGGACTCGGGGCACAGACCCGGGATCATGGGATTTTAGCTAAATTCCTTCGTTTGTGCCTCCGAATAATTAATTTTCTTATTAATTATGTCAAGTACAAGAAGTGCTGGATAGAAAATTAACAAAGAAAGACCGTACTAGGGGCAATTTTGTCATTTGTCGCGATGGTGTCGGAATGGGCCGAAATTTGGAAGGTTGATTAGAAACGGCCCGTAAAATTGGACTCGGGGCACAGACCTAGGATCCCGGGATTTTTGCCAAATTCCTTCATTTGGGCCTCCGAATAATTAATTTCCTTATTAATTACGTCAGGTTTAAGAAGTGTTGGACAGAAAATTAACAAAGAAAAACTGCACAAGGGGTAATTTTGTCATTTGGCACGACGGTGTCGGAATGGGTCGAAATTTGGCAGGTTGATTGGAAACGGCGCGCGAAATTGGACTTGGGGCACAGACCTGGAATCACGGGATTTTAGAAAAATTCCTTTGTTTGGGCCTCCGAATTATTAATTTCCTTATTAATTATGTCAGGTTGAAGAAGTGCTGCACAGAAAATAAACAAAGAATGACCACACCATGGGCAATTTTGTCACTTGTCGCGGCGGTGTTGGAATGGGCCAAAATTTGGCAGGCTGATTGGAAACGGCCCGCGAAATTTGACTCGGGGCACAAACCCGATATCATGGAATTTTAGCCAAATTCAATCGTTTGGGCCTCCGAAAATTTAATTTCCTTATTAATTATGTCAGGTTGAAGAAGTGCTGCACAGAAAATTAACAAAGCAAAATCGCATCGGGGGCAATTTTGTCATTTTTCGCGACAGTGTCGGAATGGGCCAAAATTTGACAGGTGGATTGGAAACGGCCCGCAAAATTGGACTCGGGGCACAAACCCGAGATCACGAGATTTGGTAAATTTCCTTCGGTTGGGCCTCAAAATAATTAATTTCCTTATTAATAATTTCAGGTTGAAGAAGTGTTGGATAGAAGATTAACAAAGCAAAACCACACCAGGGGTAATATTGTCATTTTTTGCGACGGTGTCGGAATGGATCAAAATTTGGCAGGTTGATTTGAAACAACTCGCGAAATTGGACTCGGGGCACAGACCCGTGATCACGAGATTTTAGCCAAACTCCTTCGTTTGGGCCTCCGAATAATTAATTTCCGTGTTAATTATGTCAGGTTGAAGAAGTGCTGGACAGAAAATTAACGAAGAAAAACTGCACCAGGGGCAATTTTGTCATTTGTCGCGACGGTGTCGGAATTGGCTGAAATTTGACAGGTTGATTGGAAACGGCCCTCAAAATTGGACTAGGGGCACAAACCCCGGATCGCGAGATTTTAGCCAAACTCCTTCGTTTGGGCCTCCGAATAATTGATTTTCGTATTAATTATGTCAGGTTGAAGAAGTGCTGGACAGAAAATTAACAAAGAAAAATCGTACTAGGGGCAATTTTGTCATTTGTCATGAGGGTGTCGAAATCGATCGAAATTTGGCAGGTTGATTGGAAACGGCCCGTGAAATTGGACTCGCCTCACAGACCCGGGATCACGGGATTTTAGCCAAACTCCGTTGTTTCGGCCTCCGAATAATTAATTTTCGTATTAATTATGTCAGGTTAACGAAGTGCTGGACAGAAAATTAACAAAGAAAAATTGCACCAGGGGTAATTTTGTCATTTGTCGCGACAGTGTCGAAATCGGTCAAAATTGGCAGGTTGATTGGAAATGACCCGCGAAATTGGACTCAGGGCACAGACCCGGGATCACGGGATTTTAGCCAAATTCCTTCGTTTAGGCCTCCGAATAATTAATTTCCTTATTAATTATGTCAGGTTGAAGAAGTGTTGCACAGAAAATTAACAAAGCAAAACCGCACCGGGGGCAACATTGTCATTTTTTGCGGTGGTGTCGGAATGGGCCGAAATTTGGCAGGTTGATTGGAAACGGCCCACGAAATTGGACTCGGGGCACAGAACCGAGATCGTGGGATTTTAGGCAAATTCTTTCGTTTAGGCCTCCGAATAATTAATTTCCTTATTAATTATGCCAGGTTGAAGAAGTGTTGCACAGAAAATTAACAAAGCAAAACCGCACCGGGGGCAACATTGTCATTTTTTGCGATGGTGTCGGAATGGGCCAAAATTTGGTAGGTTGATTGGAAACGGCCCACAAAATTGGACTCGGGGCACAGAACCGAGATCACGGGATTTTAGGCAAATCCCTTCGTTTAGGCCTCCGAATAATTAATTTCCTTATTAATTATGTCAGGTTGGAGAAGTGTTGGACAGAAAATTAACAAAGCAAAACAGCACCTGGGGCAATTTTGTCATTTTTCGCGACAGTGTCGGAATGGGCCGAAATTTGGCAGGTTAATTGGAAACGGCCGGCGAAATTGGACTCGGGGCAATGACCCAGGATCATGGGATTTTAGCCAAACTCCTTAGTTTGGACCTCCAAATAATTAATTTCCACGTTAATTATGTCAGGTTGAGGAAGTGCTGGACAGAAATTTAACAAAGAATAACCGCACCAATGGCAATTTTGTCATTTGTCGCGACGGTGTCGAAATCAATCAAAATTTGTCAGGTTGATTGGAAATGGCCCGCGAAATTGGACTCGGGGCACAGACCCCGAATCACAGGTTTTTAGCCAAATTCCTTCGTTTGGGCCTCCGAATAATTAATTTCCTTAATAATTATGTCAGGTTGAAGAAGTGTTGGACATAAAATTAACAAAGCAAAACCGCACCAGGGGCAATATTGTCATTTGTCGCGACGGTGTCGGAATGGGCCGAAATATGGCAGGTTGATTGGAAACGGCCCGCGAAATTGGACTCGGGGCACCAACCTGGGATCACGGGATTTTTGCCAAATTCCTTCTTTTGGGCCTCCGAATAATAAATTTCCTTATTAATTATGTCAAGTTGAAGAAGTGCCGGACAGAAAATTATCAAAGAAAGACAGCACCAGGGCCAATTTTGTAATTTGTCGCGACGGTGTCGGAATGGGCCAAAATTTGACAGGTTGATTGGAAACGGCCTGCGAAATTGGGCTCGGGGCACAGAACGGAGATCATGGGATTTTAGGCAAATTCCTTCATTTAGGCCTCCGAATAATTAATTTCCTCATTAATTATGTCCTGTTTAGGCCTCCGAATAATTAATTTCCTCATTAATTATGTCCTGTTGGAGAGGTGTTGGATAGAAAATTAATATAACAAAACCGCACCAGGGGCAATTTTTCATTTGTCGTGACAGTGTCGGTATGGGCCGAAATTTAGCAGGCTGATTGGAAACGGCCGGCGAAATTGGACTCGGGGCACAAACCCGGGATCACTTGATTTTAGCCAAATTCCTTCGTTTCGGCCACCGAATAATTAATTTCCTTATTAATTATGTCTGGTTGAAAAAGTGTTGGACAGAAAATTAACAAAGAGAAATCGCACCAGGGGTAATTTTGTCATTTGGCGCGACGCTGTCGGAATGGGCCGAAATTTTGTAGGTCGATTCGAAACGGCTCGTTAAATTGGAGTCGAAGCACAGACCTGGGATCACGGGATTTTTGCAAAATTTATTCGTTTGGGCATCCAAATAATTAATTTCCTTATTAATTATGTCAGGTTGAAGAAGTGTTAAACAGAAAATTATCAAAGCAAAATCGCACCAGGGGCAATTTTGTCATATTTTGCGACGGTGTCGGAATGGGCCAGAATATGACATGTTGATTGTAAATAGCCCGCGAAATTGGATTTGCGGCACAGACTCGAGATCACGAGATTTTAGCCAAATTCCTTCGTTTGGGCTTCCAAATAATTAATTTCCTTATTAATTATGTCCGGTTGAAGAAGTGCTGGACAGAAAATTAACAAAGAAAAACCACACTAGGGGCAATTTTGTCATTTGTCGCGATGGTGTCAGAATAGGACAAAATTTGGTAGGTCGATTAGAAACGGCGCGCGAAATTGGACTCGAGACACAGACTCAGGATCATGGTATTTTAGCCAAATTCCTTCGTTTGGGCCTCCGCATAATTAATTTCCTTATTAATTATGTCAGGTTGAAGAAGTGCTGGACAAAAAGTTAACAGAAAAAAACTGCACCAGGGGCAATTTTGTTATTTGTCGCGACGGTGTCGGAATGGGCCAAAATTTGGTAGGCTGATTGGAAACGGCCCGCGAAATTGGAGTCGGGGTACAAACCCGATATCACGGAATTTTAGCCAAATTCCTTCGTTTGGGCCTCCGAATACTTAATTTCCTTATTAATTATGTCAGGTTGAAGAAGTGCTGCACAGAAAATTAACAAAGCAAAATCGCACAAGGGGCAATTTTGTCATTTTTCACGACGGTGTCAGAATGGGCCGAAATTTGGCAAGTTGATTGGGAACGGCCCGCGAAATTGGACTCGGGGCATAGACCCGGGATCACGGGATTTCAGCAAAATTCCTTCGGTTGGGCCTCGAAATAATTAATTTCTTTATTAATTATGTTAGGTTGAAGAAGCGTTGGACAGAAAATTAATAAAGTAAAACCGCACCAGTGGTAATATTGTCATTTATCGTGACGGTGTCGGAATGGATCAAAATTTGGCAGGTTGAATGGAAACAGCTCGCGAAATTGGACTAGGGGCACAAACCCGTGATCACGGGATTTTAGCCAAACTCCTTCATTTTGGCCTCCGAATAATTAATTTTCGTGTTAATTATTTCAGGTTGAAGAAGTGCTGGATAGAAAATTAATGAAGAAAAATCGTACCATGGGCGATTTTCTCATTTATCACGACAGTGTCGGAATGGGCCGAAATTTGGCAGGTTGATTGGAAACGGCCCACGAAATTGGACTAGGGGCACAGACCCTGGATCATTAGTTTTTAGCCAATCTCCTTCGTTTGGGCCTCCGAATAATTAATTTCCAGGTTGAGGAAGTGTTGGATAGAAAATTAACAAAGAAAAATAACATCAGGGGCAATTTTGTCGTGATGGTGTCGAAATCGGTCGAAATTTGGCAGGTTGATTGGAAACGACCCGTGAAATTGGACTCAGGGTACAGACCCGAGATAACGAGATTTTAGCCAAACTCCGTCATTTCGGCCTCCAAATAATTAATTTCTGTATTAATTATGTCAGGTTAACGAAGTGCTGGACAGATAATTAACAAAGAAAAATTGCACCAGGGGCAATTTTGTCATTTGTCGCAACAGTGTCGAAATCGATCAAAATTTGGCAGGTTGATTGGAAACGGCCCGCGAAAATGGACTCGGTCCACAGACCAGGATCACGAAATTTTAGCCAAATTCCTTCGTTTAGGCCTCTGAATAATTAATTTCCTTATTAATTATGTCAGTTTGAAGAAGTGTTGCATAGAAAATTAACAAAGCAAAACTGCACCAGGGGCAATATTGTCATTTGTCGCGACGGTGTCGGAATGAGCTGAAATTTGGCAAGTTGATTGGAAACGTCCTGCGAAATTGGATTCGGGGCACAGACCTGGGATCAATGGATTTTAGCCAAATTTCTTCGTTTGGGCCTCCAAATAATTAATTTCCTTATTAATTATATCAGGTTGAAAAAGTGTTGGACAGAAAATTATCAAAGCAAAATCGCATCGAGGGCGATTTTGTCATTTTACGCGACGATGTCGGAATGGGCCGAAATTTGGCAAGGTGATTGGAAACGTCCCGCGAAATTGGACTCGGGGCACAGACCCGGGATCACAGGATTTTAGCCAAATTCATTCGTTTGGGCCTCCGAATAATTAATTTCCGTTTAATTATGTCACGTTGAAGAACTGTTTGACAGAAAATTAACAAAGAAAAACCGCACCGGGGCAATTTTGTCATTTGTCGCGTCGGTGTAGAAATCGACCAGAATTTGTCAGGTTGATTGGAAACAGCCTACGAAATTGGACTCGGGGTACAGACCCGGGATTATGTGATATTAGCCAAATTCCTTCGTTTGGGCCTCTGAAAAATTAATTTCCTTATTAATTATGTCAGGTTGAAGAAGTGCTAGACAGAAAATTAACAGCAAATCTGTACTAGGGGCAATTTTGTCATTTGTCACGACGGTATCGGAATGGGCCGAAATTTTGTAGGTTGATTGGAAACAGCCCACGAAATTGGACTCGGGGCACAGACCCAGGATTACGGGATTTGAGCCAAATTCCTTCGTTTGGGCCTCCGAATAACTAATTTCCTTATTAATTATGTCAGATTGAAGAAGTACTGGACAGAAAATAACAAAGCAAAACTACACCAGGGGGCAATTTTTTCATTTTTCGCGACGATGTCGGAATGCGCCGTAATTTGTTATGCCGATTCGAAACCGTTCGCGAAATTGGACTCAGGGCAGAGACCCGGGATCACGAGATTTTAGCCAAACTTCTTCATTTGGGCCTCTGAATAATTAATTTCTTTTCGATTATGTCACGTTGAAGAAGTGCTGGACAGAAAATTAACAAAGAAAAACGCACCAGGGCAATTTTATCATTTGTCGTGACGGTGTCGAAATCGACCGAAATTTGGCAGGTTGATTGGAAACGGTACGTGTAATTGGACTCAAGGCATAGACCAGGGATCACGGGATTTTACCCATATTCCTTCATTTGTGCCTTCGAATAAGTAATTTCCTTATTGATTATGTCAGGTTGAAGAAGTGCTAGACAGAAAATTAACAAAGCAAAACTGCACCAGAGGCAATTTTGTCATTTTTCGTGACGGTGACGGAATGGGCCGAAATTCGGCAGGTTGATTGGAAACAGCCCGCGAAATTGGACTCTATGCACAGACCCAGGATCACGGGATTTAGCCAAATTCCTTCATCTGGACCTCAGAATAATTAATTTCCTTATTAGCTATGTCAGGTTGAAGAAGTCTTGGACAAAAAATTAACAAAGCAAAACCGCACCAAGGGTAATTTTGTCATTTGTCGCGACGATGTCAAAATGGACCAAAATTTGGCAGGTTGATTGGAAACGGCCCGCGAAATTGGACTCGGGGCACAGACCCGGGATCACGGGATTTTTGCCAAATTCCTTCGTTTAGGCCTTCGAATAGTTAATTTCCTTATTAATTATGTCAGGTTGAAGAAGTGCTAGACAGAAAATTAACAAAGCAAATCCGAACCAGGGGCGATTTTGTCATTTGTCGCGACGGTGTCGGAATGGGGCAAAATTTGGCAGGTTGATTGGAAACAGCCCGCGAAATTGGACTTGGGGCACAGACCCAGGATCACAGGATTTTAGCCAAATTCCTTCGTTTGGGCCTCCGAATAATTAATTTCCTTATTGATTATGTCAGGTTGAAGAAGTGCTGGACAGAAAATTAACAAAGTAAAACCGCACCAGAGGCAATTTTGTCATTTTTCGTGACGTTGACGGAATGGGCGGAAATTTGGCAGGTTGATTGGAAACGCCCACGAAATTGGACTCTGTGCATAGACCCAGGATCACGGGATTTTAGCCAAATTCCTTCATCTGGGCCTCCGAATAATTTATTTTCTTATTAACTATGTCAGGTTGAAGAAGTGTTGGACAGAAAATTAACAAAACAAAACCGCACCTGGGGCAATTTTGTCATTTGTGGCGACGATGTCGGAATGGATCGAAATTTGGCAGGTTGATTGGAAATGGCCCGCGAAATTGGACTCGGGGCACAGACCCGGGATCACGAGACTTTTGCCAAATTCCTTCGTTTGGGCCTCCGAATAATTAATTTCCTTATTAATTATGTCAAGTTGAAGAACTGTTGGATAAAAAATTAGAAGAGCAAAACCGCATTAGGGGCGATTTTGTCATTTTACGCGACGGTGTCAGAATGGGCCAAAATTTGGCAAGTTGATTGGAAACGTCCTGCAAAATTAGACTCGGGGCACATACCCGGGATCCCGAGATTTTAGCCAAATTCTTTCGTTTGGGTCTCCGAATAATTAATTTCCGTTTAATTATGTCATGTTGAAGAAGTGCTGGACAGAAAATTAACAAAGAAAAACGGCACCTAGGGCAATTTTGTCATTTGTCTCGACAGTGTGGGAATCGGCCAAAATTTGGTAGGTTGATTGGAAATGGCCTGCGAAATTGGACTCGGGGTACAGACTCGGGATCACGTGATATTAGCCAAATTCCTTCCTTTGGGCCTCTGAAAAGTTAATTTCCTTATTAATTATGTCAGATTGAAGAAGTGTGGGACAAAAAATTAACAAATCAAAACCACACCATGGGCAATTTTGTCCTATTTCGCGATGGTATCGAAATGGGCCAAAATTTGGCAGGGTGATTAGAAAGGACTTGCGAAATTGTACTCGGGGCACAGACCCGGGATCACGGGATTTTAGCCGAACTCCTTCATTTGGGACCCCGAATAATTAATTTCCTCATTAATTATGTCAGGTTGAAGAAGTGATTAACAGAAAATTAACAAACCAAATCCGCACCAGAGGTAATTTTGTCATTTGTCACGACGGTGTCGGAATAGACTGAAATTTGGCAGGCTGATTGGAAACGGCCCGTAAAATTGGACTCGACGCACAGACCCGGGATCGCAGGATTTTAGCCAAATTCTTTCGTTTAGGCCTCCGAATAATGAATTTCCTTATTAATTATGTCAGGTTAATGAAGTGTTGGACAAAAAATTAACCAAGCAAAACCGCACCAGGGGCAATTTTGTCACTTTTTTTCGACGGTGTCGAAATGGGCTGAAATTTGGCAGGTTGATTGGATACGGCCCGTGAAATTAGACTCGGGGCACAGAGCTGAGATCACTGGATTTTAGCCAAATTCCTTCGTTTGGGCCTTCGAATAATTAATTTCCTTATTAATTATTTATGGTTGAAGAACTGCTGGACAGAAAATTAACAAAGCAAAACCGCACCAGGGGTAATTTTGTGATTTTTCACGACGGTGTTGAAATGGACCAAATTTGGCAGGTTGATTGGAAACATCCTGCGAAAATGGACTCAGGCGCAGACCCGGGATTAGGGATTTTAGCCAAATTCCTTCGTTTGGGCCTCCGAATAATTAATTTCCTTATTAATTACGTCAGGTTGAAGAAGTGTTGGACAAAAAATTAACAAAGCAAAATCGTAGTAGGGGCAATATTGTCAATTGTTGAGACGGTGTCAGAATGCGCCGAAATTTGGTAGGTTGATTAGAAACGGCCCACGAAATTGGACTCGGGGCATAGACTCAGGATCACTGGATTTTAGCTAAATTCCTTAGTTTGGGCCTCTGAATAATTATTTTCCTTATTAATTATGTCAGGTTGAATAAGTGCTGGACAGAAAATTAACAAAGTAAAACCGCACAAGGGTCAATTTTGTCATTTTTCGTGACGGTGGCACGGACCCGGGATCATGGGATTTTAGCCAAATTCCTTCGTTTGGGCCTCCGAATAGTTAATTTCCGTATTAATTATGTCAGGTTGAAGAAGTGCAGGACAGAAAATTAACAAAGCAAAACCGCACCAGAGGCAATTTTGTCATTTTTCGCGACGGTGTCGGAATGGGCCAAAATTTGGCAGGTTGATTGTAAACGGCCCGCGAAATTGGACTCGGGGCATAGACCCGGGATCACGGGAAATTAACCAAATTCCTTCGTCTGGGCCTCCGAATAATTAATTTCCTTATTAATTATGTCAGGTTGAAGATGTGTTGGACAGAAAATTAACAAAGCAAAACCGCACCAGGGGCAATATTGTCAATTGTCACGACGGTGTCGGAATGCGCCAAAATTTGGCAGGTTGATTGGAAACGTCCCACGAAATTGGACTTGGGGCACAGACCCGGGATCACTGAATTTTAGCTGAATTCCTTCGTTTGGGTCTCTGAATAATTAATTTCCTTATTAATTATGTCAAGTTGTAGAAGTGCTGGATAGAAAATTAGAAGAGCAAAACCGCATTAGGGGCGATTTTGTCATTTTACACGACGGTGTCCGAATGGGCCGAAATTTGGCTAGTTGATTGGAAATGTCCTGCAAAATTAGACTCGGGGCACATACCCGGGATCACGAGATTTTAGCCAAATTCTTTCGTTTGGGTCTCCGAATAATTAATTTCCGTTTAATTATGTCATGTTGAAGAAGTACTGGGCAGAAAATTAACAAAGAAAAACTACACCTAGGGCAATTTTGTCGTTTGTCCCGACAGTGTGGGAATCGGCCAAAATTTGGCAGGTTGATTGGAAATGGCCTGCGAAATTGGACTCGGGGTACAGACTCGGGATCACGTGATATTAGCCAAATTTCTTTGTTTGGGCCTCTGAAAACTTAATTTCCTTATTAATTATATCTGATTGAAGAAGTGTTGGATAGAAAATTAACAAATTAAAACCGCACCATAGGCAATTTTGTCATATTTCGCGACGGTATCGAAATGGGCCGAAATTTGGTAGGCTGATTGGAAACGGCTCGTGAAATTGGACTCGGGGCACAGACCCGGGATCACGGAATTTTAGCCAAACTCCTTCGTTTGGGACTCCGAATAATTAATGTCCTTATTAATTGTGTCAGCTTAAAGAAGTGCTGGATAGAAAATTTACAAAGCAAAACCGCATCAGAGGCAATTTTGTCATTTTATGCGATGGTGTCGAAATGGGCCGAAATTTGGCAGGTTGATTGGAAACGTCCTGCGAAATCGGACTCGGGGCACAGACCCAGGATCACGGGATTTTAGCCAAATTCCTTCGTTTGGGCCTCCGAATAATTCATTTCCTTATTATTTAAGTCAGGTTGAAGAAGTGTTGGATAGAAAATTAACAAAGCAAAACAGCACCAGGGGTAATATTGTCGATTGTCGCGATGGTGTCGGATTGCACCGAAATTTGGTAGGTTGATTGGAAACGGCCCACGAAATTGGACTCAGGAAACAGGCCCGGGATCACGGGATTTTAGCCAAACTCCTTCATTTGGGCCTCCTAATAATTAGTTTCAGTATTAATTATGTCAGGTTGAAGAAGTGCTGGACAGAAAATTAACAAAGAAAAACGCACCAGGGGCAATTTTGTCATTTGTCGCGACGGTGTCAAAATTGGCCGAAATTTGGCAGTTTGATTTGAAACGGCACGCGAAATTGGACTCTGAGCACAAACCCGGGATCCGGAGATTTTAGCCAAATTCCTTCATTTGGGCCTCCGAATAGTTAATTTCCTTATTGATTATGTCAGGTTGAAGAAGTGCAGGACAGAAAATTAAAAAAGCAAAATCACACAATTTGCAATTTTGACATTTTTCGAGACGGTGAGGGAATGGGCCAAAATTTGGAAGGTTGATTGAAAACAGCCCGGGAAATTGGACTCGGGACACAGACCCGGGATCACAAGATTTTAGCCAAATTCCTTCATTTGGGCCTCCAAATAATTAATTTCCTTAATAATTATGTCGGGTTGAAGAAGTGTTGGACAGAAAATTAACAGCAAAATCGCACCAGGGGCAATTTTGTCATTTTTTGCAACGGTGTCGAAATGCTTCAAAATTTGGCAGGTTGATTGTAAACGGCCCACGAAAATGCACCAAGGGCAATTTTGTCATTTTTCGCGACGGTATTGGATTGGGGCATAGACCCGGGATCACAGGATTTTAGACAAATTCTTTTGTTTGGGCCTCCGAATAATTAATTTCCTTATTAATTATGTCAAGTTGAAGAAGTCTTGGACAGAAAATTAACAAAGAATAAACGCAGTAGGGGCAATTTTGTCATTTGGCGCGACGGTGTCGGAATAGGCCGAAATTTGGTAGGTTGATTGGAAACGTCTCCCGAAATTTGACTCGGGGCACAGACCCTAGATCACGGGGTATTAGCTAAATTCCTTCGTTTGGGCCTCCGAATAATTATTTTCCTTATTACTTATGTCAGGCTGAAGAAGTCCTGGATAGAAAATTAACAAAGCAAATCCGCACTTCGGGCAATTTTATCATTTGTCGCGACGGTGTCGGAATGGGCCAAAATTTGGTAGGTTGATTGGATACGGCCCGCAAAATTGGACTTGGGGCACCGACCCGGGATCACTGGATTTTAGCCAAATCTTTTCCTTTGGGCCTTCGAATAATAGATTTCCTTATTAATTATGTCAGGTTGAAGAAGTGCTGGACAGAAAATTAACCAAGCAAAACCGCACCAGGGATAATTTTGTCATTTGTCACGACGATGTCGGAATGGAACGAAATTGGGCAGGTTGATTGGAAACGGCACACGAAATTGGACTTGGGGCACAGACCCGGGATCACGGGATTTTAGCCAAATTCCTTCGTTTGGGCCTCTGAATAATTAATTTCCTTAATAATTATGTCAGGTTGAAGAAGTGCTGGATAGAAAATTAATAAAGCAAAATCGTACCAGGGGCAATTTTGTCATTTTTCATGACAGTGTCGGAATGTGCCGAAATTCGCAGGTTGGTTGGAAATGGCTTGTGAAATTGGACTCAGGGCACAAACCTGGGATCATGGGATTTTAGCCAAACTCCTTCGTTTTGGACTCCGAATAATTAATTTTCGTATTAATTATGTCAGGTTGAAGAAGAGCTGGACAGAAAATTAACAAAGAAAAACGCACCAGGGCAATTTTGTCATTTGTCGCGATGGTGTCGGAATCGATTGAAATTTGGCAGGTTCATTGGAAACAGTGCGCGTAATTGGACTCAGGGCGTAGACCAGGGATCACGGGATTTTATCCATATTCCTTCGTTTGGGCCTCCGAATAAGTAATTTCCTTATTGATTATGTCAGGTTGAAGAAGTGCTAGACAGAAAATTAACAAAGTAAAACCGCACCAGAGGCAATTTTGTCATTTTTCGCGACAGTGATGGAATGGGCCCAAATTTAGCAGGTTGATTGGAAACGGCCCACGAAATTGGACTCTAGGCACGGACCCAGGATCACGGGATTTTAGCCAAATTCCTTCATTTGGGCCTCCGAATAATTAATTTCCTTATTAACTATGTCAGGTTGAAGAAGTCTTGGACAGAAAATTAACAAAGCAAAATCGCATCAGGGGCAATTTTGTCATTTGTCACGACGATGTCGGAGTGGACTGAAATTTGGCAGGTTGATTGGAAACGGCCCACGAAATTGGACTCGGGGCACAGACCCGGGATCACGGGATTTTTGCCAAATTCCGTCGTTTGGGCCTCCAAATAATTAATTTCCTTATTAATTATGTTGGGTTGAAGAAGTGGTGGACAGAAAATTAACATAGCAAATCCGCACCAGGGGCAATTTTGTCATTTGTCATGACGGTGTCGGAATGGGACGAAATTTGGCAGGTTGATTGGAAACGGCCCATGAAATTGGACTTGGGGCACAGATTTGGGATCATAGGATTTTAGCCAAATTTCTTCGTTTGGGCCTCCGAATAATTAATTTCCTTAATGATTATGTCAGGTGACGTAGTGCAGGACCAAAAATTAATAATGCAAAATTGCACCAGGGACAATTTTATCATTTTTCGCGACGGTGACGGAATGGGCCGAAATATGGCACGCTGATTGGAAATGGCCTGTGAAATTGGACTCAAGGCACAGACCCAGGATCTTGGGATTTTAGCCAAATTCCTTCGTTTGGGCCTCCGAATAATTATTTCCCTCATTAATTATGTTAGGCTGAAGAAGTCTTGGACAGAAAATTAACAAAGGAAAATTGTACCAGGGTCAATACTGTCATTTATAGCGACGGTGCCGGAATGGACTGAAATTTGGCAGGTTGATTGGAAACGATCCGCGAAATTGGAGTCCGGGCACAGACCCCGGTTCATGGGAAATTAGCCAAACTCCTTCGTTTAGGCCTCCAAATAATTAATTTTCTTATTAATTATGTCAGGTTGAAAAGTGCTGGACAAAAAATTAACAAAGAAAAACCGCTCCATGGGTAATTTTGTCATTTTTCGTGACTGTGTCGGAATGGGCCTGAAATTTGGAAGGTTGATTGGAAACGGCCCGTGAAATTGGACTCGGGGCACAGACCCGGGATCACGGGATTTTAGCCAAATTCCTTCATTTGGGCCTCCGAATAATTAATTTCCTTATTAATTATGTCAGGTTGAAGAAGTGCTGGACAGAAAATTAACAAAGCAAAATCGTACCAGGGGCAATTTTGTCATTTTTCAAGATGGTGTCGGAATGTACCGAAATTTGGCAGGTTGATTGGAAACGGCTTGTGAAATTGGACTCAGGGCACAAACCCGGGATCATGGGATTTTAGCCAAACTCCTTCGTTTTGGCCTCCGAATAATTAATTTCCGTATTAATTATGTCAGGTTGAAGAAGTGCTGGATAGAAAATTAACAAAGAAAAACGCACCGGGCAATTTTGTCATTTGTCGCGATGGTGTCGGAATCGATCGAAATTTGGCAGGGTGATTGGAAACTGTGCGCGTAATTGGACTCAGGGCATAGACCAGGGATCACGGGATTTTATCCATATTCCTTCGTTTGGGACTCCGAGTAAGTAATTTCCTTATTGATTATGTCAGGTTGAAGAAGTGCTAGACAGAAAATTAACAAAGCAAAACCGCACCAGAGGCAATTTTGTCATTTTTCGCGACAGTGATGGAATGGGCCCAAATTTAGCAGGTTGATTGGAAACGACCCACGAAATTGGACTCTAGGCACAGACCCAGGATCACGGGATTTTAGCCAAATTCCTTCGTTTGGGCCTCCGAATAATTAATTTCCTTATTAACTATGTCAGGTTGAAGAAGTATTGGACAGAAAATTAACAAAGCAAAACCGTACCAGGGGCAATTTTGTCATTTGTCACGACGATGTTGGAATGGACCGAAATTTGCCAGGTTGATTGGAAACGGCCCACGAAATTGGACTCGGGGCACAGACCCGGGATCACGGGATTTTTGCCAAATTCCATCGTTTGGGCCTCCGAATAATTAATTTCCTTATTAATTATGTCCGGTTGAAGAAGTGCTGGACAGAAAATTAACAAAGCAAATCCACACCAGGGGCAATTTTGTCATTTGTCGCGACAGTGTCGGAATGGGCCGAAATTTGGCAGGTTGATTGGAAACGGCCCGCAAAATTGGACTCGGGGCACAGACCCGGGATCACGGGATTTTAGCCAAATTCTTTCATTTTGAGCCTTCGAATAATTAATTTCCTTGTTAATTATGTCAGGTTAAAGAAGTGCTGTACAGAAAATTAACCAAGCAAAACCGCACTAGGGGAAATTTTGTCATTTTTCGCGACGGTGACGGAATGGGCCCAAATATGGCAGGTTGATTGGAAATGGCACGTGAAATTGGACTCAGGGCACAGACTCGGGATCACGGGATTTTAGCCAAATTCCTTCGTTTGGGCCTCCGAATAATTAATTCCCTCATTAATTATGTTAGGCTGAAGAAGTCTTGGACAGAAAAGTAACAAAGCAAAATCGTACCAGGGTCAATACTGTCGTTTATAGTGATGATGTCGGAATGAGCTGAAATTTGGTAAGTTGATTGGAAAATGGTCCGCGAAATTGGAGTCCAGGTACAGACCCCTGTTCACGGGAAATTAGCCAAACTCCTTCATTTGGGCCTCAATAATTAATTTTCTTATTAATTATGTCAGGTTGAAGAAGTGCTGGACAAAAAATTAACAGAGAAAAACTGCTCCATGGGTAATTTTATCATTTTTCGCGACTGTGTCGGAATGGGCCCGAAATTTGGAAGGTTGATTGGAAACGGCCCGCGAAATTGGACTCATGGCACAGACCCGGGATCACGGGATTTTTTGCCAAATTTCTTGGTTTGGGCCTCCGAATAATTAATTTCCTTATTAATTATGTCAAGTTGAAGAAGTGCTGGACAGAAAATTAATAAAGCAATTCCGCACCAAGGGGAATTATTTCATTTTTCACGACGGTGTTGGAATGGGACGAAATTTGGCAGGTTGATTGGAAATGGCCCGCAAAATTGGACTCGGGGCACAGACCCGAGATCACGGGATTTTAGCCAAATTCATTCGTTTGGGCCTCCGAATAATTAATTTCCGTATTGATTATGTCAGGTTAAGTGCTGGACATAAAATTAACAAAGCAAAATCGCACCTGGGTCAATACTGTCATTTGTCGTGACGGTGTCGGAATGGGCCGAAATTTGGCATGATGATTGGAAACGGTCCGCGAAATTGGACTTCGGGCACAGACCTCGGATCATGGGATTTTAGCCAAACTCCTTCGTTTGGGCCTCCGAATAATTAATTTTCATATTAATTATGTCAGGTCAAAGGCGTGCTGGACAGAAAATTAACAAAGAAAAACCGCACTAGGGGCAATTTTGTCATTTATCGCGACGATGACGGAATGGGCCGAAATTTGGCAGGTTGATTGGAAACGGCCCGCGAAATTGGACTCGGGGCACAGACCCGGGATCATGGTATTTTAGCCAAATTTTTTCATTTGGGCCTCCGAATAATTAATTTCCTCATTAATTATGTTAGGCTGAAGAAGTCTTGGACAGAAAATTAACAAAGCAAAACCGTACCAGGGTCAATATTGTCATTTATCGCGACGGCGTCGGAATGGGCCAAAATTTGGCTGGTTGATTGGAAATGGTCCGCGAAATTGGACTCTGGGCACGGACCCGGGATCACGGGATTTTTTGCCAAAGTCCTTTGTTTGGCCCTCCGAATAATTAATTTCCTTATTAATTATGTCAGCTTGAAGAAGTACTGGGCAGAAAATTAACAAAGCAAAACCGCACCAGGGGCAATTTAGTCATTTTTCACGACAGTGTCGAAATGGGCTGAAATTTGGCGGGTTGATTAGGAACGGCTCGTGAAATTGGACTCGGGGCAAGGACCCAGGATCACGTGATTTTAGACAAATTTTTTTGTTTAGGCCTCCGAATAATTAATTTTCGTTTAATTATGTCACATTGAAAAAGTGCTGGACAGAAAATTAACAAAGAAAAGGCGCACCAGGGCAATTTTGTCATTTGTCGCGACGGTGTTGGAATCAGCCGAAATTTGGCAGGTTGATTGGAAACGGCTGGCGAAATTTAACTCGGGGCACAGACCTGGGATCATGGGATATTAGCCAAATTCCTTCGTTTGGGCCTCCGAATAATTAATTTCCTTATTAATTATGTTAGGTTGAAGAAGTGCTAGACAGAAAATTAATAAAGCAAATCCGCACCTGGGGGAATTTCGTCATTTGTCACGACAGTGTCGGAATGGTCCGAAATTTGGCAGGTTGATTGGAAACGGCACGCGAAATTGGACTCGGGGCACAGCTCCAGGATATCGGGATTTTAGCTAAATTCCTTCGTTTGGGCTTCCAAATAATTATTTTCCTTATTAATTATGTCAGGTGGAAGAAGCGCCAGACAAAAAATTAACAAAGCAAAACCGCACCAGGGGCAATTTTGTCATTTTTCGTGACGGTATTGGAATGGTCGAAATTTGGTAGGTTGATTGGAAATGGTCCAAGAAATTGGACTCGGGGTACGAACCCGAGATCACGGGATTTGAGCCAAATTCTTTCGTTTGGGCCTCTGAAAAATTAATTTCCGTATTAATTATGTCGGATTGAAGAAGTAATGGACAGAAAATTAACAAATCAAAACCGTACCATGGGCAATTTTTTCATATTTCGCAACGGTGTCGAAATGGGCCGAAATTTGGCAGGCTCATTGGAAAACGGCTCGCGAAATTGGACTCGGGGCATAGACACGGGATCACAGGATTTTAGCTAAACTATTTCGTTTGGGCCTCTGAATAATTAGTTTCCTTATTAATTATGTCGGGTTGAAGAAGTTCTGGACAGAAAATTAATAAAGCAAATCCACACCAGGGGCAATTTTGTCATTTGTCGCGACAGTGTCGGAATGGGCCGAAATTTGGCAGGTTGATTGGAAACGGCCCGCAAAATTGGACTCGGGGCACAGTTCCGGGATCATGGGATTTTAGCCAAATTCTTTCATTTTGGTTCTCCGAATAATTAATTTCCTTATTAATTATGTCTGGTTGAAGAAGTGCTGTACAGAAAATTAACCAAGTAAAACCGCACTAGGGGAAATTTTGTCATTTTTCACGACAGTGTCGGAATGAGCTGAAATTTGGCAGGTTGATTGGAAACAGCCCGTGAAATTGGACTCGGGGCACAGAGCCGGGATTACTGGATTTTACCCAAATTCCTTCGTTTGGGCCTTCGAATAATTAATTTCCTTATTAATTATGTATGGTTGGAGACGTGCTGGACGGAATATTAAGAAACCAAAACCGCACCAGGGGCAATTTTGTGATTTTTCACGACGGTGTCGGAGTGGACAAAATTTTGCAGGTCGATTGGAAACGTCCTGCGAAATTGGACTCTGGGCACAGACCCGGGATCACGGGATTTTAGCCAAATTCCTTCATTTGGGCCTCTGAATAATTAATTTCCTTATTAATTACATCAGGTTGAAGAAGTGTTGGATAGAAAATTAACAAAGCAAAACTGCACCAGGGGCAATATTGTCAATTGTCGCGATGGTGTCGGAATGCGCCAAAATTTGGTAGGTTGATTGGAAACGGCCCACGAAATTGGATCGGGGCACAGAACCAGGATCACGGGATTTTAGCCAAATTCCTTCGTTTGGGCCTCTGAATAATTATTTTCCTTATTAATTATGTCAGGTTGGATAAGTGCTGGACAGAAAATTAACAAAGCAAAATCGCAACAGGGACAATTTTGTCATTTTTCGCGATGGTGGCACGGACCCGAGATCACGGGATTTTAGCCTAATTCCTTCGTTTGGTCCTCCAAATAATAAATTTCCTTATTAAATATGTCAGGTTGAAGAAGTTCAGGACAGAAGATTAACAAAGCAAAGCCGCACCAAGGGTAATTTTTTCATTTTTCGCGATGGTGTCAGAATGGGCCGATATTAGGCAGGTTGATTGTAAACGGTCCGCGAAATTGGACTCGGGGCATAGACTCGGGATCATGGGATTTTAGCCAAATTCCGTCGTCTGGGCCTCCGAATAATTAATTTCCTTATTAATTATGTCAGGTTGAAGAAGTGTTGGACAGAAAATTAACAAAACAAAACCGCACCAGGGGCAATATTGTCAATTGTCGTGACGGTGTCGGAATGCGTCGAAATTTGGCTGGTTGATTGGAAACGTCCCGCGAAATTGGATTCGGGGCACAGACCCAGGATCAATGGATTTTAGCCAAATTCCTTCGTTTGGGCCTCCAAAATAATTAATTTCCTTATTAATTATGTCAGGTTGAAGAAGTGCTGGACAGAAAATTATCAAAGCAAAACCGCATCAGGGGCGATTTTGTCATTTTACGCGACGATGTCGGAATGGACCGAAATTTGGCAGGTTGATTGGAAACAGTGCACGTAATTGGACTCAGGGGATAGACCAGGGATCACGAGATTTTACCCATATTCCTTCGTTTGTGCCTCCGAATAAGTAATTTCCTTATTGATTATGTCAGGTTGAAGAAGTGCTGGACAGAAAATTAAAAAAGCAAAACCACACCATAGGTAATTTTGTCATTTTTCGCGACGGTGATGGAATGGGCCGAAATTCGGCAGGTTGATTGGAAACAGCCCGCGAAATTGGACTCTATGCACAGACCCAGGATCACGGGATTTAGCCAAATTCCTTCATCTGGACCTCTGAATAATTAATTTCCCTATTAACTATGTCAGGTTGAAGAAGTCTTGGACAGAAAATTAACAAAGCAAAACCACACCAGAGGTAATTTTGTCATTTTTCGCGACGGTGACGGAATGGGCCGAAATTCGACAGGTTGATTGGAAACAGCCCGAGAAATTGGACTCTATGCACAGACCTAAGATCACGAGATTTAGCCAAATTCCTTCATCTGGACCTCTGAATAATTAATTTCCTTATTATCTATGTCAGGTTGAAGAAGTCTTGGATAGAAAATTAACAAAGCAAAACAGCACCAAGGGCAATTTTGTCATTTGTCGCAACGATGTCGAAATGGACCGAAATTTAGCAGTTTGATTGGAAACAGCCCGCGAAATTAGAGTCGGGGCACAAACCCGGGATCATGGGATTTTTGCCAAATTCCTTCATTTGGGCCTCCGAATAGTTAATTTCCTTATTAATTTTGTCAGGTTGAAGAAGTGCTGGACAGAAAATTAACAAAGCAAATCCGTACCAGGGGTAATTTTGTCATTTGTCGAGACGGTGTCGGAATGGGACAAAATTTGGCAGGTTGATTTCAAACGGCCCGCGAAATTGGACTTCGGGCACAGACCCGGGATCACGGGATTTTAGCCAAATTCCTTCGTTTGGGCCTCCGAATAATTAATTTCCTTATTGATTATGTTAGGTTGAAGAAGTGCTGGACAGAAAATTAACAAAGCAAAACCGCACCAGAGGCAATTTTGTCATTTTTCGTGACGATGTCGGAATGGATCGAAATTTGGCAGGTTGATTGGAAACGGCCCGCGAAATTGGGCTCGGGGCATAGACTCGGGATCATGAGATTTTTGCCAAATTCCTTCGTTTGGGCCTCTGAATAATTAATTTCCTTATTAATTATGTCAGGTTGAAGGAGTGCTGGACCGAAAATTAACAAAGCAAATCCGCACTAGGGGCAATTTTGTCATTTGTCGCGACGGTGTCGGAATGGGACGAAATTTAGCAGGTTGATTGGAAATGGCCCGCGAAATCGAACTTGGGGCACAGACCCGGGATCACGGGATTTTTTGCCAAATTCTTTCGTTTGGGCCTCCGAATAATTAATTTCCTGATTGATTATGTCAGGTTGAAGAAGTGTTGGACTGAAAATTAATAAAGCAAAACCACACCAGGGGTAATTTTGTCATTTTTCGTGATGGTGATGGAATGGGCCGAAATTTGGCAGGTTGATTGGAAACGGCCCGCTAAATTGGACTCGGGGCACAGACCCGGGATCACGGGATTTTTGCCAAATTCCTTCGTTTTGGCCTCGAAATAATTAATTTCCTTATTAATTATGTCAGGTTGAAGAAGTCTTGGACAGAAAATCAACAAAGAAAAACCGCACCAGAGGCAATTTTGTCATTTGGGGCTACAGTGTCGGAATAGGCCAAAATTTGGCAAGTTGATCGAAAACGGCCCGCGAAATTGGACTCTGGGCACAGAGTCGGGATCATAGGATTTTAGCCGAATTCCTTCATTTGGGCCTTCGAATAATTAATTCCTTATTAATTATGTATGGTTGAAAAAGTGCTGGATGGAAAATTAACAAAGCAAAACCGTACCAGGGGCAATTTTGTGATTTTTCGCGACGGTGTCGGAATGGACAAAATTTGGCAGGTTGATTGGAAACTGCCCGCGAAATTGGACTCAGGGCATAGACCCGAAATCAAGGGATTATAGCCAAATTCCTTCGTTTGGCTCTCCGAATAATTAATTTCCTTATTAATTATGTCAAGTTGAAGAAGTGTTGGACAGAAAATTAACAAAGTAAAATCGCACCAGGGACAATATTGTCAATTATTGTGACGGTGTCGGAATGCGCCAAAATTTGGTAGGTTGATTGGAAATGCCCCGAGAAATTGGACTCGGGGCACAGTTCCAGGATATCGGGATTTTAGCAAAATTCCTTCGTTTGGGCTTCTGAATAATTATTTTCCATATTAATTATGTCAGGTTGAAGAAGCGCTAGACAGAAAATTAACAAAGAAAAACCGCACCAAGGGCAATTTTGTCATTTTTCATGACGGTATCGATATGGTCGAAATTTGGTAGGTTGATTGGAAACGGTCCACGAAATTGGACTCAGGGCATGGGCTCGGGATCATGGGACTTTAGCCAAATTTTTTCATTTGGGCCTCCGAATAATTAATTTCCTTTCAATTATGTCACGTTGAAGAAGTGCTGGACAGAAAATTAACAAAGAAAACCCCCATGAGGGGCAATTTTTTCATTTGTCGCGACAGCGTGGGAATCGGCCAAAATTTGGCAGGTTGATTGGAAACGGTCTTCAAAATTGGACTCAGGATCACGTGATATTAGCCAAATTCCTTCATTTGGGCCTCTGAAAAATTGATTTCCTTATTAATTATGTCAGATTGAAGAAGTATTGGACAGAAAATTAACAAATCAAAATCACACCATGGGCAATTTCGTCATATTTCGTGACAGTGTCAAAATGAGCCGAAATTTGGCAGGCTGATTGGAAACGGCTCGCGAAATTGGACTTGGGCACAGACCCGGGATCACGGGATTTTAGCCAAACTCCGTTTGGGCCTCCGAATAATTAATTTTCTTATTAATAATGTCAAGTTGAAGAAGTGCTGGACAGAAAATTAACCAAGCAAATCCGCACTTGGGGCAATTTTGTCATTTGTCGCGACGGTGTTGGAATGAGCTAAAATTTGGCAAGTTGATTGGAAACAGCCTGCAAAATTGGACTCGGGGCATGGACCCGGGATCACGGGATTTAAGCCAAATTCTTTCTTTTGGGCCTCCGAATAATTAATTTCCTTATAAATTATGTCAGGTTGAAGAAGTGCTGGACAGAAAATTAACCAAGCAAAACCACACCAGGGACAATTTTATCATTTTTCACGATAGTTTCGGATTGGACTGAAATTTGGCAGGTTGACTGGAAACGGCCCATGAAAATGGATTTGGGGCATAGAGTCGGAATCACTGGATTTTAGCCAAATTCCTTCGTTTGGGCCTCCGAATAATTAATTTCCTTATTAATTATGTATGGTTGAAGAAGTGCTGGACGGAAAATTAACAAAGTAAAACCGCACTTGGGGCAATTTTGTGATTTTTCACGACGGTGTCGGAGTGGACCAATTTTGGTAGGTTGATTGGAAACGTCCCGCGAAAGTGGACTCGGGGCACATACCCGGGATCACGGGATTTTAGCCAAATTCCTTCGTTTGGGCCACCGAATAATTAATTTCCTTATTAATTATGTCAGGTTGAAGAAGTGTTGGACAGAAAATTTACAAAGCAAAACCGCACCAGGGGCAATATTGTCAATTGTCGCGACGGTGTCGGAATGCGCCGAAATTTGGTAGGTTGATTGGAAACGGCCCACGATATTGGACTCGGGGCACAGACCTAGGATCACGGGATTTTAGCCAAATTCCTTAGTTTGGGCCTCCGAATAATTATTTTCCTTATTAATTATGTCAGGTTAAAGAAGTGCTGGACAGAAAATTTACAAAGCAAAACCGCACCAGGGGCAATATTGTCAATTATCGCGACGGTGTCGGAATGCGCCGAAATTTGGTAGGTTGATTGGAAACGGCCCACGAAATTGGACTCGGGGAACAGACCCAGGATCACGGGATTTTAGCCAAATTCATTAGTTTGGGCCTCCGATTAATTATTTTCCTTATTAATTATGTCAGGCTGAATAAGTACTGGACAGAAAATTAACAAAGCAAAATCGCACCAGGGACAATTTTGTTGTTTTTAGCGATAATGGCACGGACCTGGGATCATGGGATTTTAGCCAAATTCCTTCGTTTGGGCCTCCGAATAATTAATTACATTATTAATTATGTCAGGTTGAAGAAGTGCAGGACAGAATATTAACAAAGCAAAACCGCAACAAGGACAATTTTGTCATTTTTCGCGACGGTGTCGGAATGGGCCGAAATTTGGCAGGTTGATTATAAACGGCCTGCGAAATTGGACTCGGGGCATAGACCCAGGATCACAGGATTTTAGCCAAATTCCTTCGTCTAGGCCTCCGAATAATAAATTTCCTTATTAATTATATCAGGTTGAAGAAGTGTTGGACAGAAAATTAACAAAGCAAAACCGCACCCGGGGCAATATTGTCAATTGTCGCGACGGTGTCGGAATGCGCCGAAATTTGGCAGGTTGATTGGAAACGTCCCACGAAATTGGACTCGGAGCACAGACCCAGGATCACTGGATTTTAGACAAATTCCTTCGTTTGGGCCTCCGAATAATTAATTTCCATATTAATTATGTCAGGTTGAAGAAGTGCTGGACAAAAAATTAAACAAGCAAAACCGCGTCAGGGGTGGTTTTGTCATTTTACGCGACGGTGTCGGAATGGGCCGAAATTTGGCTAGTTGATTGGAAACGTCCTGCGAAATTAGACTCGGGGCACAGACCCGGGATCACAGGATTTTAGCCAAATTCTTTCGTTTGGGTCTTCGAATAATTAATTTTCGTTTAATTATGTCACGTTGAAGAAGTGCTGGACAGAAAATTAACAAAGAAAAACTGCACCTAGGGTAATTTTGTCATTTGTCTCGACAGTATGGGAATTGGCTAAAATTTGGCAGGTTGATTGGTAACGGCCTGCGAAATTGGACTCGGGGTACAGACTCGGGATCACGTGATATTAGCCAAATTCCTTCGTTTGGGCCTCTGAAAAGTTAATTTCCTTATTAATTATGTCAGATTGAAGAAGTGTTGGACAGGAAATTAACAAATCAAAACCACACCATGGGAATTTTGTCGTATTTCGCGACGGTATCGAAATGGGCCGAAATTTAGTAGGGTGATTGGATATGGCTTGCGAAATTGGACTCGGGGCACAGACCCGGGATCACGGGATTTTAGCCAAACTCCTTCGTTTGGGACTCCGAATAATTAATTTCATTATTAATTATGTCAGGTTGAAGAAGTGCTTAACAGAAAATTAACAAAGCAAATCTGCACCAGAGGCAATTCTGTCATTTGTCGGGACGGTGTCGGAATAGGCTAAAATTTGGCAGGCTGATTGGAAACGGCCCGCAAAATTGGACTCGGGGCACAAACCCGGGATCACAGGATTTTAGCCAAATTCTTTCGTTTAGGCCTCCGAATAATTAATTTCCTTATTAATTATGTCAGGTTAATGAAGTGCTGGACAGAAAAGTAACCAAGCAAAACCGCACCAGGGGCAATTTTGTCACTTTTTTCTACGGTGTCGGAATGGGCTGAAATTTGGCAGGTTGATTGGATACGGCCCGTGAAATTAGACTCGGGGCACAGAGCCGAGATCACTGGATTTTAGCCAAATTCCTTCGTTTGGGCCTTCGAATAATTAATTTCCTTATTAATTATGTATGGTTGAAGAAGTGTTGGACGGAAAATTAACAAAGCAAAATCGTACCAGGGGCAATTTTGTGATTTTTCACGACGGTGTTGAAATGGACCAAATTTGGCAGGTTGATTGGAAACATCCTGCGAAAATGGACTCGAGCACAGACCCGGGACTACTGGATTTTAGCCAAATTCCTTCGTTTGGGCCTCCGAATAATTAATTTTCTTATTAATTACGTCAAGTTAAAGAAGTGTTGGACGGAAAATTAACAAAGCAAAATCGCACTGGGTGCAATATTGTCAATTGTCGCGACGGTGTCGGAATGCGCCGAAATTTGGTAGGTTGATTAGAAACGGCCCACGAAATTGGACTAGGGGCACAGACCTAGATCACTGGATTTTAGACAAATTCCTTAGTTTGGGCCTCCGAATAATTATTTTCCTTATTAATTATGTCAAGTTGAATAAGTGCTGGACAGAAAATTAACAAAGCAAAACCACACCAGGGACAATTTTGTCATTTTTCGTGATGATGGCACGGACGCGGGATCACGGGATTTTAGCCAAATTCCTTCGTTTAGGCCTCCGAATAGTTAATTTCCTTATTAATTATGTCAGGTTGAAGAAGTACAGGACAAAAAATTAACAAAGTAAAACCGCACCAGGGGCAATTTTGTCATTTTTCGTGATGATGGCACGGACGCGGGATCACGGGATTTTAGCCAAATTCCTTCGTTTAGGCCTCCGAATAGTTAATTTCCTTATTAATTATGTCAGGTTGAAGAAGTACAGGACAGAAAATTAACAAAGTAAAACCGCACCAGGGGCAATTTTGTCATTTTTCGTGACGGTGCCGGAATGGGCCAAAATTTGGCAGGTGGATTGTAAACGGCCCATGAAATTGGACTTAGGGCATAGTCCCGGGATCACGGGATTTTAGCCAAATTCCTTCATCTAGGCCTCCGAATAATTAATTTCCTTATTAATTATGTCAGGTTGAAGAAGTGTCTTACAGAAAATTAACAAAGCAAAACTGCACCAGGGGCAATATTGTCAATTGTCGCGACGGTGTTGAAATGCACCAAAATTTGGCCGGTTGATTGGAAACGTCCCGCAAAATTGGACTCGGGGCACAGACCCGGGATCACTGGATTTTAGCCAAATTCCTTCGTTTCGATCTCCGAATAATTAATTTCTTTATTAATTATGTCAAGTTGAAGAAGTGCATGATAGAAAATTAGAAGAGCAAAACCGCATTAGGGGCGATTTTGTCATTTTACGCGACGGTGTCGGAATGGGCCGAAATTTGGGTAGTTGATTGGAAACGTCCTGCGAAATTAGACTCGGGGCACAGACCCGGGATCACGGGATTTTAGCCAAAATCTTTCGTTTGGGTCTTCGAATAATTAATTTTCGTTTAATTATATCATGTTAAAGAAGTGCTGGACAGAAAATTAACAAAGAAAAACTGCACCTGGGGTAATTTTGTTCGTTTGTCCCGACATGTGGGAATCGGCCAAAATTTTACAGGTTGATTGGAAATGGCCTGCGAAATTAGACTTGGGGTACAGACTCGAGATCACGTGATATTAGCCAAACTCCTTCGTTTGGGCCTCTGAAAAGTTAATTTCCTTATTAATTATGTCAGATTGAAGAAGTGTTGGACAGAAAATTAACAAATTAATACCGCACCATGGGCAATTTTGTCATATTTCGTGACGATATCGAAATGGGCCGACATTTGGCAGGCTGATTGGAAACGGCTCGTGAAATTGGACTCGGGGCACAGACCCGGGATCGCGGGATTTTAGCCAAACTCCTTCGTTTGGGACTCCGAATAATTAATTTCCTTATTAATTATGTCAGGTTGAAGAAGTGCTGGACAGAAAATTAACAAAGCAAAATCGCATCAGGGGCAATTTTGTCATTTTACGCGACGGTGTCGAAATGGGTCGAAATTTGGCAGGTTGATTGGAAACGTCCAGCGAAATTGGACTCGGGGCACAGACCCGGGATCACGGGATTTTAGCCAAATTCCTTCGTTTGGGCCTCCGAATAATTAATTTCATTATTAATTAAGTCAGGTTGAAGAAGTGTTGGATAGAAAATTAACAAAGCAAAACAGAACCAGGGGCAATAGTGTCGATTGTCGCGACGGTGTCGAATTGCACCGAAATTTGGTAGGTTGATTGGAAACGGCCCACGAAATTGGACTCAGAAAATAGACTCGGGATCACGGGATTTTACCTAAACTCCTTCATTTGGGCCTCCTAATAATTAGTTTCAGTATTAATTATGTCAGGTTGAAGAAGTGCTGGATAGAAAATTAAAAAAGAAAGACGCACCAGGGGCAATTTTGTCATTTGTCGCGACGGTGTCGAAATTGGCCGAAATTTGGCAGTTTGATTTGAAACGGCACATGAAATTGGACTCTTCGCACAAACCCGGGATCCGAAGATTTTAGCCAAATTCCTTCGTTTGGGCCTCCGAATAGTTAATTTCCTTATTGATTATGTCAGGTTGAAGAAGTGCAAGACAGAAAATTAAAAAAGCAAAATCGCACAATGTGCAATTTTGACATTTTTCGTGACGGTGACGGAATGGGCCAAAATTTGGAGGGTTGATTGGAAACAGCCTGGGAAATTGGACTCGGGACACAGACCCAGGATCAGAGATTTTAGCCAAATTCCTTCATTTGGGCCTCCGAATAATTAATTTCCTTAATAATTATGTCGGGTTGAAGAAGTGCTGGACAGAAAATTAGCAACAAAATCGCACCAGGGGCAATTTTGTCATTTTTCGTAACGGTGTCGGAATGCTACGAAATTTGGTAGGCTGATTGTAAACGGCCCCCAAAAATGCACCAAGGGCAATTTTGTCATTTTTCGTGACGGTACTGGACTCGGGGCATAGACCCAGGATCATGGGATTTTAGACAAATTCCTTTGTTTGGGCCTCCGAATAATTAATTTCCTTATTAATTATGTCAAGTTGAAGAAGTCTTGGACAGAAAATTAACAAAGAATAATCGCACCAGGGGCAATTTTGTCATTTGGTGCGACGGTGTCGGAATAGGCTGAAATTTGGTAGGTTGATTGGAAACGGCTCGCAAAATTTGACTCGGGGCACAGACCCTAGATCACGGGATTTTAGCTAAATTCCTTCGTTTAGGCCTTCGAATAATTATTTTCCTTATTAATTATGTCAGGTTGAAGAAGTGCTGGACAAAAAATTAACAAAGCAAATCCACACTTGGGGCAATTTTGTCATTTGTTGCGACGGTGCCAAAATGGGCCGAAATTTGGTAGGTTGATTGGATACGGCCCACAAAATTGGACTCGGGGCACCGACCCGGGATCATGGGATTTTAGCCAAATCCTTTCCTTTGGGCCTTCGAATAATAGATTTCCGTATTAATTATGTAAGGTTGAAGAAGTGTTGGACAGAAAATTAACCAAGCAAAACCGCAACAGGGGTTATTTTGTCATTTTTCACGACGAAGTCGGAATGGGCTGAAATTTGGCAGGTTGATTGGAAACGGCCCGTGAAATTGGACTCGGAGCACAAAGCCGGGATCACTGGATTTTAGCGAAATTCCTTCGTTTAGGCCTTCGAATAATTAATTTCCTTATTAATTATGTATGGTTGAAGAAGTGTTGGACAAAAAATAAACAAAGCATAACTGTACCAGGGGCAATTTTGTGATTTTTCACGACGGTGTCAGAATGGACCAAATTTGGCAGGTTGATTGGAAACATCCCATGAAATTGGACTCGGGGCATAGACTCGGGATCATGGGATTTAAGCCAAATTCCTTCGTTTGGGCCTTCGAATAATTAATTTCCTTATTAATTATGTATGGTTGAAGAAGTGTTGGACAAAAAATAAACAAAGCATAACTGTACCAGGGGCAAATTTGTGATTTTTCACGATGGTGTCGGAATGGACCAAATTTGGCAGGTTGATTGGAAACGTCCCGTGAAATTGGACTCGGGGCACAGACTCGGATCATGGGATTTTAGCCAAATTCCTTCGTTTGGGCCTCCGAATAATTAATTTCCTTATTAATTATGTCAGGTTGAAGAAGTGTTGGACAGAAAATTAACAAAGCAAAACTGCACCAAGGGCAATATAGTCAATTGTCGCGACAGTGTCGGAATGCGTCGAAATTTGGTAGGTTGATTGGACGCAGCCCACGAAATCGGACTCGGGGCACAGACCCAGGATCACGGGATTTTAGCCAAATTCCCTCGTTTGGGCCTCCGAATAATTATTTTCCTTATTAATTATGTCAGGTTGAATAAGTGCCGGAAAGAAAATTAACAAAGCAAAACCGCATCAGGGACAATTTTGTCATTTTTCGCGATGGTGGCATGGACCCGGGATCATGGGATTTTAGCCAAATTCCTTCGTTTGGGCCTCCGAATAATTAATTTCCTTATTAATTATGTCAGGTTGAAGAAGTGCTGGACAGAAAATTAAAAAAGCAAAATCACATCGGGGGCAATTTTGTCATTTTTCGTGACAGTGTCAGAATGGACCGAAATTTGGCTGGTTGACTGGAAACGGCCTGCGAAATTGGACTCGGGGCACAGACCCGAGATCACGAGATTTTAGCCAAATTCCTTCGTTTGGACCTACGAATAATTAATTTCCTAATTAATTATATCAGGTTGAAGAAGTGCTGGACGGAAAATTAACAACGAAAAATCGCACCAGCGGCAATTGTCATTTTTCGCGATGGTGTCGGAATGGACCAAAATTTGGCAGGTTGATTGGAAATTGCGCGCGAAATTAGACTCGGGGAACAGACCTGTGATCATGGGATTTTGGTCAAATTCCTTCGTTTGGGCCTCCGAATAATAAATTTCCTTATTAATTATGTCAGGTTGAAGAAGCGCTGGACAGAAAATTAACAAAGCAAAACCGCACCATAGGCAATATTGTCATTTTTGCGAAGGTGTCGGAATGAGCCGAAATTTGGCAGGTTGATTGCAACGGCTTGCGAAATCGGACTCAGGGCGAAGACCCGGGATCACGGGATTTTAGTCAAACTCCTTCGTTTCGGCCTCCGAATAATTAATTTCCATATTAATTATGTCAGGTTGAAGAAGTGCTGGACAGAAAATTAACAAAGAAAAACCGCACCAGGGCAATTTTGTCATTTGTCGCGACAGTGTCAAAATCGGATGAAATTTGGCAAGTTAATTGGAAACGACCCGCGAAATTGGACTTTGGGCACAAACTCGGGATTTTTGCCAAACTCCTTCATTTGGGCCTCCGAATAATTAATTTCTGTATTAATTATGTCAAGTGGAAGAAGTGTTGGACGGAAATTTAACAAAGAAACACCGCACCAGGGGCAAATTTATCATTCGTCACGACGATGTCGAAATTGGCTGAAATTTGGCCGGCTTATTGGAAACAGCCTGCGAAATTGGAGTCGGTGCACAGACCCAGGATCATGGGATTTCAGCCAAATTCCTTCGTTTGGCCCTCCGAATAATTAATTTCCGTATTAATCATGCCAGGTTGAAGAAGTGCTGGACGGAAAATTAACAAAGAAAAACTGCACCAGGGGAAACTTTGTCATGTGTCGTGACGGTGTCGGAATCGGTCGAAATTTGGCAGGTTGATTGGAAATGGCCCGCCAAATTCGACACAGGGCACGGACCCGGGATCATGGGATATTAGCCAAATTCCTTCGTTTGAGCCTCTGAATAATTAATTTTCTTATTAATTATGTCAGATTGAAGAAGTGTTGGACAGTAAATTAACAAAGCAAAATCGTACCAGGGCAATTTTGTCATTTTTCACGACGGTGTCGGAATGGGCCGAAATTTGGCAGGCGGATTGGATAGGGCCCGCGAAATTGGACTCGGGGCACAAACCCAGGATCACGGGATTTTAGCCAAATTCCTTCGTTTGGGCCTCCGAATAATTCATTTCCTTATTAATTATGTCTGGTTGAAGAAGTGCTGGACAAAAAATTAAAAAAGTAAAATCGCACCAGGGGCAATTTTGTCATTTTTCGCGACAGTGACGGAATGGGCCGAAATTTGGCAGGTTGATTGGAAATGGCCCGTGAAATTGGACTCGGGGCACGGACCCGGGATCACGGGATTTTCGCCAAACTCCTTCATTTGGGCCTCCGAATAATTAATTTCCGTATTAATTACGTCAAGTTGAAGAAGTGCTGGACGGAAATTTAACAAAGAAAAACTGCGCCAAGGGCAAATTTATCATTCGTCACGACGGTGTCGAAATCGACTGAAATTTGGCAGGCTTATTGGAAACAGCCCGCGAAATTGGACTCAGTGCACAGACCCGGGATCACGGAATTTTAGCCAAATTCCTTCGTTTGGGCCTCCGAATAATTAATTTCCATATTAATTATGTCTAGTTGAAGAAGCGCTGGACAGAAAGCTAACAAAGCAAAACCACACGAGGGGCAAGTTTGTCATTTTTCGCGATGGTGTCGGAATGGGCCGAAATTTGGTAGGTTGATTGGAAACGGCGCGCGAAATTAGACTCGGGCCACAGACCCGGGATCACGGGATATTAGCCAAATTCCTTCATTTGGGCCTCCGAATAATTAATTTCCTTATTAATTATGTCTGGTTGAAGAAGCGCTGGACAGAAAGTTAACAAAGCAAAACCGCATGAATTTTTCACGACGGTGTCGAAACGGCCCGAAATTTGGCAGGTTGATTGGAAACGGCCCGCGAAATTGGACTCAGGGCACGGACCCGGGATCACGGGATTTTAGCCAAATTCTTGGTTTGGGCTAATTAATTTCCATATTAATTATGTCAGGTTAAAGAAGTGCTGGACAGAAAGTTAACAAAGCAAAACCGGACGAGGGGCAATTTTGTCATTTTTCGTGACGGTGTCGGAATGGGTAGAAAGCGAAATTGGACACGGGATCACAGGATTTTAGCCAAATTCTTTCGTTTGGGCCTCCGAATAGTTAATTTCCATATTAATTATGTCAGGTTGAAGAAGTACTAGACAGAAAATTATCAAAGAAAAACCGCGCCAATGGAAATTTTATCATTTGTCGCGACGGTGTCAGAATCGGCCGAAATTTAGCGGGTTGATTGGAAACGGCATGCGAAACTAGACTCGAGGCACAGACCCGGGATCACGGGATATTAGCCAAATTCCTTCGTTTTGAGCCTCCGAATAATTAATTTCCTTATTAACTATGTCAAATTGAAAGAGTGTTTGATAGAAAATTAGCAAAGCAAAACCGCACCAAGGGCAATTTTGTCATTTTTCCCGACAGTGTCGGAATGGGCCGAAATTTGGCAGGTTGATTGCAAGCGACCTGTGAAATTGGACTCAGGGCACAGACCCGGGATCACGGAATTTTAGCCAGACTCCTTCGTTTGGGACTCCGAATAATTAATTTCCGTATTAATTATGTCTGGTTGAAGAAGTGTTGGACAGAAAGTTAACAAAGAAAAATCGGACCAAGGGCAATTTCGTCATTTGTCGCGACGGTGTCAGAATCGGCTGAAATTTAGCTGGTAGATTGGAAATGGCCCGTGAAATTGGACTCGGGGCACAGACCTGGGATCACGGGATTTTAGGCAAACTCCTTCGTTTGGGCCTTCGAATAATTAATTTCTGTATTAATTATGTCAAGTTGAAGAAGTGCTGGACGGAAATTTAACATAGAAAAATCGCACCACGGGTAAATTTATCATTTATTACGACGGTGTCGAAATCGGCTGAAATTTGGCTGGCTGAGTGGTAATGGCCCGTGAAATTGGACACGGGGCATAGACTCGGGATCACAGGATTTTAGCCAAATTCCTTCGTTTGGGCCTCCGAATACTAAATTTTCGTATTAATTATGTCAGGTTGAAGAAGTGCTGGACGAAAAATTAACAAAGAAAATCGCACCATGGGAAATTTTTTCATTTATTGTGACGGTGTCGGAATCGGCTGAAATTTGGCATGTTGATTGGAAACGGCCTGCGAAATTAGACTCGGGGTACAGACCCGGGATCACGGGATATTAGCCAAATTCCTTCGTTTGGGCCTCCGGATAATTAATTTCCTCATTAATTATGTCAGATTGAAGATGTGTTGGACAGTAAATTAACAAAGCAAAATCGCACCAGGGGCAATTTTGTCATTTTTCGCGACAGTGTCGGAATCGGCCGAAATTTGGCATGTTGATTGGAAACTGCCCACGATATTGGACACGGGGCATAGACCCTGGATCACGGGATTTTAGCCAAATTCCTTCGTTTGGGCGTCCGAATAACTAATTTCCTTATTAATTATGTCGGGTTGTAGAAGTGCTGGACAGAAAATTAAAAAGCAAAATCGTACCAGGGGCAATTTTGTCATTTTTTGCGACAGTGTCGGAATGGGCCGAAATTTGGCTAGTTGACTGGAAATGGCCTGCGAAATTGGTCTCGGGGCACAAACTCGGGATCACGAGACTTTAGCCAAATTCCTTCATTTGGGCCTACGAATAATTAATTTCGTTATTAATTATATCGGGTTGAAGAAGTGCTGAATGGAAAATTAACAATGAAAAACCGCACCAACGGTAATTTTGTCATTTTTCGTGGTGGTGTCGAAATGGTCCGAAATTTGGCTGGTTGATAGGAAACGGCGTGCGAAATTAGACTCGGGGCACAGACCCGGGATCACGGGATTTTAGCCAAACTCCATCGTTTGGGCATCCGACTAATTAATTTTGGTATTAATTCTGCCACGTTCAAGAATGCTGGACGGAAAATTAACAAAGAAAAATCGCACCAAGGGCAATTTTGTCATTTTTTCGCGACGGTATCAGAATGGGCAGAAATTTGGCAGGTTGATTGGAAACGGCGCACGAAATTGGACTCGGGGAACAGACCCGGGATCACGGGATATTAGCCAAATTCCTTCATTTGGGCCTCCGAATAATTAATTTCTTATTAATTATGTCGGATTGAAGAAGTGTTGGACAGCAAATTAACAAAGCAAAATCGCACCAAGGGTAGTTTTATCATTTTTTGCGACGGTGTCGAAATCGATCAATATTTGGCAGGTTGATTGGAAATGGCCCGCGAAATTGGACTCGGGGCACAGGCCCAGGATCACGGGATTTTAGCCAAATTCCTTCCTTTGGGCCTACAAATAATTAATTTCCTTATTAATTATGTCAGGTTGAAGAAGTTCTTGACAGAAAATTAACAAAGCAAAGCCATACCAAAGGCAATTTTGTCATTTTTCGCGACGGTGTCGAAATGGGCCGAAATATGGCAGGCTGATTGGAAACGGCCCGCGAAATGGGACTCGGGTCATGGAACCTGGATCACGGGATTTTAGCCAAATTCTTTCGTTTGGGCCTCCGAATAATTAATTTCCGTTTTAGTTATGTCAGGTTGAAGAAGTACTCGACTGAAAATTAACATAGAAAAATCGCACCAAGGGCAATTTTGTCAATTGTCGCGACGGTGTCGGAATCGGCCGAAATTTAGCAGGTTGATTGGAAATGGCCCGTGAAACTGGACACGGGGTATAGACTCGGGATCACAGGATTTTAGCCAAATCCCTTCGTTTGGGCCTCCGAATACTAAATTTCCATATTAATTATGTCAGGTTGAAGAAGTACTGGACGAAAAATTAACAAAAAAAACCGCACCATGGGAAATTTTTTCATTTATCACGACGGTGTCGGAATCAGCCGAAATTTGGCATGTTGATTGGAAACGGCCCACGAAATTAGGCTCGGGGCACAGACCCGGGATCACGAAATTTTAGCCAAATTCCTTCGTTTGGACCTCCGAATAATTAATTTCCTTATTCATTATGTTAGGTTGAAGAAGTACTGGACAGAAAAATTAACATCGCAAATCCACACCAGGGGCAATTTTGTCATTGGTCGCGACGGTGTCAAAATGTGCCGAAATTTGGCAGGTTGATTAAAAATGTCCCGTGAAATTGGACTCGGGGCACAAACTCGGGATCACGGGATTTTAGCCAGACTCCTTCGTTTGGGCCTCCGAATAATTAATTTTCACATTAATTATGTCAGGTGGAAGAAGTGATGGATAGAAAATTAACAAAGCAAAACCGCACTAGGGGCAATTTTGTCATTTTTTGTGACGGTGTTGGAATGGGCCGAGATTTGGCTGGTTGATTGGAAACGGTCCGCGAAATTGGACTCGGGGCATAGAACAGGGATCACGAAATTTTAGCCAAATTCCTTCATTTGGGCCTCCGAATAATTAATTTCCTTATTAATTATGTCAGGTTGAAGAAGTCTAGGACAGAAAATTAACAAAGCAAAACCGCACCAGGGGTGATAGTATCATTTGTAGCGACAGTGCCGGAATGGGCCGAAATTTGGTAGGTTGATTGGAAACGGCCCGCGAAATTGGACTCGGGGCACAGACCCGGGATCATGAGATTTTAGCCATATTTATTCATTTGGCCCTCCGAATAATTAATTTCCTTATTAATTATGTCAGGTTGAAGAAGTGCTAGACAGAAAATTAACAAAGCAAAATCGTATCAGGGGCAATTTTGTCATTTTTCTCGACAGTGTCGGAATGGGCCGAAATTTGGCAGGTTGACTGGAAATGGCATGCGAAATTGGATCAGGACACAAACCTGGGATCACGGGATTTTAGCCAAACTTCTTCGTTTGGGCCTCTGAATAATTAATTTCCTTATTAATTATGTCTGGTTGAAGAACTGCAGGACAGAAAATTAACAATGAAAAACCACACCAGGAACAATTTTGTCATTTATCGCGATGGTGTCAGAATCGGCCGAAATTTGGAAGGTTGATTGGAAACGACCCGTGAAATTGGACTCAGGGCATGGACCCGGGATAAAGGGATTTTTACCAAATTCTTTCGTTTGGGCCTCCGAATAATTAATTTCCGTATTGATTATGTAAGGTTAAAGAAGTATTGGACAGAAAATTAACAAAGAAAAACTGCACCAGGGGCAATTTTGTCATTTGTCACGACGGTGTCGTAATCGGCAGAAATTTAGCAGGTCGATTAGATAAGGCCCGTGAAATTCGACTCGGGGCACAGGCCCGGGATCACGGGATATTAGTTAAATTCCTTCATTTGGGCCTCCGAATAATTAATTTCCTTATTAATTATGTCCGATTGAAGAAGTGTTGGGCAGAAAATTAACAAAGCAAAACCGTACCAGAGGCAATTTTGTCATTTTTCTCGACGGTGTTGGAACGGGCCGAAATTTGGCAGGTTGATTGGAAATGGCCCGCGAAATTGGACTCGGGGCACAGACCCGGGATCACATGATTTTAGCCAAATCCCTTCGTTTGGGCCTCCGAATAATTAATTTCCGTATTAATTATGTCATGTTGAAGAAGTGCTGGACGGAAGGTTAACAAAGAAAAATCGCACAAGGGGCGAATTTGTCATTTGTCGCGATGGTGTCGAAATCTGCCGAAATTTTGCAGGTTGATTGGAAACGGCCCGCAAAATTAGACTCAGGGCACAGACCCGGGATCACAGAATTTTAGCCAAACTCCTTCATTTGGGCCTCCGAATAATTAATTTTTGTATTAATTATGTCAGGTTGAAGAAGTGCTGGACGGAAAATTGACAAAAAGAAACTGCACTAGGGGCGAATTTGTCATTTGTCGCGACGGTGTCGAAATATGTCGAAATTTGGCAGGTTGATTGGAAACGTCCAGCGAAATTGGACTATGGGCGCAGACCCGAGATCCCGGGATTCTAGCCAAACTCCTTCATTTGGGCCTCGAAATAATTAATTTCCTTATTAACTATGTCTGGTAGAAGAAGTGCTGGACAGAAAATTAACAAAGAAAAACCGCACCAAGGCCAATTTTGTCATTTTTCGTGACAGTGTCGGAATGAGTCGAAATTTGGCAGGTTGATTGGAAGCGGAGCGAGAAATTGGACACGGAACATAGACTCGGGATCTCGAGATTTTAGACAAATTCCTTCGTTTGGGCCTCCGAATAATTAATTTCTTTATTAACTATGTCAGGTTGAAGAAGTGCTGGATAGGAAATTAACAAAGAAAAACCGCACCAGGGGCAATTTTATCATTTATCGCGACAATGTCGGAGTCAGCTGAAATTTGGAAGGTTGATTGGAAATGACCGACGAAATTGGACTCGGGGCACGGACCCGGGATCACGGGATATTAGCCAAATGCCTTTCGTTTGGGCCTTCGAATAATTAATTTCCGTATTAATTATGTCGGGTTGAAGAAGTGCTGGAAAGAAAATTAACAAAGAAAAGCCGCACCAGAGGCAATTTTATCATTCATCACGACAGTGTCGGAATCGGCTAATATTTGGCAGGTTGATTGGAAACGACCGGCAAAATTGGACTCGGGGCACAGACCCGGGATCACGGGATATTAACCAAATGCCTTTCGTTTGGGCCTCCGAATAATTAATTTCCTTATTAATTATGTCTGATTAAAGTGTTGGACAGAAAATTAACAAAGCAAAACCGCACCAGTGACAATTTTGTCATTTTTCGCGACAGTGTCGAAATTGGCCGAAATTTGGCAAGTTGACTCGAAACGGCCTACGAAATTGGACTCGGGGCACAAACTCGGGATCACGGGATTTTAGCCAAACTCCTTCGTTTGGGCCTCCGAATAATTAATTTTCGTATTAATTATGTCAGGTTGAAGAAGTGCTGGACAGAAAATTAACAAAGAAAAGCCGCACTAAGGGCAATTCATTTATCGCGACAGTGTCGGAATCGGCCGAAATTTGGAAGGTTGATTCGAAACAGCCCGCGAAATTGGACTCGGGGCACAGACCCAGGATCACAAGATATTAGCTAAATGCCTTTCGTTTAGGCCTCCAAATAATTAATCTCCTTATTAATTATGTCAGATTAAAGAAATGTTGGACAGAAAATTAACAAAGCAAAACCGCACCAGGGGCAATTTTATCATTTTTCGCAACAGTGTCGAAATGGGCTGAAATTTGGCAGGTTGACTGGAAACGGCATGCGAAATCGGACTCGGTGTACAGACCCGGGATCACAGGATTTTAGTCAAATTCCTTCGTTTGGGCCTTCAAACAATTAATTGCCTTATTAATAATGTTAGGTTGAAGAAGTGCTGGACAGAAAATTAACAAAGCAAAAGCGCACCAGGGGCAATTTTGTCATTTTTCGCGATAGTGTCGGAATGGGCTGAAATTTGGCAAGTTGATTGGAAGCAGCGTGCGAAATTAGACTCGGGACACAGACCCAGGATCACGGGATTTTAGCCGAATTCCTTTGTTTGGGTCTCCGAATAATTAATTTCCTTATTAATTAGGTCAGGTTGAAGAACTTCTGGACAGAAAATTAACAAAGCAAAACCTTACCACGGGCAATTTTGTCATTTTTTGCGACGGTGTCGGAATGGGCCGAAATTTGGAAGGTCGATTGGAAAAGGTCCGCGAAATTGGACTCGAGGTACAAAATCGCACCAGGGGCAATTTTGTCATTTTTTGCGACGGTGTCGGAATGGGCCGAAATTTGGAAGGTCGATTGGAAAAGGTCCACGAAATTGGACTCGGGCCACAGACCCGGGATCACAGTATATTAGCCAAATTCCTTCGTTTGGGCATCCGAATAATTGATAAGGAACTTAATTATGTCAGATTGAAGAAGTGTTGGATGGCAAATTAAGAAAGCAAAATCGCACCAGGGGCAATTTTGTCATTTGTCGTGACGGTGTCGGAATCGGCCGAAATTTGGCAGGTTGATTGGAAACGGTCTGCGAAATTGGACTCGGGGCACAGACCTGGGATCACGGGATTTTAGCCAAATTCCTTCATTTGGGCCTCCGAACAATTAATTTCCTTATTAATAACGTGAGGTTGAAGAAGTGCTGGACAGAAAATTAACAAAGCAAAAGCGCACCAGGGGCAATTTTGTCATTTTTCGCTGCAGTGTCGGAATGGGCCAAAATTTGGCGAGTTGACTGGAAACGGCCCGCGAAATTGGACTCGGGGCACAAACCCAGGATCACGGGATTTTACCCAAACTCCTTCGTTTGGACCTCCGAATAATTAATTTCCGTATTAATTATGTCAAGTTGAAGAAGTGCAGGGCGAAAAATTAACAAAGAAAAATCGCACCATGGGTAAATTTGTCGTTTGTCGCGACGGTGTCGAAATCTGCCAAAATTTGGCAGGTTGATTGGAAATGGCATGCGAAATTGGACTCAATGCACAGACCCGGGATCACGGGATTTTAGCCAAACTCCTTTGTTTGGGCCTCCGAATAATTAATTTCCTTATTAATTATGTCCGATAGAAGAAGTGCTGGACAGAAAATTAACAAAGAAAAATCGCCCCAGGGGCAATTTTCTCATTTTTCGCGACAGTGTCGGAATGGGCCGAAATTTGTCAGGTTGATTGGAAACGATAAGAGAAATTGGACTCGGGGCACAGACCCGGGATTACAGGATTTTAGCCAAATTCCTTCGTTTGGGCCTCCGAATAATTAATTTCCTTATTAACTATGTCAGGATGAAGAAGTGCAGGACAGAAAATTAAAGAAGAAAAACCGCACCAAGGGCAATTTTGTCATTTATCGCGACGGTGTCGGAATCGGCAGAAATTTGGAAAGTTGATTGGAAACGGACCGCAAAATTGGACTCGGGGCATGAATCCGGGATCACAGGATATTAGCCAAATGCCTTTCGTTTGGGGCTCTGAATAATTAATTTTCTTATTAGTTATGTCAGGTTGAAAAGGTGCTGGACAGAAAATTAACAAAGAAAAGCCGCACCAGGTGCAATTTTATCATTTATCACGATAGTGTCGAAATGGGCCGAAATTTGGCAGGTTGATTGGAAACAGCCCGCGAAATTGGACTCAGGGCACAGACCCGGGATCACGATATATTAGCCAAATGCCTTTCATTTGGGCCTCCGAATAATTAATCCCCTTATTAATTATGTCAGATTAAAGAAGTGTTGGACAAAAAATTAACAAAGCAAAACCGCACCAGGGGCAACTTTATCATTTTTTGCAACAGTGTCGAAATGGGCTGAAATTTGGCAGGCTGACTGGAAACGGCATGCGAAATCGGACTCGATGTACAGACCTGGGATCACGGGATATTAGTCAAATTCCATCGTTTGGGCATCCAAATAATTAATTCCCTTATTAATTATGTCAGGTTGAAGAAGTGCTGGACAGAAAATTAACAAAGAAAAACCGCACCACGGGCAATTTTGTCATTTTTCGCGACGGTGTCGGAATGGACAGAAATTTGACAAGTTGAATGGAAGCAGCGCGCGAAATTAGACTCGGGGCACACACCCAGGATCACGGGATTTTAGCCGAATTCCTTCGTTTGGGTCTACGAATAATTAATCTCCTTATAAATTATGTTAGGTTGAAGAAGTTCTGGACAGAAAATTAACAAAGCAAAACCTTACCAAGGGCAATTTTGTCATTTTTTACGACGGTGTCGGAATGGGCCGAAATTTGGCAGGTCGATTGGAAAAGGTCCACGAAATTGGACTCGGGCCACAGACTCGGGATCACAGTATATTAGACAAATTCCTTCGTTTGGGCATCCGAATAATTGATAAGGAAATTAATTATATCGGATTGAAGAAGTGTTGGATGGCAAATTAAGAAAATAAAACCGCACCAGGGGCAATTTTGTCATTTGTCGCGACGGTGTCGGAATCGACGAAATTTGGCAGGTTGATTGGAAGCGGTTCGCGAAATTGGACTCGGGGCACAGACTTGGGATCACGGGATTTTAGCCAAATTCCTTCATTTGGGCCTCCGAACAATTAATTTCCTTATTAATAATGTCAGGTTGAAGAAGTGCAGGACAGAAAATTAACAAAGCAAAAGCGCACGAGGGGCAATTTTGTCATTTTTCGCGACATTGTTGGAATTGGCCGAAATTTGGCAAGTTGACTGGAAACGGCGTACGAAATTGGACTCGAGGTACAAACCCGGGATCACGTGATTTTAGCCAAACTCCTTCGTTTGGGCTTCCGAATAATTAATTTCCGTATTAATTATGTCAGGTTGAAGAAGTGCTGGACGGAAAATTTAAAAAGAAAAATCGCACCAGGGACAAATTTGTCGTTTGTCGCGACGGTGTCGAAATCTGCCGAAATTTAGCAGGTTGATTGGAATCGACACGCGAAATTGGACTCAGGGCACAAACCCGGGATCACGGGATTTTAGCCAAACTCCTTCGTTTGAGCCTCTGAATAATTAATTTCTGTATTAATTCTGTCAGGTTGAAGAACTGCTGGATGGAAAATTAACAAAAAGAAACCGCACCAGGGGCAAATTTGTCTTTTGTCACGACGGTGTCGAAATCTGCCGAAATTTGGCGGGTTGATTGGAAACGACCAGCGAAATTGGACTAGGGGCGCAGACCCGGGATCACGGGATTTTAGCCAAACTCCGTCATTTGGGCCTCCGAATAATTAATTTCCTTATTAATTATGTCTGGTAGAAGAAGTGCTGGACAGAAAATTAACAAAGAAAACCCGCACCAGGGGCAATTTTGTCATTTTTCGCGACAGTGTTGGAATGGGCCGAAATTTGGCGGGTTGTTTGGAAACGGCGCGAGAAATTGGACTCAGGGCACAGTCCCAGGATCACGGGATTTTAGCCAAATTCCTTCGTTTGGGCGTCTAAATAATTAATTTCCTTATTAATTATTTCTCGTAGAAGAAGTGCTGGACAGAAAATTAACAAAGACATACCGCACCAGGGGCAATTTTGTCATTTTTCGCGACAGTGTTAGAATGGACCAAAATTTGGCGGGTTGATTGGAAACGGTGCGAGAAATTGGACTCGGGGCACAGACCCTGGATCACAGGATTTTAGCCAAATTCCTTCGTTTGGGCCTCCGAATAATTAATTTCCTTATTAACTATGTCAGGTTGAAAAAGTACAGGACAGAAAATTAAATAAGAAAAACCGCACAGGGGCAATTTTGTCATTTATCACGACGGTGTCGGAATCAGCCGAAATTTGGAAGGTTGATTGGAAACAGCCCGTGAAATTAGACTTGGGGCACGAACCCGGGATCAAGGGATATTAGCGAAATGCCTTCCGTTTGGGCCTCCGAATAATTAATTTTCGTATTAATTATGTCAGGTTGAAGAAGTGCTGAACAGAAAATTAACAAAGAAAAGCCGCACCACGGGCAATTTTATCATTTATCGCGATAGTGTCGGAATCGGCCGAAATTTGGCAGGTTGATTGGAAACAGCCCGCGAAATTGGACTCAGGACACAGCCCCGGGATCATGAGATATTAGACAAATGCCTTTTGTTTGGACCTTCGAATAATTAATCTCCTTATTAATTTTGTCAGATTAAAGAAGTGTTGGACAGAAAATTAACAAAGCAAAACCGCACCAGGGGCAATTTTATCATTTTTCGCGACAATGTCGAAATGGGCTGAAATTTGGCAGGTTGACTGGAAACGGCATGCGAAATCGAACTCGGTGTACAGACCCGGGATCATAGGATTTTAGCCAAATTCCTTCGTTTGGGCCTTCAAACAATTAATTGCCTTATTAATAATGTCAGGTTGAAGAAGTGCTGGGCAGAAAATTAACAAAGCAAAAGCGCTCCAAGGGCAATTTTGTCATTTCTCGCGATAGTGTCGGAATGGGCCAAAATTTGGCAAGTTCATTGGAAGTCGCGCACGAACTTAGACTCGGGGCACAGACCCAGGATCACGGGATTTTAGCCGAATTCCTTCGTTTGGGTCTCCGAATAATTAATTTCCTTATTAATTATGTCAGGTTGAAGAAGTTCTGGACAGAAAATTAACAAAGCAAAACCTTACCAAGGGCAATTTTGTCATTTTTTGCGACGGTGTCGGAATGGGCCGAAATTTGGAAGGTCGATTGGAAAAGGTCCACGAAATTGGACTCGGGCCACAGACCCTGGATCACAGTATATTAGCCAAATTCCTTCGTTTGGGCATCCGAATAATTGATAACGAAATTAATTATGTCAGATTGAAGAAGTGTTGGATGGCAAATTAAGAAAGCAAAACCGCACCAGGGGCAATTTTGTCACTTGTCGTGACGGTGTCGGAATCGGCCGAAATTTGGCAGGTTGATTGGAAACGGTCTGCGAAATTGGACTCGGGGCACAGACCTGGGATCACGGGATTTTAGCCAAATTCCTTCATTTGGGCCTCCGAACAATTAATTTCCTTATTAATAATGTCAGGATGAAGAAGTGCTGGACAGAAAATTAACAAAGCAAAAGCGCACCAGGGGCAATTTTGTCATTTTTCGCTGCAGTGTCGGAATGGCCCGAAATTTGGCAGGTTGAATCGAAATGGCCTGCGAAATTGGACGCGGGGCACAAACCCGGGATCACATGATTTTAGTCAAACTCCTTCGTTTGGGCCTCCGAATAATTAATTTCCGTATTAATTATGTCAGGTTGAAGAAGTGCTGGACGAAAAATTAACAATGAAAAATCGCACCAGGGGCAAATCTGTCGTTTGTCACGACGGTGTCGAAATCTGCCAAAATTTAGCAAGTTCATTGGAAACGGCCCGCGAAATTGGACTCGGGGCACAGATCCGGGATCACGGGATTTTAGCCAAACTCCTTCGTTTGGGCCTCCGAATAATTAATTTCTGTATTAATTATGTCAGGTTGAAGAAGTGTTGGATGGAAAATTAATAAAAAGAAATAGCACCAGGGGCAAATTTGTCATTTCTCACGACGGTGTCGAAATCTGCTGAAATTTGGCGGGTTGATTGGAAACGGCCAGCGAAATTAGACTAGGGGCGCAGACCCGGGATCACGGGATTTTAGCCAAACTCCTTCATTTGTACCTCCAAATAATTAATTTCCTTATTAATTATGTCAGGTTGAAGAAGTGAAGGACAGAAAATTAAAAAAGAAAAACCGCACCAGGGGCAATTTTGTCGTTTATCGCAACGGTGTCGGAATCGATCGAAATTTTGAAGGTTGATTGGAAACGGCCCGCGAAATTGGACTCGGGGCATGGACCCGGGATCATGGGATTTTAGCCAAACTCCTTAGTTTGGGCCTCCGAATAATTAATTTCCTTATTAATTATGTCTGGTAGAAGAAGTGCTGAACAGAAAATTAACAAAGAAAAACCGCACCAGGGGCAATATTGTCATTTTTCGCGACTGTGTCGGAATGGGCTGAAATTTGGCGGGTTGATTGGAAATGGCACGAGAAATTGGACTCGGGGCATAGACCCCGGATCATGGGATTTTAGCCAAATTCCTTCGTTTGGGCCTCCAAATAATTAATTTCCTTATTAACTATGACAGGTTGAAGAAGTGCAGGACAGAAAATTAAAATAGAAAAACCGCACCAGGGGCACTTTCGTCATTTATTGTGACGTTGTCGAAATCGACCGAAATTTGGAAGGTTGATTGGAAACGGTCGCGAAATTGGACTCGGGGCGCGAACCCGGGATCACGGGATTTTAGCCTAACTCCTTCATTTGGGCCTCCGAATAGTTAATTTCCTTATTAATTATGTCTGGTAGAAGAAGTGCTGGACAGAAAATTAACAAAGAAAAATCGCCCCAGGGGCAATTTTGTCATTTTTCGTGACAGTGTCGGAATGGGCCAAAATTTGGCAGGTTGATTGGAAACGACGCGAGAAATTAGACTCGGGGCACAGACCCGGGATCACGGGATTTTAGCCAAATTTCTTCGTTTGGGCCTCCGAATAATTAATTTCCTTATTAACTATGTCAGGTTGAAGAAGTGCTGGACTGAAAATTAAAAAAGAAAAACCCTACCAGGGGCAATTTTGTCATTTTTCGCGACGGTGTCGGAATTGGCCAAAATTTGGAAGGTTGATTGGAAACGGCCCGCGAAATTGGACTCGGGGCACGGACCCAGGATCACGGGATATTAGCCAAATGCCTTTCATTTGGGACTCCGAATAATTAATTTTCGTATTAATTATGTCCAGTTGAAGAAGTGCTGGACAGAAAATTAACAAAGAAAAGCTGCACCAGGGGCAATTTTATCATTTATCACGACAGTGTCGGAATCGGCCGAAATTTGGCAGGTTGATTGGAAATGGCCTGCGAAATTGGACTCGGGGCACGAACCCGGGATCACGGGATATTAGCCAAATGCCTTTCGTTTGGGCCTTCGAATAATTAATCTCCTTATTAATTATGTCAGATTAAAGAAGTGTTGGACAGAAAATTAACAAAGCAAAACCACACCAGGGGCAATTTTGTCATTTTTCGCGACAGTGTCGAAATGGGCTGAAATTTGGCAGGTTGACTGGAAACGGCATGCGAAATCGAACTCGATGTACAGACCCGGGATCACGGGATATTAGTCAAATTCCTTCGTTTGGGCATCCAAATAATTAATTTCCTTATTAATTATGGCAGGTTTAAGAAGGGCTGGACATAAAATTAACAAAGAAAAACCTCACCACGGGCAATTTTGTCATTTTTCGCGATGGTGTCGAAATGGGCAGAAATTTGGCAAGTTGATTGGAAGCAGGGCGCGAAATTAGACTCGGGGCACAGACCCAGGATCACGGGATTTTAGCCGAATTCCTTCGTTTGGGTCTCCGAATAATTAATTTCCTTATTAGTTATGTCTGGTTGAAGAAGTTCTAGACAGAAAATTAACGAAGCAAAACCTTACCAAGGGCAATTTTGTCATTTTTTGCGACCGTGTCGGAATGGGCCGAAATTTGGCAGGTGGATTGGAAAAGGCCCGTGAAATTGGACTCGGGCCATATACCCGGGATCACAGTATATTAGCCAAATTCCTTCGTTTGGGCATCCGAATAATTAATAAGGAAATTAATTATGTCAGATTGAAGAAGTGTTGGACGGCAAATTAAAAAAGCAAAACCACACCAGGGGTAATTTTGTCATTTGTCGCGACGGTGTCGGAATTGGCCGAAATTTGGCAGGTTGATTGGAAATGGTTCGCGAAATTGGACTCGGGGCATAGACTTGGGATTACGGGATTTTAGCCAAATTCCTTCGTTTGGCCTCCGAACAATTAATTTCCTTATTAATAATGTCAGGTTGAAGAAGTACTGGATAGAAAATTAACAAATCAAAAGCGCACCAGGGGCAATTTTGTCATTTTTCGCGATAGTGTCGGAATGGACCAAAATTTGGCAGGTTGATAGGAAATGGCCCGCAAAATTGGACTCGGGGCACAAACCCGGGATCACGGGATTTTTGACAAATTCCTTCATTTGGGCCTCCGAATAATTAATTTCCGTATTAATTATGTCAGGTTGAAGAAGTGCTGGACGGAAAATTAACAAAGAAAAATCGTACCAGGGGCAAATTTGTCGTTTGTCGCGACGGTGTCGAAATCTGCAAAAATTTGGCAGGTTGATTGGAAACGGCTCGAGAAATTGGACTCGGGGCACAGACCCGAGAGCATGGGATTTTAGCCAAATTCCTTCATTTAGGCCTCCGAATAATTAATTATCTTATTAATTATGTTAGGTTGAAGAAGTGTTGGACAGAAAATTAACAAAGAAAAATCACACCAGGCGTAATTTTGTCATTTGTCGCGACGATGTCGGAATGGGCTGAAATTTGGCAGGTTGATTGAAAATGGCCCGAGAAATTGGACTCAGGGCATAGACCCGAGATCTTGGGATTTTTGCCAAATTCCTTCATCTAGGCCTCCGAATAATTAATTTCCTTCTTAATTACGTCAGGTTGAAGAAGTGTCGGATAGAAAATTATCAAAGAAAAATCGCACCACGGGCAATTTTGTCATTTGTCGCGACGGTGTCAGAATGGGCCGAAATTTGGCAAGTTGATTGGAAGCAGCGCGCGAAATTAGACTCGGGGCACAGACCCAAGATCACGGGATTTTAGCCGAATTCCTTCGTTTGGGTCTTCGAATAATTAATTTCCTTATTAATTATGTCAGGTTGAAGAAGTTCTGGACAGAAAATTAATGAAACAAAACCTTACCAAGGGCAATTTTGTCATTTTTTGCGACGGTGTCGGAATGGGCCGAAATTTGGCAGGTCGATTGGAAAAGGCCCGCGAAATTGGACTCGGGCCACAGACCCGGGATCACAGTATATTAGCCAAATTCCTTCGTTTGAGCATCCGAATAATTAATAAGGAAATTAATTATGTCAGATTGAAGAAGTGCTGGACGGCAAAATAAAAAAGCAAAATCGCACCATGGGCAATTTTGTCATTTGTCGCGACGGTGTAGAAATCGGCCGAAATTTGGCAGGTTGATTGGAAACGGTTCGCAAAATTGGGCTCGGGGCACAGACCTGGGATCACGGGATTTTACCCAAATTCCTTCCTTAGGGCCTCCGAACAATTAATTTCCTTATTAATAATGTCAGGTTGAAGAAGTGCTGGACAGAAAATTAACAAATCAAAAGCGCACCAGGGGCAATTTTGTCATTTTTCGCGATAGTGTCGGAATGGGCCGAAATTTGGCAGGTTGACTGGAAACGGCCCGCAAAATTGGACTCGGGGTACAAACCCGGGATCATGGGATTTTAGCCAAGCTCCTTCATTTGGGCCTCCGAATAATTAATTTCCGTATTAATTATGTCAGGTTGAAGAACTGCTGGACGAAAAATTAACAAAGAAAAATCGCACCAGGAGCAAATTTGTCGTTTGTCGTGATGGTGTCGAAATCTGTCGAAATTTGGCAGGTTGACTGGAAACGGCTCGAGAAATTGGACTCGGGGCACAGACCTGGGAGCATGGGATTTTAGCCAAATTCCTTTGTTTACGCCTCCGAATAATTAATTATCTTACTAATTATGTCAGGTTGAAGAAGTGTTGGACAGAAAATTAACAAAGAAAAATCGCACCAGGGGTAATTTTGTCATTTATCGTGACGGTGTCGGAATGGGCTGAAATTTGGCAGGTTGATTGAAAATGGCCCGAGAAATTGGACTCAGGGCATAGACCCGAGATCCTGGGATTTTAGCCAAATTCCTTCGTCTAGGCCTCCGAATAATTAATTTCCTTCTTAATTATGTCAGGTTGAAGAAGTGTTGGACAAAAAAATATCAAAGAAAAATCGTACCACGGGCAATTTTGTCATTTGTCATGACGGTGTCAGAATGGGCCGAAATTTTGCAGGTTCATTGGAAACAGCCCGAGATATTAGACTCGGGGCACACACCTCGGATCACGGGATTTTAGCCAAATTCCTTCGTTTAGGCCCTCGAATAATTAATTTCCTTATTAATTATGTTAGGTTGAAGATGTGTTGGATAGAAATTTAACAAAGCAAAACCTCACCTGAAGCAATTTTGTCATTTGTCGCTACGGTGTCGGAATGTGCCGAAATTTCGCAAGTTGATTGGAAACAGCCCGAGAAATTGGACTCGGGGCAATGACCTGAGATCTCAGGGTTTTAGCCAAATTCCTTCGTTTAGGCCTCCGAATAATTAATTTTTGTATTAATTATGTCTGGCTGAAGAAGTGTAGAATAGAAAATTAACAAAGAAAAATCACGCCAGGGGCATTTTCATCATTTTTCGCAACGGTGTCGAAATGTGCTGAAATTTGGCTAGTTGATTGAAAACGGCCCGAGAAATTGGACTCAGGGAGTAGACCCGAGATCTCAGGATTTTAGCCAAATTCCTTCGTTTAGGCCTCTGAATAATTAATTTATGTAATAATTACGTTAGGTTGAAGAAATGTTGTACAGAAAATTAACAAAGAAAAATAGCACCACGGGCAATTTTATCATTTGTCACGAGGGTGTCGGAATTGGCCGAAATTTGGCAGGTTGATTGGACAGGGCCCGAGAAATTGGACTCGGGGCAAAGACCTGGGATCACGGGATTTTAGCCAAATTCCTTCGTTTAGGCCTACGAATAATTAATTTTCGTATTAATTATGTCAGGTTGAAGAAGTGTTGGACAGAAAATTTAAAAAGCAAAACTGCACCAGGGGAAATTTTTTCATTTGTCGCAACGATATCAGAATGGGTCGAAATTTGGCAAGTTGATTGGAATCGACTTGAGAAATTGGACTCGGGGCACCGGTCCGAGATCGTGGGATTTTACCCAAATTCCTTTATTTAGGCCTCCGAATAATTAATTTCCTTATTAATTATGTCAGGTTGAAGAACTGTTGGACATAAAATTTAAAAGGTAAAATAGCACCAGGGGCAATTTTGTCATTTGTCGCGACGTTGTCGAAATGGGCCGAAATTTGGCAGGTTGATTGGAAACGGCTCGAGAAATTGGACAGGGGGCACAGACACGGGATCACAGGATTTTAGCCAAATTCCTTCGTGTATGCCTCTGAATAATTAATTTCCTTATTAATTATGTCAGATTGAAGAAGTATTGGACGGCAAATTGAAAAAGCAAAATCGCACCAGGGGCAATTTTGTCATTTGTCGCGACGGTGTCGAAATCGGCCGAAATTTGGCAGGTTGTTTGGAAACGGTCCGCGAAATTGGACTCGGGGCACAGTTTTGGGATCACGGGATTTTAGCCAAATTCCTTCGTTTGGGCCTTCGAACAATTAATTGCCTTATTAATAATGTCAGGTTGAAAAAGTGCTGGACAGAAAATTAACAAAGCAAAAGCGCACCAGGGGCAATTTTGTCATTTTTCGTGACAGTGTCGAAATGTGCCGAAATTTGGCAAGTTGATAGGAAGCAGCGCCGAAAATTAGACTTGGGGCACAGACCCAAGATCACAGGATTTCAGCCGAATTCCTTCGTTTGGGTCTCCGAATAATTAATTTCCTTATTAATTATGTCAGGTTGAAGAAGTTCTGGACAGAAAATTAACAAAGCAAAATCTTGCCAAGGGCAATTTTGTCATTTTTTACGACGTTGTCAGAATGGGCCGAAATTTGGCAGGTCGATTGGAAAAGGCCCGCGAAATTGGACTCGGGCCACAGACCCGGGATCACAGTATATTTGCCAAATTCCTTCGTTTGGGCATCCGAATAATTAATTTCCTTATTAATAATGTCAGGTTGAATAAGTGCTGGACAGAAAATTAACAAGTCAAAAGCGCACCATGGGCAATTTTGTCATTTTTTGCGATAGTGTCGGAATGGGCCGAAATTTGGCAGGTTGACTGGAAACGGCCCGCAAAATTGGACTTGGGGCACAAACCCAGGATCATGGGATTTTAGTGAAACTCCTTCATTTGGGCCTCCGAATAATTAATTTCCGTATTAATTATGTCAGGTTGAAGAAGTGCTGGATGGAAAATTAACAAAGAAAAATCGTACCAGGGGCAAATTTGTCGTTTGTCGCGACGGTGTCGAAATCTGCCGAAATTTGGCAGGTTGATTGGAAACGGCTCTAGAAATTAGACTCAGGGCACAGACCCAGGAGCATGGGATTTTAGCCAAATTCCTTCGTTTACGCCTCCGAATAATTAATTATCTTATTAATTATGTCAAGTTGAAGAAGTGTTGGACAGAAAATTAACAAAGAAAAATCGCAACAGGGGTAATTTTGTCATTTGTCGCGACGGTGTCAGAATGGGCCGAAATTTTGCAGGTTCATTGGAAACAGCCCGAGATATTGGACTCGGGGCACACACCCGGGATCACGGGATTTTAGCCAAATTCCTTCGTTTACGCCTCCGAATAATTAATTATCTTATTAATTATGTCAAGTTGAAGAAGTGTTGGACAGAAAATTAACAAAGAAAAATCGCAACAGGGGTAATTTTGTCATTTGTCGCGACGGTGTCAGAATGGGCCGAAATTTTGCAGGTTCATTGGAAACAGCCCGAGATATTGGACTCGGGGCACACACCCGGGATCACGGGATTTTAGCCAAATTCCTTGGTTTAGGCCCTCGAATAATTAATTTCCTTATTAGTTATGTTAGGTTGAAGATGTGTTGGACAGAAATTTAACAAAGCAAAACCTCACCTGGAGCAATTTTGTCATTTGTCGCTACGGTGTCGGAATGTGCCGAAATTTCGCAGGTTGATTGGAAACGGCCCGAGAAATTGGACTCGGGGCAATGACCTGAGATCTCAGGATTTTAGCCAAATTCCTTCGTTTAGGCCTCTGAATAATTAATTTTCGTATTAATTATGTCAGGTTGAAGAAGTGTAGGACAGAAAATTAACAAAGAAAAATCGAGCCAGGGGCATTTTCGTCATTTTTCGCAACGGTGTCGAAATGTGCCGATATTTGGCTAGTTGATTGAAAACGACCCGAGAAATTGGATTCAGGGAGTAGACCCGAGATCTCAGGATCTTAGCCAAATTCCTTCGTTTAGGCCTCTGAATAATTAATTTATGTAATAATTACGTCTGGTTAAAGAAATGTTGTACAGAAAATTAACAAAGAAAAATAGCACCACGGTCAATTTTGTCATTTGTCACGAGGGTGTCGGAATTGGTCGAAATTTGGCAAGTTGATTGGACAGGGCTCGAGAAATAGGACTCGGGGCAAAGACCTGGGATCACGGGATTTTAGCCAAATTCCTTCGTTTAGGCCTACGAAAAATTAATTTTCGTATTAATTATGTCAGGTTGAAGAAGTGCTAGACAGAAAATTTAAAAAGCAAAACTGCACCCGGGGAATTTTTTTCATTTGTCGCAACGGTGTCAGAATGGGCCTAAATTTGGTAAGTTGACTAGAATCGACCCGAGAAATTGGACTCGGGGCACCGGTCCGAGATCATGGGATTTTACCCAAATTCCTTCGTTTAGGCCTCCGAATAATTAATTTCCTTATTAATTATGTCAGGTTGAAGAAGTGCTGGACAGAAAATTAACAAAGATAAACCGCAATAGGGGCAATTTTGTCATTTGCGTTTGGGCATCCGAATAATTAATTTCCTTATTAATTATGTCAGGTTGAAGAACTGTTGGACATAAAATTTAAAAGGTAAAACAGCAACAGGGGCAATTTTGTCATTTGTCGCGACGGTGTCGGAATGGGCCGAAATTTGACAAGTTGACTGGAAACGGCTCGAGAAATTGGACAGGGGGCACAGACCTGGGATCACGGGATTTTAGCCAAATTCCATCGTTTATGCCTCCGAATAATTAATTTCCTTATTAATTATGTCAGATTGAAGAAGTGTTGGACGGCAAATTAAAAAAGCAAAATCGCACCAGGGGCAATTTTGTCATTTGTCGCGAGGGTGTCGGAATCGGCCAAAATTTGGCAGGTTGATTGGAAACGGTCCGCGAAATTGGACTCGGGGCACAGATCTGAGATCAGGGATTTTAGCCAAATTCCTCCGTTTGGGCCTTCGAACAATTAATTGCCTTATTAATAATGTCAGGTTGAAGAAGTGCTGGACAGAAAATTAACAAAGCAAAAGCGCACCAGGAGTAACTTTGTCATTTTTCGCGACAGTGTCGGAATGGGCCGAACTTTGGCAAGTTGATTGGAAGTAGCGCCCGAAATTGGGCTCGGGGCACAAACCCAGGATCACGGGATTTTAGCCGAATTCTTTCGTTTGGGTCTCCGAATAATTAATTTCCTTATTAATTATGTCAGGTTGAAGAAGTTATGGACAGAAAATTAACAAAGCAAAACCTTGCCAAGGGCAATTTTGTCATTTTTTGCGACGATTTCGGAATGGGCCGAAATTTGGCAGGTCGATTGGAAAAGGCCCGCGAAATTGGACTCGGACCACAGACCTGGGATCACAATATATTAGCCAAATTCCTTCGTTTGGGCATTCGAATAATTAATAAGGAAATTAATTATGTCAGATTGAAGAAGTATTGGACGGCAAATTAAAAAAGCAAAACCGCACCAGGGACAATTTTGTCATTTGTCGCGACGGTGTTGGAATCGGTCGAAATTTGGCAGGTTTATTGGAAACGGTTCGCGAAATTGGACTCGGGGCACAGACTTGGGATCACGGGATTTTAGCCAAATTCCTTTGTTTGGGCCTCCGAACAATTAATTTCCTTATTAATAATGTTAGGTTGAAGAAGTGCTGGACAGAAAATTAACAAATCAAAAGCGCACCATGGGCAATTTTGTCATTTTTCGCGATAGTGTCAGAATGGGCTGAAATTTGGTAGGTTGACAGGAAACGGCCCGCAAAATTAGACTCGGGGCACAAACTCGGGATCACGGGATTTTAGCGAAACTCCTTCATTTGGGCCTCCGAATAATTAATTTTCGTATTAATTATGTCAGGTTGAAGAATTGCTGGATGGAAAATTAACAAAGAAAAATCGTACCAGGGGCAAATTTGTCGTTTGTCGCGACGGTGTCGAAATCTGCCGAAATTTGGCAGGTTGATTGGAAACGGCTCGAGAAATTGGACTCGGGGCACAGACCCGGGTGCATGGGATTTTAGCCAAATTCCTTCGTTTACGCCTCTGGATAATTAATTATCTTATTAATTATGTCAAGTTGAAGAAGTGTTGGATAGAAAACTATCGCGACGGCGTCGAAATGGGCTGAAATTTGGCAGGTCGATTGAAAATGGCCCGAGAAATTGGACTCAGGGCATAGACCCGAGATCTTGGGATTTTAGCCAAATTCCTTCGTCTAGGCCTTCGAATAATTAATTTCCTTCTTAATTATGTCAGGTTGAAGAAGTGTTGGACAGAAAATTATCAAAGAAAAATCGCACCACGGGCAATTTTGTCATTTGTCGGGCCGAAATTTTGCAGGTTGATTGGAAACAGCCCGAGATATTAGACTCGGGGCACACACCTGGGATCACGGGATTTTAGCCAAATTCGTTCGTGTAGGCCCTCGAATAATTAATTTCCTTATTAAGTATGTTAGGTTGAAGATGTGTTGGACAGAAATTTAACAAAGCAAAACCTCACCTGGAGCAATTTTGTCATTTGTCGCTATGGTGTCGAAATGTGCCGAAATTTCGCAGGTTGATTGGAAACGGCCTGAGAAATTTGACTCGGGGCAATGACCTGAGATCTCAGGATTTTAGTCAAATTCCTTCGTTTAGGCCTCCAAATAATTAATTTTCGCATTAATTATGTCAGGTTGAAGAAGTGTAGGACAGAAAATTAACAAAGAAAAATTGCGCAGGGGTATTTTCGTCATTTTTCGCAACGGTGTCGAAATCTGTCGAAATTTGGCAGGTTGATTGGAAACGGCACGCGAAATTGGACTCAGGGCACAGACCCGAGATCACGGGATTTTAGCCAAACTCCTTCGTTTGGGCCTCCGAATAATTAATTTCTGTATTAATTATGTCAGGTTGAAGAAGTGCTGGACGGAAAATTAAAAAAAAAAAGAAACTGCACCAGGGGCAAATTTGTCATTTGTCACGACGGTGTCGAAATCTGCCGAAATTTAGCGGGTTGATTGCAAACGGCCAGCGAAATTGGACTAGGGACGCAGACCTGGGATCACGAGATTTTAGCCAAACTCCTTCATTTGGGCCTCCGAATAATTAATATCCTTATTAATTATGTCTGGTAGAAAAAGTGCTGGACAGAAAATTAACAATGAAAAACCACACCGGGGGCAATTTTGTCGTTTTTCGCGACAGTGTCAGAATGGACCTAAATTTGGCAGGTTGATTGGAAACGGCGCGAGAAATTGGACTCAGGGATCTGGGGATTTTAGCCAAATTACTTCGTTTGGGCCTCTGAATAATTAATTTCCCTATTAACTATGTGAGGTTGAAGAAGTGCAGGACAGAAAATTAAAAAAGAAAAACCGCACCAGGGGCAATTTTGTCATTTATCGTGACAGTGTCGGAATCGGCCGAAATTTGGAAGGTTGATTGGAAACGGCCCGCGAAATTGGACTCGGGGCACAGACCCGGGATCACGGGATATTAGCCAAATGTCTTTCGTTTGGGCCTCCGAATAATTAATCTCCTTATTAATTATGTCAGATTAAAGAAGTGTTGGACAGAAAATTAACAAAGCAAAACTGCACCAAGGGCAATTTCTTCAGTTGTCGCGACAGTGTCGAAATGGGCTGAAATTTGGCAGGTTGACTGGAAACAGCATGCGAAATCAGACTCGGTGTACAGACCCGGGATCACGGGATATTAGTGAAATTCCTTCGTTTGGGCATCCAAATAATTAATTCCCTTATTAATTATGTCAGGTTGAAGAAGTAATGGAAATAAAATTAATAAAGAAAAACCGCACCACGGACAATTTTGTCATTTTTTGTGACGATGTCGGAATGGGCAGAAATTTGGCATGTTAATTGGAAGCAGTGCGCGAAATTAGACTCGGGGCACAGACCCAGGATCACGGGATTTTAGCCTAATTCCTTCGTTTGGGTCTTCGAATAATTAATTTCCTTAATAATTATGTCAGGTTGAAGAAGTTCTGGACAGAAAATTAACAAAGGAAAATCGTACCAGGGGGAATTTTGTCATTTTTTGCGACGGTGTTGGAATGGGACGAAATTTGGTAGGTCGATTGGAAAAGGTTTATGAAATTGGACTCGGGCCACAGACCCGGGATCAGAGTATTTTAGCCAAATTCCTTCGTTTGGGCATCCGAATAATTAGTAAGGAAATTAATTATGTCAGATTGAAGAAGTGTTGGACGGCACATTAAAAAAGCAAAATCGCATTAGGGGCAATTTTGTCATTTGTCGCGACAGTGTCGGAATCGGCCGAAATTTGGAAGGTTGATTGGAAACGGTCCGTAAAATTGGACTTGGGGCACAAACCTGGGATCACAGGTATTTAGCCAAATTCCTTCGTTTGGGCCTCCGAACAATTAATTTCCCTATTAATAATGTCAGGTTTAAGAAGTGCTAGACAGAAAATAAACAAAGCAAAAGCTCACCAGGGGCAATTTTGTCATTTTTTTGCGACAGTGTCGTAATGGGCCGAAATTTGGTCAATTGACAGGAAACAGCCCCCAAAATTGAACTCGGGGCACAAATTGGGGATCACGGGATTTTAGCCAAACTTCTTCATTTGGGCCTCCGAATAATTAATTTCCTTATTAATTATGCCTGGTAGAAGAAGTGCTGGACAGAAAATTAACAAAGAAAAACCGCACAAGGGGCAATTTTGTCATTTTTCGCGACAGTGTCGTAATCGGCTGAAATTCGGCAGGTTGATTGGAAACGATGCGAGAAATTGGACTCGAGGCACAATCCCAGGATCACAGGATTTTAGCCAAATTCCTTCGTTTAGGCCTCCGAATAATTAATTTCCTTATTAACTATGTCAGGTTTAAGAAGTGCAGGACAGAAAATTAACAAAGAAAAATCTCACCAGGGGCAATTTTGTCATTTATTGTGACGGTGTCGGAGTCGGCCAAAATTTGGCAGGTTGATTGGAAACGGCCCGCGAAATTGGACTCAGGGCACGGACCCGGGATCACGGGATATTAGCCAAATGTCTTTCGTTTGGGCCTTCGAATAATTAATTTCTGTATTAATTATGTCAGGCTGAAGAAGTGTTGGACAGAAAATTAACAAAGCAAAATCGCACCAGGGGCAATTTTGTCATTTTTCACGACAATGTCGGAATGGGCCGAAATTTGCCGGGTTGACTAGAAACGGCATGCAAAATTGGACTCGGGATACAGACCCATGATTACGGGATTTTAGTCAAATTCCTTCGTTTGGGCCTCCGAATAATTAATTCCCTTATTAATTATGTCAGATTGAAGAAGTGCTGGACAGAAAACTAACAAAGAAAAACCATACCACGGGCAATTTTATAATTTTTCGCGACGGTGTTGGAATGGGCAGAAATTTGGCAGGTTGATTGGAAGCAGCGCACGAAATTGGACTCGGGGCACAGAACCAGGATCATGGGATTTCAGCCGAATTCCATCGTTTGGGTCTCTGAATAATTAATTTCCCTATTAGTTATGTTAGGTTGAAGAATTTCTAGATAGAAAATTAACAAAGTAAAATCGTATCAGGGGCAATCTTTTCATTTTTCGTGACGGTGTCGGAATGGGCCGAAATTTAGCAGGTTGATTAGAAATGGCCCATGAAATTAGACTCGGGGCACAGACCCGGGATCACAGTATATTAGCCAAATTCCTTCGTTTGGGCCTCCGAATAAGTAATTTCCTTATTAATTATGTCAGAATGAAGAAGAGTTGGACAGCAAATTAACAAAGCAAAACTGCACTAGGGGTAATTTTGTCATTTGTCGCGACGGTGTCGAAATAGACCGAAATTTGGCAAGTTGATTGGAAACGGCCTGCGAAATTGGACTCCGGGGCGCAGACTGGGGATCACGAGATTTTAGCCAAACTCCTTCATTTTGGCCTCCGAATAATTAATTTTCGTATTAATTGTGTCAGGTCGAAGAAGTGCTGGACATAAAATTAACAAAGAAAAACTACATCAGGAGCAATTTTGTCATTTATCGCGATGGTGTCGGAATCGATCGAAATTGGGTAGGTTCATTGGAAACAGCCCGCGAAATTGGACTCGGTGCACAGACCCGGGATCACGGGATTTTAGCCAAATTCTTTCGTTTGGGCCTCCGAATAATTAATTTCCTTATTAATTATGTCAGGTTGAAGAAGTACTGGATAGAAAATTAACAAAGCAGATTCGCACTAGGGGCAATTTTGTCATTTGTCTTGACGGTATAGGAATGGGCCGAAATTTGGCAGGTTGATTGGAAATGGCCAGCGAAATTGGACTCGGGGCACAGACCCGGGATCACGGGATTTTAGCCAAATTCCTTCATTTTGGCCTCCGAATAATTAATTTCCTTATTAATTCTGTCAAGTTGAAGAAGTGTTGGACAGAAAATTAACAAAGCAAAACCGCACCAAGGGCAATTTTGTCATTTTTTGCGACGGTGTCAGAATGGACCGAAATTTTGCAGGTTGATTGGAAACGGCCCGTGAAATTAGACTCGGGGCATAGATCTGAGATCATGGGATTTTCCAAATTCCTTCATTTGGGCCTCCGAATAATTAGTTTCCATATTAATTCTGTCAGGTTTAAGAAGTGCTGGACAGAAAATTAATGAAGCAAAACCGCACCAGGGGCAATTTCGTCATTTTTCGCAACGGTGTCAAAATGTGCCGAAATTTGGCAGGTTGACTGGAAACGGCCTGCGAAATTGGACTCGAGGCACAAACTCGGGATCACAAAATTTTAGCCAAATTCCTTCATTTGGGCCTCTGAATTATTAATTTCCTTATTAATTATGTCTGGTTTAAGAAGTGTTGGACAGAAAATTAACAAAGAAAAACCGCACTAGGGGCAAAATTGTCATTTGTCGCGACGATGTCGGAATGGGCCAAAATTTTATGGGTTGATTGGAAACAGCCCGCGAAATTGGACTCGGGGCACAGACCCGGAATCACGGGATTTCAGCCAAACTGCTTCATTTGGGCCTCCGAATAATTAATTTCTGTATTAATTATTGTAGGTTGAAGAAGTGCTGGACAGAAAATTAGCAAAGAAAATCCGCACCGGGGGCAATTTTGTCATTTGTCGCAATGGTGTCGGAATCGGCTGAAATTTGGCAAGTTGATTGGAAACGACCCACGAAATTGGACTCGGGGCAGGAACCCGAGATCACGAGATTTTTGCCAAATTCTTTCGTTTGGGCCTCCGAATAATTAATTTCCGTATTAATTATGTCAGGTTGAAGAAGTACTGGATAGAAAATTAACAAAGAAAAATCGCACCAGGGGCTATTTTGTCATTTGTCGCATCGGTCTCGGATTCGGCCGAAATTTAGCAGGTTAATTGGAAATGGCCCATGAAATTTGACTCGGGGTGCGAACTCGGGATCACGGGATATTAGCTAAATTCCTTCGTTTGGGCCTCCGAATAATTAATTTCCATATTAATTATGTCAGATTGAAGTGTTGGACAGAAAATTAACAAAGCAAAATCGTACCAGGGGCAATTTTGTCATTTGTCGCGACGGTGTCGAAATCTGCCGAAATTTGGCAGGTTGACTGGAAACGGCTCGCGAAATCGGACTCGGGGCATAGACCCGAGATCACGAGATATTAGCCAAATTCCTTCGATTGGGCCACCGAAAAATTAATTTCCCTATTAATTATGTCAGGTTGAAGAAGTGCTCGAGAGAAAATTAACAAAAAAAACTACACCAGGGGCAATTTTGTCATTTGTCGCGACGGTGTTGGAGTGGACTGAAATTTGGCAGGTTGATTGGAAACGGCCCATGAAATTGGACTCTGGATACAGACCCTGGATCACGATATTTTAGCCAAACTCCTTAGTTTGGCCCTCCGAATAATTAATTTCCGTGATAATTATGTCGGGTTGAAGAAGTGCTGGACGGAAAATTAACAAAGAAAAACCGCACCAGGGGCAAATTTGTCATTTGTCGCGACTGTGCCAAAGAAACGGCCCACGAAATTGGACTCGGGGCACAAACTCGGGATCACAGTACTTCAGCCAAATTCCTTCGTTTGGGCCTCCGAATAATTAATTTCCTTATTAATTATGTCAGGTTGAAGAAGTGTTGGACAGAAAATTAACAAAGCAAAACCACACCAAGGGCAATTTTGTCATTTTTCGCCATGGTGACGGAATGGGCCGAAATTTGCCAGGTTGATTGGAAATGGCCCGCGAAATTGGACTCAGGGCACAGACTCGGGATCACAAGATTTTCGCCAAATTCCTTCGTTTGGGCCTCCGAACAATTAATTTCCTTATTAATTATGTGAGGTTAAAGAAGTGTTGGACAGAAAATTAACAAAGCAAAAGCGCACCTAGGGCTATTTTATCATTTTTCGTGATAGTGTTGGAATGGGCTGAAATTTGGAAGGTTGATTGGAAACGACCTGCGCAATTGGACTCGGGGCACAGACCCGAGATCACGGAATTTTGGCCAAACTCCTTTCATTTGGGCCTCTGAATAATTAATTTCCTTATTAATTATGTCAAGTTGAAGAAGTGCTGGACAGAAAATTAACAAAGAAAAATCGCACCAGGAGCGATTTTGTCATTTTTCGCGACAGTACCGAAATTTGGCAGGTTGATTGGAAACGATGCGAGAAATTGGACTCGGGGCACAGACCCGGGATCACGGGATTTTAGCCAAATTCCTTCGTTTGGGCCTCCGAACAATTAATTTCCTTATTAATTATGTCAGGTTGAAGAAGTGCTTGACAGAAAATTAACAAAGCAAAAGCGCAGCAGGGGCAAATTTGTCATTTTTCACGATGGTGTCGGAATGGGCTGAAATTTGGTAGGTTGACTGGAAACGGCCCGCGAAATTGGACTCTGGGCACAAACCCGGGATCACGGGATTTTAACCAAACTCCTTCGTTTGGGCCTCCGAATAATTAATTTCCTTGTTAATTATGTGTGGTTGAAGAAGTGTTGGAAAGAAAATTACAAAGAAAAACCGCACCAGGGGCAATTTTGTCATTTTTCACGACAATGTCGGAATGGGCCGTAATTTGGCAGGTTGATTGGAAACGACGCAAGAAATTGGACTCAGAGTAGAGACCCAAGATCACGGGATTTTAGCTAAATTCCTTCGTTTGGGCCTCCGAATAATTAATTTCCTTATTAATTATGTCAGGATGAAGAAGTGTAGGACAGAAAATTAACGAAGCAAAATCGCACCAGGGGCGATTTTGTCATTTTTCGCAACGATGTTGGAATGGGCCGAAATTTGGCATGTTGATTGGAAATGGCCCGCGAAATTGGACTTGGGGCACGGACTCGAGATCACGGGATTTTTGCCAAATTCCTTTGTTTGGGCCTCCGAATAATTAATTTCTGTATTAATTATGTCAGGTTGAAGAATTATTGGATAGAAAATTAACAAAGAAAAATTGCACTAGGGGCAATTTTGTCATTTGTCGCGACGGTGTCGGAATCAGCCGAAATTTAGCAAGTTGATTGGAAACGGCTCGCGAAATTGGACTCGGGCCGTAAACTTGGGGTCACGGGATATTAGCCAAATTCCTTCATTTGGGCCTCCGAATAACTAATTTCCTTATTAATTATGTCAGATTGAAGAAGTGTTGGACCGAAAATTAACAAAGCAAAACCGTACCAGGGGCAATTTTGTCATTTTTCGCGACGGTGTCGGAATGGTCCGTAATTTGGCAGGTTGATTGGAAACGGCCCCCGAAATTGGACTCGGGATACAAACCCGGGATGACGATATTTTAGCCAAACACCTTAGTTTGGGCCTCCGAATAATTAATTTCCATAATAATTATGTCAGGTTGAAGAAGTGCTGGACGAAAAATTAACAACGAAAAACTGCACGAGGGACAAATTTTTCATTTATCGCGATTGTGCCGAATCAGCCAAAATTTGGCTAGTTGATTGGAAACGGCCCGTGAAATTGGACTCGGGGCACAAACCCGGGATCACAGTATTTCAGCCAAATTCCTTCGTTTGGGCCTCTGAATAATTAATTTCCTTATTAATTATGTCAGGTTGAAGAAGTGTTGGACAGAAAATTAACAAAGCAAAACCACACCAAGGGCAATTTTGTCATTTTTCGCCACGATGACGGAATGGGCCAAAATTTGCCAGGTTAATTGGAAACGGCCCGCGAAATTGGACTCAGGGCGCAGACTCGTCATCACGAGATTTTAGCCAAATTCCTTCGTTTGGGCCTCCGAACAATTAATTTCCTTATTAATTATGTGACGTTGAAGAAGTGCTAGACAGAAAATTAAAAAAGCAAAAGCGTACCTAGGGCGATTTTGTCATTTTTCGCGATAGTGTTGGAATGGGCCGAAATTTGGCAGGTTGATTGGAAACGACTTGCGCAATTGGACTAGGGGCACAGACCCGGGATCACGAGATTTTGGACAAACTCCTTCGTTTGGGCCTCTGAATAATTAATTTCCTTATTAATTATGTCAAGTTGAAGAAGTGCTGGACATAAAATTAACAAAGAAAAATCACACCAGGGGCAATTTTATCATTTTTCGCGACAATGCTGAAATTTGGCAGGTTGATTGGAAACAACACGAGAAATTGGGTTCGGGGCACAGACCCAGGATCACGGGATTTTAGCCAAATTCGTTCGTTTGGACCTCCGAATAACAAATTTCCTTATTAATTATGTCAGGTTGAAGAAGTGCTGGAGAGAAAATTAACAAAGAAAAACCGCACCGTGGGCAATTTTGTCATTTTTTGTGACGGTGTCGGAATGGGTCAAAATTTGACAAGTTGATTGGAAATGGCCCGCCAAATTGGACTTGCGGCACGAACACGAGATCACGGGATTTTTTCCAAATTCTTTTGTTTGGGCCTCCGAATAATTAATTTCTGTTTTAATTCTGTCTGGTTGAAAAAGCACTAGAAAGAAAATTATCAAATAAAAACCATACCAGGGGTAATTCTGTCATTTGTCACGATGGTGTCAGAATCGACCGAAATTTCACAGGTTGATTGGAAACGGCCCACGAAATTGGACTCGGGGTAAGACTCGAGATCACAGGATATTCGCCAAATTCCTTCTTTTAGGCTTCCAAATAATTAATTTCCTTATTAATTATGTCAGGTTGAAGAAGTGTTGGACAGAAAATTAACAAAGCAAAATCGCACCGAGGGCAATTTTGTAATTTTACGTGATGGTGTTGGAATGCGCCGAAATTAGATGGGTTGATTGGAAACGGCCTGCGAAATTGGACTCGGGGCACAGACCCGGGATCACGGGATTTTAGCCCAATTCCTTCGTTTGGGCCTCTGAATAATTAATTTCTTTATTAATTAGGTCAAGTTGAAGAAGTGTTGGACAGAAAATTAACAAAGCAAAACTACTCCAGGGGCAATATTGTCATTTGTCACGACGTTGTCGGAATGGACCGAAATTTGACAGGTTGATTGGAAACAACCTGCGAAATTGGACTCGGGGCACAGACCCGGGATCATGGGATTTTAGCCAAATTCCTTCGTTTGGGCCTTCGAATAAATAATTTCGTTATTAATTATGTTAGGTTGAAGAAGTCTTGGACAGAAAATTAACAAAGCAAAACCGCACCAGGGGCAATAGTGGCATTTGTCACGACAGTGCCGAAATGGGATGAAATTTGGCAGGTTGATTGGAAACGGCCCACGAAATTGGACTCGGGATATAGATCCGGGATCACGGGATTTTAGCCAAACTCCTTAGTTTGGGCCTCCGAATAATTAATTTTCGTATTAATTATGTCGGGTTGAAGAAGTGCGAGACGGAAAATTAACAAAGAAAAATCGCACTGGGGGCAATTTTGTCATTTGTCGTAAAGGTGTCGAAAATGGCTGAAATTTGACTGGTCGATTGGAAATGGCCAGCGAAATTGGACTCAGGGCACAGACCCGGGATCACGGGATTTTAGCCAAATTCCTTCGTTTGGGCCTCCAAACAATTAATTTCCTTATTAATTATGTTAGGTTGAAGAAGTGCAGGACAGAAAATTAGCAAAGCAAAAGTACACCAGGGGTGATTTTATCATTTTTCACGACAGTGATGGAATGGGCCGAAATTTGGCAGGTTGATTAGAAACGGCCTGCGAAATTGGACTCGAGGCGCAGACCCGGGATCACGGGATTTTAGCAAAACTCCTTCATTTGGGACTCTGAATAATTAATTTCCTTATTAATTATGTCAAGTTGAAGAAGTGCTGGACAGAAAATTAACAAAGAAAAATCGCATCGGGGGCAATTTTGTCATTTTTTGCGACAGTGTCGGAATGGGCCAAAATTTGGCAGGTTGATTGGAAATGGCGCGAGAAATTGGACTCGGGGCACGGACCCGGGATCACGGGATTTTTGCTAAATTCTTTCGTTTTGGCCTCTGAATAATTAATTTCCGTTTTAATTATGTCAGGTTGAAGAAGTATTGGAAAGAAAATTAACAAAGAAAAACCGCAGCAGGGGCAATTTTGTCATTTGTCACGACGGAGTCGGAATCGGCTGAATTTAGCAGGTTGATTGGAAATGGCCCGCGAAATTAGACTCGGGGCATGGACCCGAGATCATGGGATATTAGCCAAATTTCTGCTTTTAGGCCTCCGAATAATTAATTTCCTTATTAATTATGCTAGATTGAAGAAGTGTTGGACAGAAAATTAACAAAGCAAAACCGTACCAGGGGCAATTTTGTCATTTTTCGCAATGGTGTCGGAATGGGCCGAAATTTGGTAGGTTGATTGGAAACGGCCCGGAAAATTGGACTCGGGGCGCAGGCCTAGGATAACGGGATTTTAGCCAAACTCCTTCGTTTGGGCCTCCGAATAATTAATTTTCGTATTAATTATGTCAGGTTGAAGAAATGTTGGACAGAAAAATAACAAAGAAAAACTGCACCAGGAGCAAATTTTTCATTTGTCACGACAGTGTCCAAATCTGCCGAAATTTGGCAGGTTGATTGGAAATGGCCCGCGAAATTGCACTCGGGGCACAGACCCGGAATCACGGGATTTTAGCCAAATTCCTTCGTTTGGGCCTTCAAATAATTAATTTCCTTATTAATTACGTCAGGTTGAAGAAGTGTTGGACAGAAAATTAAAAAAGCAAAAGTGCACAAGGGGCAATTTTTTAAATTTTCGCGACAGTGTCGAAATGGGCTGAAATTTGGCAGGTTGACTGGAAACGGCCTGTGAAATTGGACATGAGGCACTGACCCGGGGTTATTTAGCATAACTCCATCATTTGGGCCTCCAACTAATTAATTTCCTTATTAATTATGTCAGGTTGAAGAAATACTGGACAGAAAATTAATAAAGAAAAAACCGTACCAGGGGCAATTTGGTCATTTTTCGTGACATTGTTGGAATGGGCCAAAATTTGGCAGGTTGATTGGAAACGACGTGAGAAATTGGCCTCGGGGCACAGGCCCAGAATAACGGGATTTCAACCAAACTCCTTTGTTTGGGCCTCCGAATAATTAATTTCCGTATTAATTATGTCAGGTTTAAAAAGTGCTGGACAGAAAATTAACAAAGCAAAAGCGCACCAGGGGCAATTTTGTCATTTTTCGCGACGGTGTCGGAATGGGCCGAAATTTGGCAGGTTAACTGGAAATGGCCCGCGAAATTTAACTCAGGGCACAAACCCAGGATCACGGGATTTTAGCCAAACTCCTTCGTTTGGGCCTCTGAATAATTAATTTCCTTATTATTTATGTATGGTTGAAGAAGTGCTGAACAGAAAATTAACAAAGAAAAATCGCACCAGGGGCAATTTTGTCATTTTTCGCGACAGTGTCGGAATAGGCCGAAATTTGGCAGGTTGATTGGAAACGGCGCGAGAAATTGGACCCGGGACAATGACCAGGGATCAGGGGTTTTGAGCCAAATTCCTTCGTTTGGGCCTCCGAATAATTAATTTCCTTATTAATTATGTCAGGTTGAAGAAGTGCTGGACAAAAAATTAACAAAGAAAACTCGCATCAGCACGGGATTTTAGCTAAACTCCTTCGTTTTGACCTCGGAATAATTAGTTGATTGGAAATGGCCCGCGAAATTGGACTCGGGGCGCAACCCGGGATCACGGGATATTAGCCAAATTCCTTCGTTTGGGCCTCTGAATAATTAATTTCCGTATTAATTACGTCAGGTTGAAGAAGGGCAGGACAGAAAATTAACAAAGCAAACCGCACCAGGGGCAATTATGTCATTTTTCGCGACGGTGTCGGAATGGGCCGAAATTTAGCAGGTTATTTGGAAACAGCCCGTGAAATTGGACTCGGGGCGCAACCCGGGATCACGGGATTTTAGCTAAACTCCTTCGTTTTGACCTCGGAATAATTAGTTGATTGGAAATGGCCCGCGAAATTGGACTCGGGGCACAGATCCGGGATCACGGGATTTTAGCCAAACTCCTTCGTTTGGGCCTCCGAATAATTAATTTTCGTATTAATTATGTCAGGTTTAAGAAGTACTGGATAGAAAATTAACAAAGAAAAATCGCACCAGGAGCAATTCTGTCATTTGTAGCGACGGTGTCGGAATGGGCCGAAATTTAGCAGGTTATTTGGAAACAGCCCGTGAAATTGGACTCGGGGCGCAACCCGGGATCACGGGATATTAGCCAAATTCCTTCGTTTGGGCCTCCGAATAATTAATTTCCTTATTAATTATGTCAGATTAAAGTGATGGACAGAAAATTAACGAAGCAAAATGTACCGGGGGCAATTTTGTCATTTTTCGCGACGGTGTCGGAATGGGCCAAAATTTGGCAGGTTGATTTGAAACGGCCCACGAAATTGGACTCAGGGCACAAACCCAAGATCATGGGATTTTAGTCAAACTCCTTCGTTTGGGCCTCCAAATAATTAATTTCCATATTAATTATGTAGGTTGAAGAAGTGCTGGATGAAAATTAACAAAGAAAAACTGCACCACGGGCAATTTTGTCATTTGTCGCAAAGGTTTCGAAATACGCTTAAATTAGGAAGATCGATTGGAAACGGCCTGCGAAATTGGACCCAGGGCAATGACCCGGGATCATGGGATTTTAGCCAAACTCCTTCATTTTGGCCTTCGAATAATTAATTTCCGTATTAATTATGTCAGGTTGAAGAAGTGCTGGACGGAAAATTAACAAAGAAAAACTGTACCATGGGCAAATTTGTCATTTGTCGCGACGGTGTCAAAATCTGCCGAAATTTGGCAGGTTGATTGGAAATGGCCCGCGAAATTGTACTTGGGGCACAGACCTGGGATCACGGGATTTTAGCCAAATTCCTTCGTTTGGGCCTCCGAATAATTAATTTCCTTATTAATTATGTCAGGTCGAAGAAGTGTTGGATAGAAAATTAACAAAGTAAAATCGCACCAGGGGCAATCTTGTCATTTTTCGTGATGGTGATGGAATGTGCTGAAATTTGGCAGGTTGATTGGAAACGGCCCGCGAAATTGGACTCTGGCACGGACCCGTGATCACGAGATTTTTGCCAAATTTTTTCGTTTGGGCCTCCGAATAATTACTTTTCGTATTAATTATGTCATGTTGAAGAAGTACTGGTTAGAAAATTATCAAAGAAAAACCGCACCAGGGGCAATTTTGTCATTTGTCGCGACGGTGTCGGAATCGGCCGAAATTTAGCAGGTTATTTGGAAACGGCCTGCAAAATTGAACTCGGGGCGCAAACCCAGGATCACAGGATATTAGGCAAATTCCTTCGTTTGGGCCTCTGAATAATTAATTTCCTTATTAATTATGTCAGATTGAAGTGTTGGACATAAAATTAACAAAACAAAATCGTATCAAGGGCGATTTTGTCATTTTTCGAGACGGTGTCGGAATGGGCCGAAATTTGGCATGTTGATTGGAAACGGCCCGCGAAATTGGACTCGGGTCACAGGCCCAGCATCGCGGGATTTTAGCAAAACTCCTTTGTTTGCGCCTCCGAATAATTAATTTCCATATTAATTATGTTAGGTTGAAGAATTGCTGGACGGAAAATTAACAAAGAAAAATCGCACCAGGGGCAATTTTGTCATTTGTCATAAAGGTTTCAAAATCTGCATAAATTTGGAAGATCGATTGGAAACGGCCTGTGAAATTGGACCCGGGGCATAGACCCAGGATCACGGGATTTTAGCCAAACTCCTTAGTTTTGGCCTCCGAATAATTAATTTCCGTATTAATTATGTCAGGTTGAAAAAGTACTGGACGGAAAATTAACAAAGAAAAATTGCACCAAGGGCAAATTTGTCATTTGTCGCGACGGTGTTGAAATCTGCCAAAATTTGGCAGGTTGATTGGAAATGGCCCGCGAAATTGGACTCGGGGCACAGACTCGGGATCATGGGATTTTGGCCAAACTCCTTCGTTTGGGCCTCTGAATAATTAATTTCCTTATTAATTATGTCAAGTTGAAGATGTACTGGACAAAAAATTAACAAAGAAAAATCACACCGGGGGCAATTATGTCATTTTTCGCGACAGTGTCGGAATGGGCCAAAATTAGGCAGGTTGATTGGAAACGACGCGAGAAATTGGACTCAAGGCACAGACCCGGGATAATGGGATTTTAGCCAAATTCCTTCGTTTGGGCCTCCGAATAATTAATTTCCTTATCAATTATGTTAGGTTTGGAGAAGTACTGGATAGAAAATTAACAAAGAAAACTCGCACCAGGGGCGATTTTGTCATTTGTCGCGATGGTGTCGGAGTCAGCTGAAATTTAGTAGGTTATTTGGAAACGGCCCTTGAAATTGGACTCAGGGCGCAAACTCGGGATCACGAGATATTTTCCAAATTCCTTCATTTGGGCCTCTGAATAATTAATTTCCTTATTAATTATGTTAGATTAAAGAGTTGGATAAAAAATTAACAAAGAAAAAATCGTACGAGGGACAATTTGTCATTTTTCGCGACGGTGTCAGAATGGGCCGAAATTTGGTAAGTTGATTGGAAACGGCCGGCGAAATTGGACTCGTGGCACAGACCCAGGATCACGGGATTTTAGCCAAACTCCTTCGTTTGGGCCTCCGAATAATTAATTTCCATATTAATTATGTCAGGTTGAAGAAGTGCTGGACGGAAAATTAACAAAGAAAAACCGCACCAGGGGCAATTTTGTCATTTGTCGCAAAGGTTTCAAAATCCGCTTAAATTTGGAAGATCGATTGGAAACGGCCTGCGAAATTGGACCCGGGGCGATGACCCGAGATATTGGGATTTTAGCCAAACTCCTCCGTTTTGGCCTCCGAATAATTAATTTCCGTATTAATTATGTTAGGTTGAAGAAGTGCTGGACGGAAAATTAACAAAGAAAAATCGCACCAGGGGCAAATTTGTCATTTGTCGCGACGGTGTCGAAATCTGTCGAAATTTGATAGGTTGATTGTAAATGGCCCGCGAAATTGCACTCGGGGCAAAGACCCAGGATCATGGGATTTTAGCCAAATTCCTTCGTTTAGGCCTCCGAATAATTAATTTCCTTATTAATTATGTCAGGTTGAAGAAGTGTTGGACAGAAAATTAACAAAGTAAAACCGCACCTGGGGCAATTTTTTTAATTTTTTGTGACGGTGACGGAATGGGCCAAAATTTGACTGGTTGATTGGAAACGGCCCGCAAAATTGGACTCGGGGCACAGACTCGGGATCACGGGATTTTAGCCAAATTCCTTCGTTTGGGCCTCCGAACAATTAATTTCCCTATTCATTCTGTCAGGTTGAAGAATTGCTGGACAGAAATTTAACAAAGCAAAAGCGCACAAGGGGCAATTTTTTCATTTTTCGCGACAGTATCGGAATGGACCGAAATTTGGCAGGTTGACTGAAAATGGCCTGCGAAATTGGAATCGGGGCTCAGACCTAGGATCACGGGATTTTAGCCAAACTCTTTCGTTTGGGCCTCCGAATAATTAATTTCCTTTCTAATTATGTCAGGTTGAAGAAGTGCTGAACAGAAAATTAACAAAGAAAAACCGCACTAGGGGCAATTTTGTCATTTTTCGCGACAGTGTCGGAATGGGCCAAAATTTGGCAGGTTAATCGGAAACGACATGAGAAATTGGACTCGGTGCACAAACTCGGGATCGTAGGATTTTAGCCAAATTCCTTCGTTTAGGCATCCGAATAATTAATTTCCCGATTAATTATGTCAGGTAGAAGAAGTACTGGACAGAAAATTAACAAAGCAAAACCGTAACATGAGTAATTTTGTCATTTTTCGCGACAGTGTCGGAAAGGGCCAAAATAAAGCAGGTTGATTGGAAACGGCCCGTGAAATTGGACTCTGGGCATGAACCCAGGATCACGGGATTTTTGCCAAATTCTTTCGTTTGGGCCTTCTAATAATTAATTTCTGTATTAATTATGTCAGGTTGAAGAAGTACTGGATAGAAAATTAACAAAGTAAAACAGCACTAGGGGCAATTTTGTCGTTTGTCACAAAGGTGTCGGAATCGGCCGAAATTTAGCAGGTTGATTGGAAACGGCCCACAAAATTGGACTCGGGGTACAAACCGGGATCACGGGATTTTAGCCGAATTCCTTCGTTTCGGCCTTCGAATAATTAATTTCCTTTTTAATTATGTCAGGTTGAAGAAGTGCTGGACAGAAAATTAACAAAACAAAACCGTACTAGGGACAATTTTGTCATTTTTCACGATGGTGTCGGAATGGGCCGAAATTTGGCAGGTTGACTGGAAACGGCCAGCGAAATTGGACTCGAGGCACAAACTCGAAATCACGGGATTTTAGCCAAATTCCTTCATTATGGCCATCGAATAATTAATTTCCTTATTAATTATGTCAGGTTGAAGAAGTGCTGGACTATTAATTAACAAAGCAAAACCACAACAGGGGCAATTTTGTCATTTTTCGCAACAGCGTCGGAATGGGCAGAAATTTGGCAGATTGACTGAAATCGGCCTGCGAAATTGGACTCGGGGCACAGACTCGGGATCACAGGATTTTAGCCAAATTCCTTCGTTTGGGTCTCCGAATAATTAATTTCCTTATTAATTATGTCAGGTTGAAGAAGTGCTGGACAGAAAATTAACAAAGAAAAACCGCACTAGGTGCAATTTTGTCATTTTTCGAGACGGTGTCGGAATGGGCCTAAACTTGGCAGGTTGATTGGAAATGGTACGCGAAACTGGACTCGGGGCATAGACCCGTGATCACTGGATTTTAGTCAAATTCCTTCGTTTGGGCCACCAAATAATTAATTTCCCTATTAATTATGTCAGATTAAAGAAAAGCAGGATAGAAAATTAACAAAGCAAAATTGCACCAGGGGCAATAGTATCATTTATTGCAACGGTGTCGGAATGGGCCGAAATTTGGCAGGTTGATTGCAAATAGCCCGCGAAATTGGACTCGGGGCACAGACCCAGGATCACGGGATTTTAGCCAAACTCCTTCGTTTGGGCCTCGGAATAATTAAATTCCGTATTAATTATGTCAGGTTGACGAAGTGCTGAACGGAAGATTAACAAAGAAAAATCGCACCAGTGGCAAATTAGTCATTTGTCGCGACGGTGTCGAAATTGGCCGAAATTTGGCAGGTTAATTGGAAACGGCTTGCGAAATTGGACTCGGGGCACAGACCCAGGATCATGGGATTTTAGTGAAATTCCTTTGTTTGGGCCTCCGAATAATTAATTTTCGTATTAATTATGTCAGGTTGAAAAAGTGCAGGACAGAAAATTAATAAAGCAAAACCGGATCAAGGGCAATTTTGTCATTTTTCGCGACAGTGTCGGAATAGGTCGAAATTTGGCTGGCTGACTGGAAACGGCCTGTGAAATTGGACTCGGGGCACAGTCTCGGGATCACGGGAATTTATCCAAATTCCTTCGTTTGGGCCTCCGAATAATTAATTTCTTTATTAATTATGTCAGGATGAAGAAGTGCTTGAAAGAAAATTAACAAAGAAAAACTGCACCAAGGGCAATTTTGTCAATTTTTGCAATGGTTTCGGAATGGGCCGAAATTTGGCTAGCTTATTGGAAACGGCCGGCAAAATTGGACTAGGGGCACAGACTCAGGATCACGGGATTTTAGCCGAATTCCTTCATTTGGGCCTCCTGATAATTAATTTCCTTATTAATTATGTCAGGTTGAAGAAGTGTTGGACAAAAATTTAACAAAGCAAAACCGTACTAGGGGAAATTTTGTCATTTTTCGCCACGGTGACAGAATGGGCCGAAATTTGGCAGGTTGATTGGAAACGGCGAGCGAAATTGGACTTGAGGCACAGACCCGGGATCACGGGAATTTAGCCAGATTCCTTCGTTTGGGGCTCCGAATAATTAATTTCCTCATTAATGAATGTCAGTTTGAAGAAGTGCTGGACAGAAAATTAATAAAGGAAAACCGTACTAGGGGCAATTTTGTCATTTTTCGCGACTGTGTCAGAATGGGCCAAAATTTGGCAGGTTGATTGGAAATGGCCCGCGAAATTGGACTCGGGGCACAGACCCAGGATCGAGGGATTTTAGCGAAATTCCTTCATTTTGGCGTCTGAATAATTAATTTCATTATTAATTATATCAAGTTGAAGAAGTGTTGGACAGAAAATTAACAAAGTAAAACCGCACTAGGGGTAATTTTGTCATTTTTCGTGACGATGACAGAATGGGCCGAAATTTGGCGGGTTAATTAGAAACGGCACGCGAAATTGGACTCGGGGCACAGACCTGGGATCACGGGATTTTAGCTAAATTCCTTCGTTTGGGCCATCGAATAATTAATTTCCCTACTAATTATGTCAAGTTGAAGAAGTGCTGGACAGAAAATTAACAAACCAAAATTGCACCAGGGCAAAAGTGTCATTTTTAGCGACGGTGTCGGAATCTGCCGAAATTTGGCAGGTTGATTGGAAACGGCCCGCGAAATTTGACTCGAGGCACAGACCTAGGATTACGAGTATTTAGCCAAATTCCTTCGTTTGGGCCTTCGAATAATTAATTTCCTTGTTAACTATGTCAAGATAAAGAAGTGCTTGACAGAAACTTAACAAAGAAAAACTGCACTAGGGGCAATTTTGCCATTTTTCGTGATGGTGTCGGAATGGGCAGAAATTTGGCAGGTTGATTGGAAACGGTGAGCAAAATTGGACTCGAGGCATAGACCCAAGATCATGGGAATTTTGCCAAATTCCTTTGTTTAGGGCTCCGAATAAATAATTTTCTTATTAATTATGTCACGTTGAAGAAGTGCTGGAGAGAAAATTAACAAAGCAAAACTGTACCAGGGGTAATTTTGTCAATTTTCACGATGGTGTTGAAATCGGCCAAAATTTAGCAGATTGATTGAAAACAGCCTGCGAATTTGGACTCGGGCACAGACCCGGGATCACGGGATTTTAGCCAGATTCTTTCGTTTTGGCCTCCGAATAATTAATTTCCATACTAATTATGTTAGGTTGAAGAAGTACTGGACAGAAAATAACAACGAAAAATCGCACCAGGGTTAAATTTGTCAAAATCGATCGAAATTTGGCAGGTTGATTGGAAACGGCCAGGGAAATTGGACTCGGGGCATAGACCCAGGATCATAGGATTTTAGCCAAGTTCCTTCGTTTGGGCCTCCGAATAATTAATTTCCTTATTAATTATGTCTGGTTGAAGAAGTGCCGGACAGAAAATTAACAAAGCAAAATCGCACCAGAGGAAATTGTGTCATTTGTTACGACGGGGTCGGAATGGGCCGAAATTTGACATGTTGATTGGAAACGGCCCGCGAAATCGGACTCGGGGCACAAACTTGGGATGACGGGATTTTAGCCAAATTCCTTCGTTTGGGCCTCCGAATAATTAATTTCCTTATTAATTATGTCAGGAAGAGGAAGTGCTGGACAAAAAATTAACAAAGAAAAACTGCACCAGGGGCAATTTCGTAATTTTTCGTGACGGTGTCGGAATGGGCCGAAATTTGGCAGGTTGATTGAAAATGGCGCGCTAAATTGGACTCGGGCACAGACCCGGGATCACGGGATTTTAGACAAATTCTTTCGTTTGGGCCTCCAAATAATTAATTTCCTTATTAATTATGTCAGGATGACGAGGTGTTGGACAGAAAAATCAACAAAGTAAAATCGCACCAGGGGCAATTTTGCCAATTTTCGCGACAGCGTCGGAATGGGCCGAAATTTAGCAGGTTTATTGGAAAGGGCGCGCAAAATTGGACTCGTGGCACAGACCCGGGATCACGGGAATTTAGCCAAATTCCTTCGTTTGGGCCTCCGAATAATTAATTTCCTTATTAATTATGTAAGGTTGAAGAAGTGCTAGACAGAAAATTAACAAAGCAAAACCGCACCAAGGGCAATTTTGTCAATTTTTGCAATGGTTTCGGAATGGGCCGAAATTTGGCTAGCTTATTGGAAACGGCCGGCGAAATTGGACTAGGGGCACAGACTCAGGATCACGGGATTTTAGCCGAATTCCTTCATTTGGGCCTCCTGATAATTAATTTCCTTATTAATTATGTCAGGTTGAAGAAGTGTTGGACAAAAATTTAACAAAGCAAAACCGCACTAGGGGAAATTTTGTCATTTTTCGCGACGGTGACGGAATGGGCCGAAATTTGGCAGGTTGATTGGAAACAGCCCGCGAAATTGGACTGGGGGCATAGACCCGGGATCACGGGATTTTAGCCAAATTCCTTTGTTTGGGCCACCGAATAATTAATTTCCTATTAATTATGCCAGGATGAAGAAGTGTTGGACCGAAAATTAACATAGAAAAATTGCCCTAGGGGCAATTTTGTAATTTTTCGCGACGGTGTCAGAATGGGCCGAAATTTGGCAGGTTGATTTAAAACGGCGCATGAAATTGGACTCGGGGCACAGACCCGGGATCACGGGATATTACCCAAATTCCTTCGTTTGGGCTTCCGAATAGTTAATTTCCTTATTAAATATGTAAGGTTGAAGAAGTGCAGGACAGAAAGTTAACAAAGTAAAATCGCACCGGGGGCAATTTTGTCATTTTTCGAGACGGTGTCAAAATCGGCCGAAATTTAGCAAGTTGATTGGAAAAGGCGCGCGAAATTGGACTCGAGATACGGACCTGGGATCACGGGATTTTAGCCAAATTCCTTCGTTTGAGCCACCGAATAATTAATTTCCCTATTAATTATGTCAGGTTGAAGAAGTGCTGGACAGAAAATTAACAAAGCAAAATCGCGCCAGGGGTAGTAGTTTTATTTGTCGCGACAGTGTCAGAGTGGGCTGAAATTTGGTACGTTGATTGGAAACGGCCCGCGAAATTGGACTCGGGGCACAGACACGGGATCACGGGATTTTAGCCAAACTCCTTCGTCTGGGCTTCCGAATAATTAATTTCTGTATTAACTATGTCAGGTTGAAGAAGTGCTGGACAAAAAATTAAGAGAGAAAAACTGCACTAGGGGCAATTTGGTAATTTTTCGCGACGGTGTCGGAATGTGCCGAAATTTGGCAGGTTGATTGGAAAAGGCGCGCGAAATTGGACTTGGGGCACAGACTTGGGATCACAGGATTTTTGCCAAATTCCTTTGTTTGGGCCTCCGAATAATTAATTTCCTTATTAATTATGTCAGGTTGATGAGGTGCTGGACAGAAAATTAACAAAGCAAAATTGCACCAGGGGCAATTTTGTCATTTTTCGCGACGGTGTCGTAATGGGCCGAAATTTGGCAGGTCTATTGGAATCGGTCCACGAAATTGGACTTGGGGCACCGACCCAGGATCATGGGATTTTAGCTAAATTCCATCGTTTGGGCCTCCTAATAATTAATTTCCTTATTAATTATGTCAGGTTGAAGATGTGTTGGTCAGAAAATTAACAAAGAAAAATTGCACCAGGTGCAATTTTGTCATTTTTCGCGACGGTGACGGAATGGGCCCAAATTTGGCAGGTTGATTGGAAACGGCGCACGAAATTGGACTCGGGGCATCGACCCGGGATCACGAGACTTTAGCCAAATTCCTTCGTTTGGGCCTCGAATAATCAATTTCCTTATTAATTATGTCAGGATGAAGAGGTGCTGGATAGAAAATTAACAAAGCAAAACTGCACCGGGGGCAATAGTGTCATTTTTCACGACGTTGTCGGAATCGTCCGAAATTTGGCAGGTTGATTGGAAACGGCCCACGAAATTGGACTCGGGGCATAGACCCAGGATTACGGGATTTTAGCCAAACTCCTTGGTTTGGGCCTGTGAATAATTAATTTTCGTATAAATTATGTCAGGTTGAAGAAGTGCTGGACAGAAAATTAAGAAAGCAAAACCACACCAGGGGCAATTTTGACATTTTTCGCGACGGTGTCGGAATGGGCCGAAATTTGGCTGTTGATTGGAATCGACCCAGGAAATTGGACTCGGGGCACAGACCCAGGATCACGGGATTTTAGCCAGATTCCTTTGTTTGGGCCTCCTAATAATTAATTTCTTTATTAATTATGTCAGGTTGAAGAAGTGTTCAACAAAAATTTAACAAAGCAAAATCGCACTAGGGGCAATTTTGTCATTTCTCGCGACGGCAATGGGATGGGCCGAAATTTGGCAGGTAGATTGGAAACGGCCCGCAAAATTGGACTGGGGTCATAGACTCGGGATCACGGGATTTTAGCCAAATTTTTTCGTTTGGGCCACCGAATAATTAATTTCCCTATTAATTATGTCAGGATGAAGAAGTGTTGGACCGAAAATTAACAAAGAAAAACTGCACCAGGGGCAATTTCATAATTTTCCGCGACGGTGTCGGAATGGGCCGAAATTTGGCAGGTTGATTGGAAACGACGCGCGAAATTGGACTCGGGACACAGACCCGGGATCACGGGATATTACCCAAATTCCTTCGTTTGGGCTTCCAAATAATTAATTTCCTTATTAATTATGTAAGGTTGAAGAAGTGCTGGACAGAAAGTTAACAAAGTAAAACCGCACCAGGGGCAATTTTGTCATTTTCCGCAACGATGTCGAAATCAGCCGAAATTTGGCAGGCTGATTGGAAAAGGCGCGTGAAATTGGGGATAACGGGATTTTAGACAAATTCCTTTGTTTGGGCCACCAAATCATTAATTTCCCCATTAATTATGACAGGTTGAAGAAGTGCTGGACAGAAAATTAATAAAGCAAAATCGCACCAGGGGCAATTTTATCATTTTTCGCGACGGTGTCGAAATGGGCCGAAATTTGACAGGTCGATTGGAAACGGCCAACGAAATTGGACTCAGGGCACAGACCCAAGATCACGGGATTTTAGCCAAATTACTTCGTTTGGGCCTCCTAATAATTAATTTCCTTATTAATTATGTCAGGTTGAAGAAGTGTTGGACAGAAATTTAGCAAAGCAAAACCGCACCAGGGGCAATTTTGTCATTTTTCGTGATGGTGACTGAATGGGCTGAAATATGGCAGATTGATTGGAAACAACCTGCAAAATTGGACTAGGAGCATAGACCGGATCATGGGATTTTAGCCAAATTTCTTCGTTTGGGCCACCGAATAATTAATTTCCTTATTAATTATGTCAGGATGAAGAATTGCTGGACCGAAAATTAACAAAGAAAAACTGCACTAGGGGCAATTTCGTAATTTTTCGTGACGATGTCGGAATTGGCCGAAATTTGGCAGGTTGATTGGAAACGGCGCGCGAAATTGGACTCATGGCGCAGACTCAGGATCACGGGATATTAGCCAAATTCCTTCGTTTGGGCCTCTGAATAATTAATTTTCTTATTAATTATGTAAGGTTGAAGAAGTACTGGACCGAAAATTAACAAAGTAAAACCACACCAGGGGTAATTTTGTCATTTTTCACGACGGTGTCAAAATTGACCGAAATTTGGCAAGTTGATTGGAAACGGCGCGCGAAATTTTACTCGGGGTACGGACCTGGGATCACAGGATTTTAGCCTAATTCCTTCGTTTGGGCCACCGAATAATTTATTTCCTTATTAATTATGTCAGGTTGAAGAAGTGCGGGACAGAAAATTTACAAAGCAAAATCGCGCCAGGGGTAGTAGTGTTATTTGTCGCGACGGTGTTAGAATGGGCTGAAATTTGGCAGGTTGAATGGAAACGGCCCGCGAAATTGGACTTGGGGCAAAAACATGGGATCACGGGATTTTAGACAAACTCCTTCGTTTGGGCTCCAAATAATTAATTTCCGTATTAACCAAGTCAGGTTAAAGAATTGCTGGACAAAAAATTAACAAAGAAAAACCGCACCAGGGGAAATTTTGTCACTTATCGCCACGGTGTCGGAACCGGCCGAAATTTGGCGGGTACATTGGAAACGGCCTGCGAAATTGGACTTAACGCAAAGACCTAGGATTACAGGATTTTAGCCAAACTCCTTCGTTTGGGCCTCCAAATAATTAATTTTCGTATTAATTATGTCAGGTTGAAGAAGTGCTGGACAGAAAATTAACAAAGTAAAACCGCACCAGGGGCAATTTTGTCATTTTTCGCGATAGTGTCGGAATCGGCCGTAATTTGGTAGGTTGACTAGAAACGGCCTGCGAAATTGGACTCGGGGCACAATCCCAGGCTCATGGGATTTTAGCCATATTCTTTCGTTTGAGCCTCCAAATAATTAATTTCCATATTAATTATGTTAGGATGAAGAAGTGCTCGATAGAAAATTAAGAAAGAAAACCTGCACCAGGGGCAATTTTGTCATTTTTTGTGACGGTGTTGGAATGGGCCCAAATTTGGCATGTTGATTGGAAACGGCGCACGAAATTGGACTCGGGGCACAGACCCGGGATCACGGGACTTTAGTGAAATTCCTTCGTTTGGGCCTTCGAATAATTAATTTCCTTATTAATTATGTCAGGATAAAGAGGTACTGGACATAAAATTAACAAAGCAAAACCGCATCAGGGGTAATTTTGTCATTTTTCGCGACGGTGTCGGATTGGGCCGAAATTTGGCAGGTTGATCGGAATCGGGCCACGAAATTGGAGTCGGGGCACAGACCCAGGATCACGGGATTTTAGCCAAATTCCTTTGTTTGGGCCTCCGAATAATTAATTTCCTTATTAATTATGTCAGGTTGAAGAAGTGTTGGACAGAAAATTAACAAAGCAAAATCGCACCAGGGGCAATTTTGTCATTTTTCGCAACGGTGACGGAATGGGCCGAAATTTTGCTGGTTGATTGGAAATGGCGCTCGAAATTGGACTCGGGAACAGACCTGGGATCACGGGATTTTAGCCAAATTCCTTCGTTTGGGCCACCGAATAATTAATGTCCCTATTAATTATGTCAGGTTGAAGAAGTGCTGGACAGAAAATTAACGAAGCAAAATCGCACCAGGGGCAGTAGTGTTATTTGATGAGACGGTGTCGGAATGGGTCGAAATTTGGCAGGTTGATTGGAAACGGCCCGCGAAATTGGACTCGGGGCACTGACACAGGATCATGGGATTTTAGCCATACTCCTTCGTTTGGGCCTCCGAATAATTAATTTCCGAATTAATTATGTGAGGTTGAAGAAGTGCTTGACAAAAAATTAACAAAGAAAAATTGCACCCTAGGCAATTTGCTCATTTATCGTGACTGTGTCGAAATCGGTCGAAATTTGGCATGTTCATTGGAAACGGCATGCGAAATTGGACCCGGGACCATGGGATATTAGCCAAATTCCTTCATTTGGCCACCGAATAATTAATTTCCCTCTTAATTATGTCAGGTTGAAGAAGTACTGTACAGAAAATTAACAAAGCAAAACCGCACTAGGGGCAGTAATGTCTTTTTTCGTGACGATGTCTAAATTAGTCAAAATTTGGCAGGTTGGTTGGAAACGACCGGTGAAATTGGACTCGGGGCACAGATCCCGGATTATGGAATTTTAGCCAAACTCTTTGGTTTGGGCCTCCGAATAATTAATTTTCATATTAATTATGTCAGGTTGAAGAAGTGCAGGACAGAAAATTAACAAAGCAAAACTGCACCAGAGGTAATTTTTTCATTTTTTACGACAGTGTCGTAATCGACCCAAATTTGGCAAGTTGACTGGAAACGGCCTGCGAAATTGGACTCGGGGCCCAAACCGAGGATCACGAGATTTTAGCCAAATTCCTTCATTTGGGCCTCCGAATAATTAATTTCCTTATTAGTTATGTCGGGATGAAGAAGTGCTGGACAGAAAATTAACAAAGAAAAACTGCACCAGGGGCAATTTTGACATTTTTCGCGACGGTGTCGAAATGGGCTGAAATTTGGCGGGTTCATTGGAAACGACGCGCGAAATTGGACTCAGGGTACAGACCTCAGATAACGGGATTTTAGCCAAATTCCTTCATTTGGGCCTCCGAATAATTAATTTCCTCATTAATTATGTTAGGATGAAGAATTGCATGATAGAAAATTAACAAAGAAAAACTGCACCAGTGGCAATTTTGTAATTTTTCGCGACTGTGTCGAAATAGGCCGATATTTAGTGGGTCGATTGGAAATGGCGCGCGAAATTTGACTCGGGGCACATACTCGGGATCACGGGACTTTAGCCAAATTCCTTCGTTTGGGACTCCGAATAATTAATTTCCTTTTTAATGATGTCAGGTTGAAGAAGCGTTGGATAGAAAATTAACAAAGCAAAACCACACCAGGGGCAATTTTGTCAATTTTCGCGACGGTGTCGAAATGGGCTGAAATTTGGTAGGTTGATTGGAAATAGCCCATGAAATTGGACTCGGGGAATGGACCCGGGATCACAGGATTTTAGCCAAATTCCTTCATTTGGGCTTCTAAATAATTAATTTCCTTATTAATTATGTCAGGATCTAGACATAAAATTAACAAAGCAAAACCGCACCTGGGGCAATTTTGTCATTTTTCGTGGCGGTGTCGGAATGGACCGAAATTTGGCAGGTTGATTGGAATCGGCACTCGAAATTGGTCTCGAGGAACAGACTCAGGATCACGGGATTTTAGCCAAATTACTTCGTTTGGGCCTCCTAATAATTAATTTCCTTATTAATTATATTAATTATGTCAGGTTGAAGATGTGCTGGTCAGAAAATTAACAACAAAGAAAAACCGCACTCGGGCAATTTTGTCATTTGTCGCGACGGTGTCGAAATGGGCCAAAATTTGGCAGGTTTATTGGAAACGCCCCGTGAAATTGATCTCAGGGCACAGACCCAGGATCACGGGATTTTAGCCAAACTCCTTCGTTTGGTTCTCAAAATAATTGTTTTCTTTATTAATTATGTCATGTTGAACAATCGCTGGACAGAAAATTATCAAAGAAAAACCGCCCTAGGGGCAAATTTGTCATTTGTCACGATGGTGTCGAAATCGACCGAAATTTGGTAGGTAGATTGGAAACGACCCATGAAATCGGACTCGGGGCACAGACCCAATATCACGGGATTTAAGCCAAATTCCTTCGTTTGAGCCTCTGAATAATTAATTTCCTTATTAATTATGTCAGGTTGAAGAAGTGTTGGACAGAAAATTAACAAAGCAAAATCGCACCAGGGGCAATTTTGTCATTTTTCGCGACGGTGACGAAATGGGCCGAAATTTGGCTGGTCGATTGGAAACGGCGCTCGAAATTGGGCTCGGGGTACAGACCTGGGATCACGGGAATTTAGCCAAATTCCTTCGTTTGGGCCACCGAATGATTAATTTCCCTATTAATTATGTCAGGTTGAAGAAGTGCTGGGCAGAAAATTAACGAAGCAAAATCACACCAGGGACAATAGTGTTATTTGTCGCGATGGTGTCGGAATGGGCTGAAATTTGGCAGGTTGATTGGAAATGGCCCGCGAAATTGGACTCAGGGCAAAGACACAGGATCATGTGATTTTAGCCAAACTCCTTCATTTGGGCCTCCGAATAATTACTTTCCGAATTAATTATGTGAGGTTGAAGAAGTGCTTGACATAAAATTAATAAAGAAAAACCGCACCAGGGGCAATTTGCTCATTTATCGTGACGGTGTCGAAATGGACCGAAATTTGGCAGGCTCATTGGAAACGGCCCGCGAAATTGGACTCGGGGCTCAAACCCGGGATCATGAGATATTAGCCAAATTTCTTCATTTGGGCCACCGAATAATTAATTTCCCTATTAATTATATCAGGTTGAAGAAGTGCTGGACAGAAAATTAACAAAGCAAAACCACACTAGGGGCATTAGTCTCATTTTTCACGACGGTGTCGAAATCGGCCGAAATTTAGCAGGGTGATTAGAAACGACCCCAGAAATTGGACCAGAGGCATAGACCCAGGATTATGGGATTTTGGCCAAACTCTTTCGTTTGGGCCTCCGAATAATTAATTTCCATATTAATTATGTGAGGTTGAAGAAGTGCTGGACAGAAAATTAACAAAGCAAATCCGCACCAGGGGCAATTTTGTCTTTTTGCGACAGTGTCGGAATCGGCCAAAATTTTGTAGGTTGACTGGAAACGACCTGCGTAATTGGACTCGGGGCCCAAACCCAGGATCACGGGATTCTAAGCAAATTCTTTCGTTTGGGCCTCGGAATGATTAATTTCCTTATTAGTTATGTCAGGATAAAGAAGCTTTGGATAGAAAATTAACAAAGAAAACTGCACCAGGGGCAATCTTGTCATTTTTCGCGACGGTGTAGGAATGGGCCGAAATTTGGCAGGTTGATTGGAGACGGCGCGTGAAATTTGACTCGGGGCACAGTCCCGGGATCACAGGATTTTAGCCAAATTCCTTTGTTTGGGACTCCGAATAATTAATTTCCTTATTAATTATGTCAGGTTGAAGAAGTACAGGACAGAAAATTAACAAAGCAAAACCACACCAGGGGCAATTTTGTCATTTTTTGTGACAGTGTCGGAATTGGTCGAAATTTGGCAGGTTGACTGAAAACGGCCTGCGAAATTGGACTCGGGGCCCAAAACCAGGATCACGGGATTTTAGCCAAATTACTTCGTTTAGGCCTCTGAATAATTATTTTCCTTATTAGTTATGTCAGGATGAAGAAGTGCTGGACCGAAAATTAACAAAGAAAAACTGCACCAGGGGTAATTTTGTCATTTTTCGCGGTGGTGACGGAATGGGCCGAAATTTGGCAGGTTGATTGGAAACGGTGCGCGAAATTGGACTCGGGGTACAGACCTGGAATCAAGGATTTTAGCCAAATTCCATCATTTGGGCCTCCGAATAATTAATTTCCTTATTAATTATGTGAGGTTGTAGAAGTGCTGGACAGAAAATTAACAAAGCAAAACCGTAATAGGGGCAATTTTGTCATTTTTCGTGACAACGTCGAAACCGGCAGAAATTTGGTAGGTTGACTGGAAACGGCCTGCGAAATTGGACTCGGGGCAGAAACCCAGGATCACGTGATTTTAGCCGTCTTTCGTTTGGGCTTCCAAATAATTAATTTCCGCATTAATTATGTTAGGATGGAGTAGTGCATGACAGAAAAGTAACAAAGAAAAACTGCACAAGGGGCAATTATGTCATTTTTCACGACGGTGTCCGAATGGGCCTAAATTTGGCAGGTTGATTGGAAACGGCGCGCAAAATTGGACTCGGAGCACAGACCCGGGATCACGGGATTTTAGCCAAAATCCTTCGTTTGGGCCTCCGAATAATTGATTTCCGTATTAATTATGTCATGTTGAAGAAGTGCTGGACGGAATATTAACAAAGAAAAACCACACCAGGGGCAAATTTGTCATTCGTCGCGACGGTGCCGAAATTGGCCAAAATTTGGAAGGTTGATTGGAAACGGCCGGCGAAATTGGACTCGGGGCACAGACCCAGAATCACGGGATTTTAGCCAAATTCCTTCGTTGGGCCTCCGAATAATTAATTTCCTTATTAATTATATCAGGTTGAAGAAGTGTTGGACAGAAAATTAACAAAGCAAAACCGCATCTGGGGCAATTTTGTCATTTTTCACGACGGTGACAAAATGGCCGAAATGTGGCTAGTTGATTGGAAACGGCGCTCGAAATTGGACTCGGGGTACAGACATGGGATCATGGGATTTTAGCCAAATTCCTTCGTTTGGGCCACTGAATGATTAATTTCCTTATTAATTATGTCATGTTGAAGAAGTGCTGGACAGAAAATTAACGAAGCAAAATCGCACCAGGGACAGTAGTGTTATTTGTCGCGACGGTGTCAGAATGGGCCAAAATTTGGCGGGTTGATTGGAAACGGCCCGCGAAATTGGACTCGTGGCGCAGACACAGGATCACGGGATTTTAGCCAAACTCCTTCGTTTGGACCTCCGAATAATTGATTTTCGAATTAATTATGTGAGGTTGAAGAAGTGCTGGAAAGAAAATTAACAAAGGAAAACCGCAATAGGGGCAATTTGCTCATTTATCGCGACGGTGCCGGAATCGACCGAAATTTGGCAGGTTCATTGGAAACGGCTTGCGAAATTGGACTCATGGCACAGACCCGGGATCACGGGATTTTAGCCAAACTCCTTCGTTTGGGCCTCTGAATAATTGATTTTCGTATTAATTATGTCATGTTGAAGAAGTGCTGGACGGAATATTAACAAAGAAAAACCACACCAGGGGCAAATTTGTCATTTGTCGCGACGGTGCCGAAATTGGCCAAAATTTGGCAGGTTGATTGGAAACGGCCGGCGAAATTGGACTCGGGGTACAGACCCAGAATCACGGGATTTTAGGCAAATTCCTTCGTTGGGCCTCCGAATAATTAATTTCCTTATTAATTATATCGGGTTAAAGAAGTGTTGGATAGAAAATTAACAAAGCAAAACCGCACCTGGGGCAATTTTGTCATTTTTCGCGACGGTGACAAAATGGGTCGAAATGTGGCTGGTTGATTGGAAACAGCGCTCGAAATTGGACTCGGGGTACAGACCTGGGATCACGGGATTTTAGCCAAATTCCTTCGTTTGGGCCACCGAATGATTAATTTCCTTATTAATTATGTCATGTTGAAGAAGTGCTGGACAGAAAATTAACGAAGCAAAATCGCACCAGGGACAGTAGTGTTATTTGTCGCGACGGTGTCAGAATGGGCCAAAATTTGGCGGGTTGATTGGAAACGGCCCACGAAATTAGACTCGTGGCGCAGACACAGGATCGCGGGATTTTAGCCAAACTCCTTCGTTTGGGCCTCCGAATAATTTATTTCCGAATTAATTATGTGAGGTTGAAGAAGTGTTGGAAAGAAAATTAACAAAGGAAAACCGTAATAGTGGCAATTTGCTCATTTATCGCGACGGTGCCGAAATCGACCGAAATTTGGCAGGTTCATTGGAAACGGCTTGCGAAATTGGACTCGTGGCACAGACCCGGGATCATGGGTATTAGTCAAATCCTTCGTTTGGGCCATCGAATAATTAATTTCCTAATTAATTATGTCAGGTTGAAGAAGTGCTGGACAGAAAATTAACAAAGCAAAACCACACTAGGGGCAGTAGTGTTATTTTTTGAGACGATGTCGGAATCGACCGAAATCTGGCAGGTTGATTGGAAATGGCCTGCGAAATTGGACTCGGGACATAGACCTAGGATTACGGGATTTTAGCCAAACTCTTTCGATTGGGCCTCCGAATAATTAATTTTTGTATTAATTACGTGAGGTTGAAGAAGTGCTGGACAGAAAATTAACAAAGCAAAACCGCACCTGGGGCAATTTTTTCATTTTTCGCGACGGTGACAAAATGGGCCGAAATGTGGCTGGTTGATTGGAAACGGCGCTCAAAATTGGACTCGGGGTACAAACCTGGGATCACGGGATTTTAGCCAAATTCCTTCGTTTGGGCCACCGAATGATTAATTTCCTTATTAATTATGTCATGTTGAAGAAGTGCTGGACAGAAAATTAACGAAGCAAAATCGCACCAGGGACAGTAGTATTATTTGTCGCGACGGTGCCAGAATGGGCCAAAATTTGGCGGGTTGATTGGAAACGGCCCACGAAATTGGACTCGTGGCGCAGACACAGGATCACGAGATTTTTGCCAAACTCCTTCGTTTGGGCCTCCAAATAATTGATTTCCGAATTAATTATGTGATTTTGAAGAAGTGCTGGAAAGAAAATTAACAAATGAAAACCGCAATAGGGGCAATTTGCTCATTTATCGCGACGGTGCCGGAATCGACCAAAATTTGGCAGGTTCATTGGAAACGGCTTGCGAAATTGGACTCGTGGCACAGACCCGGGATCATGGGTATTAGCCAAATTCCTTCGTTTGGGCCATCGAATAATTAATTTCCTAATTAATTATGTCAGGTTGAAGAAGTGCTGGACAGAAAATTAACAACGCAAAACCACACTAGGGGCAGTAGTGTTATTTTTCGAGAGGGTGTCGGAATCTACCGAAATCTGGCAGGTTGATTGGAAACGGACCGCAAAATTGGACTCGGGGCTTAGACCCAGGATTACGTGCTTTTAGCCAAACTCTTTCGATTGGGCCTCCGAATAATTAATTTTCGTATTAATTACGTGAGGTTGAAGAAGTGCTGGACAGAAAATTAACAAAGCAAAATCGTACCAGGGGCAATTTTGTCATTTTTTGCGACAGTGTCGGAATCGGCCTTAATTTGGCAGGTTGACTGGAAATGGCCTGCGAAATTGGACTCAGGGCCCAAACCCAGGATCACGGGATTTTAGCCAAATTCCTTCGTTTGAGCCTCCAAATAATTAATTTCCTTATTAGTTATGTCAGGATGAAGAAATGCTGGACAGAAAATTAACAAAGAAAAACTGCACCAGGGGCAATTTTGTCATTTTACAGAAAGGTGTCAGAATGGGCCGAAATTTGGTAGGTTGATTGGAAACGATGCTCGAAATTGGACTCGGGGCACAGACCCGGGATCACGGGACCTCGGCCAAATTTCTTCGTTTGGGCCTCCGAATAATTAATTTATGTATTAATTATGTCAGGTCGAAGAAATGCTGGACAGAAAATTAACAAAGCAAACCTGCACCAGGGGCAATTTTGTCATTTTTGCGATAGTGTCGGAATCGGCCGAAATTTGGCAGGTTGACTGGAAACGGCCTATGAAATTGGACTCATGGCTCAAACCCAGGATCATGGGATTTTAGCCAAATTCCTTCGTTTGGGCCTCCAAATAATTAATTTCCTTATTAATTATGTCAGGATGAAGAAGTGCTGGACAGAAAATTGACAAAGAAAAATTGCACCAGGGGCAATTTTGTCATTTTTTATGATGATGTCGGAATGGGCCAAAATTTGGCAGGTTGATTGGAAACAACGCGCGAAATTGGACTCAGGGCACAGACCCGGGCTCACAGGATATTAGCCAAATTCCTTCGTTTGGGCCACCGAATAATTAATTTCCTTATTAATTATGTCAGGTTGAAGAAGTGCTGAAAAGAAAATTAACAAAGCGAAACCACAACAGGGGCAATTTTGTCATTTTTCACGACAGTGTTGGAATCGGCAGGAATTTGGTAGGACGGCCTGCGAAATTGGGCTCAAGGCCCAAACCCAGGATGATGTGATTTTAGCCAAATTCCTTCGTTTGGACCTCCGAATAATTAATTTTCTTATGAATTATGTCAGGATGAAGAGGTACTGGATAGAAAATTAACAAAGCAAAACCGCACTAGGAGCAATTTTGTCATTTTTCGCGACGGTGTCGGAAGGGGTCAAAATTTGATAGGTTAATTGGAATTGGCTCGCGAAATCGAACTCGAGGCACAGACCCGGGATCATGGGATTTTAGCCAAATTCCTTCGTTTGGGCCTACTAATAATTAATTTCCATATAAATTATGTCAGGTTGACGATGTGCTGGTCAGAAAATTAACAAAGAAAAACCGCACCAGGGGTGATTTTATTATTTGTCGCGACGGTGTCGGAACGGGCCAAAATTTAGCAGGTTGATTGGAAATGGCCCGCGAAATTGGATTCGGGGCACAGACACAGGATCACTGGATTTTAACCAAACTCCTTCGTTTGGGCCTCCGAATAATTAATTTTCAAATTAATTATGTGAGGTTGAAGAAGTGCTGGACAGAAAATTAACAAAGAAATACCGCACCAGGGGCAATATACTCATTTATCACGACGGTGTCAGAATTGGTCGAAATTTGATAGGTTCATTGGAAACGGTGCGCAAAATTGGACTCGGGGCACAGACCCGGGATCATGGGATATTAGCCATATTCCTTCGTTTGGGCCACCGAATAATTAATTTCCTTATAAATTATGTCAGGTTGAAGAAGTGCTGGAAAGAAAATTAACAAAGCAAAACCGTAACAGGGGCAATTTAGTCATTTTTCACGACAGTGTCAGAATCGGCAGAAATTGGGTAGGACGGCCTGGGAAATTGGACTAGGGGCCCAAACCCAGGATCACGTGGTTTTAGCTAAATTCCTTCGTTTGGGCCTCCAAATAATTAATTTCCTGATTAGTTATGTTAGGATGAAGAAGTGCTTGACAGAAAATTAACAAAGAAAAGCTGCAATAGGGGCAATTTTGTCATTTTTCACGACGGTGTCGGAATAGGCCGAAATTTGGCAGGTTGATTGGTAACATCGCGCGAAATTGAACTTGAGGCACAGACCCGTGATCACGGGTCCTCAGCCAAATTTCTTCGTTTGGGCCTCCGAATAATTAATTTATGTATTAATTATGTCAGGTCGAAGAAGTGCTGGACAGAAAATTAACAAAGCAAACCCGCACCAGGGGCAATTTTGTCATGTTTTGCGATAGTGTCGGAACCGGCCGAAATTTGGTAGGTTGACTGGAAACGGCCTGTGAAATTGGACTCGTGCCCCAAACCTAGGATCACGGGATTTTAGCCGAATACCTTCGTTTGGGCCTCCGAATAATTAATTTCCTCATTAGTTATGTCAGTATGAAGAAGTGTTGGACAGAAAATAAACAAAGAAAAACTGCACCAGGGGCAATTTGTCATTTTTCGCAACGGTGACGGAATGGGCCGAAATTTGGTAGATTGATTGGAAACGGTGCGTGAAATTGGACACAGGGCACAGACCCGGAATCAAGGATTTTAGCCAAATTCCATCGTTTGGGCCTCCGAATAATTAATTTCCTTATTAATTATGTTAGGTTGAGGAAGTGCTGTACAAAAAAATTAACAAAGCAAAACCACAACAGGGGCAATTTTGTCATTTTTCACGACAGTGTCGGAATCGGTAGAAATTTGGTAGGTTGACTGGAAACGGCCTGCGAAATTGGACTCGGGGCAGAAACCCAGGATCACGTGATTTTAGCCAAATTCCTTCATATGGGCTTCCAATTAATTAATTTTCGCATTAATTATGTTAGGATGAAGTAGTGCATGACAAAAAATTAACAAAGAAAAACTGCACCAGGGGCAATTTTGTCATTTTTTGCGACGGTGTCGGAATGGGCCGAAATTTGGCATGTTGAGTAGAAAAGGCGCGCGAAATTGGACTTTGGGCACAGAATCGGGATGGACCTTAGCCAAATTTCTTCGTTTGGGCCTCTGAATAATTAATTTCCTTATTAATTATGTCATGTTGAAGAAATGCTGGATAGAAAATTAACAAAGCAAATCCGCACCAGGGGCATTTTGGTTTTTTTTTCCCGACGGTGTCGGAATGGACCGAAATTCGGCAGGTTGATTGGAAACGGCCCGCAAAATTGGACTCCAGGCATAGACCCGGGATCACGGGATTTTACCCAAATTCCTTCGTTTGGGCCTCCTAATAATTAATTTCCATATTAATTATGTTAGGTTGAAGATGTGCTGCTCTGAAAATTAACAAAGAAAAATCAAACTAGGGGTAATTTTATCATTTGTCGCGACGGTGTCAGAATGGGCCGAAATTTGGCAGGTTGATTGGAAAAAGCTCGCGAAATTAGACTCGGGGCACAGACACAGGATCACAGGATTTTAACCAAACTCCTTCGTTTGGGCCTCTGAATAATTAATTTCCAAATTAATTATGTGAGGTTGAAGAAGTGCTAGACAAAAAATTATCAAAGAAAAACCGCCCCAGGGGCAATTTGCTCATTTATCGCTACGGTGTCAGAATCGGCCTAAATTTGGTAGGTTTATTGGAAACGACGCACGAAATTGGACTCGGGGCACAGACCCGAGATCACGGGATATTAGCCAAATTCCTTCGTTTGGGCCACAGATAATTAATTTCCCTATTAATTATGTCAGGTTGAAGAAGTGCTAGACAGAAAATTAACAAAGCAAAACCGCAACAGGGGCAATTTTGTCATTTTTTGCGACAGTGTCGAAATCGACAGAAATTTGGTAGGTTGACAGGAAATGGCCTGTGAGATTGGACTCGGGCCACAAACCCAAGATCACGTGATTTTAGCCAAATTCCTTCGTTTAGGCCTCCGAATAATTAATTTCCTTATTAATTATGTCAGGATGGACTCGGGGCACAGACCCGAGATCACGGGATATTAGCCAAATTCCTTCGTTTGGGCCACAGATAATTAATTTCCCTATTAATTATGTCAGGTTGAAGAAGTGCTAGACAGAAAATTAACAAAGCAAAACCGCAACAGGGGCAATTTTGTCATTTTTTGCGACAGTGTCGAAATCGACAGAAATTTGGTAGGTTGACAGGAAATGGCCTGTGAGATTGGACTCGGGCCACAAACCCAAGATCACGTGATTTTAGCCAAATTCCTTCGTTTAGGCCTCCGAATAATTAATTTCCTTATTAATTATGTTAGGATGAAGAAGTCCTTAACAGAAAATTAAAAATGAAAAGCTGCACCAGAGGCAATTTTGTCATTTTTCGCGACGGTGTCGGAATGGGCCAAAATTTGGCAAGTTGATTGGAAACGGCGTGCGAAATTGGACTTGGGGCACAGACCCGGGATCACGGGATATTAGCCATATTCTTGCGTTAGGGCCGCCGAATAATTAATTTCCTTATAAATTATGTCAGGTTGAAGAAGTGCTGGAAAGAAAATTAACAAAGCAATACCGCAACAGGGGAAATTTTATCATTTTTCGTGACAGTGCCGAAATCGGTAGAAATTGGGTAGAACGGCCTGCGAAATTGGACTCAGGGCGCAAACCCAGGATCACGTGATTTTAGCCAAATTCCTTCGTTTAGGCCTCCGAATAAATAATTTCATTGTTAATTATGTTAGGATGAAGAAGTGCTTGACAAAAAATTAACAAAGAAAAACTGCAATAGGTACAATTTTGTCATTTTTCGCGACAGTGTTGGAATGGGCCGAAATTTGGCAGGTTGATTGGAAACGACGCACGAAATTGGACTCGGGGCACAAACTCGGGATCACGGGACCTCAGCCAAATTTCTTCGTTTGGGCCTCCGAATAATTAATTTATGTATTAATTATGTCAGGTCGAAGAAATGCTGGACAGAAAATTAACAAAGCAAACCTGCACCATGGGCAATTTTGTCATTTTTGCGACAGTGTCGGAATCGGCCGAAATTTGGCAGGTTGAATGGAAACGGCCTATGAAATTGGACTCGTGGCTCAAACCCAGGATCATGGGATTTTAGCCAAATTCCTTCGTTTGGGCCTCCAAATAATTAATTTCCTTATTAGTTATGTCAGGATGAAGAAGTGTTGGACAGAAAATTAATAAAGAAAAACTGCACCAGGGGCAATTATGTCATTTTTCGCGACGGTGTCGGAATGGGCCAAAATTTGGCTGGTTGATTGGAAACGGTGCGCGAAATTGGACTCGAGGCACAGACCTGGGATCACGGGATTTTAGCCAAATTTCTTCGTTTGGCCCTCTGAATAATTAATTTCCTTATTAATTATGTTAGGTTGAAGAAGTGCTGGACAGGAAATTAACAAAGCAAAACCGCACCAGGGGTAATTTTGTCATTTTTTGCGACAGTGTCGGAATGGGCCCAAATTTGGCAAGTTGATTGGAAACGGCGCGCGAAATTGGACACGGAGCACAGATCTGGGATCATGGGACTTTAGCCAAATTCCTTCGTTTGGACCTCCGAATAATTAATTTCCTTATAAATTATGTCAGGATGAAGAGGTGCAAGACAGAAAATTAACAAAGCAAAAAGGTTGAAGAAATGCTGGATAGAAAATTAACAAAGCAAAACTGCACTAGGGGCAATTTTGTCATGTTTTGCGACGATATCGGAATGGGCCGAAATTTGGCAGGTTGACTGGAAACGGCCAGGGAAATTGGACTCGGGGAACAAACCCAGGATCACGGGATTCTAGCCAAATTCCTTCACTTGGGCCTCCGAATAATTAATTTCCATGTTAGTTATGTTAGGTTGAAGAAGTGCTGGACAAAAAATTAACAAAGAAAAATCGCAAGGGGGAAATTTTGTAATTTTTCGCAATGGTGTCGGAGTGGGCCGAAATTTGGCAGGTTGATTGAAAACGGCCCGCGAAATTGGACTCGGGGCACAGAACCGGGATCATGGGATTTTAGCTAAATTCCTTCATTTGGGCCTCCGAATAATTAATTTCCTTATTAATTATGTCAGATCGAAGAAATGCCAGACAGAAAATTAACAAAGAAAAATCGCACAAGGGGCAATTTTGTCATTTCTAGCTACGTTGTCGGAATGGGTCGAAATTTGGCAGGTTGATTGAAAACGGCCCCCAAATTTGGATTCGGGTCACAGACTCGAGATCACGGGATTTTAGCCAAATTCCTTCATTTGGGCCACCGAATAATTAATTTCCCTATTAATTATGTCAGGTTAAGGAAGTGCTGGACATAAAATTAACAAAGCGAAACCGCAACAGGGGCAATTTTGTCTTTTGCCGTGATGGTATCGAAATCGGCCGAAATATGGCAGGTTGATTGGAAACCGCCTGCGAAATTAGACTCGGGGCACAGACCCGGGATCACAGGATTTTAACCAAATTCATTCATTTGGGCCTCCGAATAATTAATTTCCTTATTAATTATGTCAGGTTGAAGAAGTGTTGGACAGAAAATTAACAAAGCAAAACCGCACCAGGGGCAATTTTGTCATTTTTCACGACGGTGTTGGAATGGGCCGAAATTTGGCAGGTTGATTGGAAATCGCCTAAGAAATTGGACTCGGGGCACAGACCCAGGATCATGGGATTTTAGCCAAATTCCTTCGTTTGGGCCTTCGAATAATTAATTTCCTTATTAATTATGTAAGGTTGAAGAAGTGCTGTAAAGAAAATTAACAAAGAAAAACTACACCTAGGGCAATTTTATCATTCGTCGCGACGGTGTCGAAATGGGCCGAAATTTGGCAGGTTGATTGGAAACGGCCTGCGAAATTGGACTCAAGGCACAGACCCGGGATCACGGGGATTTTAGCAAATTTCCTTCATTTCAGCCTACGAATAATTAATTTCCTTATTAATTATGTCAAGCTGAAGAAGTGCTGGATAGAAAATTAACAAAGCAAAACCCCACCAGCAGCAATTTGGTCATTTGCCGCGACGGTGTCAAAATCAGTCGAAATATGGCAGGTTGATTGGAAACGACTCGCGAAATTGGACACGGGGCACAGACCCGGGATCTCGGGATTTTAACCAAATTCCTTTGTTTGGGCCTCCAAATAATTAATTTCCTTATTAATTATGCGAGGTTGAAGAAGTGTTGGGCAGAAAATTAACAAAGCAAAACCGCACAAGGGGCAATTTTATTATTTTTTGCGACGTTGTCGGAGTTGGCCGAAATTTGGCAGGTTGATTGGAAACGGCCTGTGAAATTGGACTCGGGGCACAGACCCGGGATCACTAGATTTTATCCAAATTCCTTCGTTTGGGCCTCCGAATAATTAATTTCCTTGTTAATTATGTCAGGTTGAAGAACTACTGGGCAGAAAACTAACAAAGAAAAACCTCACAAGGGGCAATTTTGTCATTTGTCGCGACGGTATCGGAATGGGCCAAAATTTGGCAGGTTGATTGGAAACGGCCCGCGAAATTGGACACAGGGCACAGACCCGGGATCATGATATATTAGCTAAATTCCTTCGTTTGGGCCTCCGAATAATTAATTTCCTAATTAATTATGTCAGGTTGAAGAAGAGCTGGACAGAAAATTAACAAAGCAAAATCGAACCAAGTGCAATTTCGTCATTTTTCGCGATGGTGTCGGAATGGGCCGAAATTTGGCTGGTTGACTAGAAACGGCCGGCAAAATTGGACTCGGGGCACAAAACCAGGATCACGGAATTTTAGCCAAATTCCTTCGCTTTGGCCTCCGAATAATTAATTTCCTCATTAATTATGTCAGGTTGCAGAAGTGCTGGACAGAAAATTAACAAAGAAAAATTGCATCAAAGGCCAATTTTATCATTTTTCGCAATGGTGTTGGAATGGGCCGAAATTTGGCAGGTTGATTGGAAACGGTCCGGGAAAAATTGGACCCGAGGCACAAAGCCAGGAACACGGGATTTAAGTCAAATTCCTTCATTTGGGCCTCCGAATAATTAATTTCCTTATTAATTACGTCATGTTGAAGAAATGCTGGACAGAAAATTAACAAAGAAAAATCGCACTAGGGGCAATTTTGTCATTTGTAGTGATGGTGTCGGAATCGACCAAAATTTGGCAGGTTGATTGGAAACGGCTCGCGAAATTGGATTCGGACACGGACCCAAGATCACGGGATTTTAGCCAAACTCCTTCGTCTGGGCCTCCGAATAATTAATTTTCGTATTAATTATGTCAGGTTGAAGAAGTACTAGGCAGAAAATCAACAAAGAAAAACTACAATAGGGGCAATTTTGTCAGTTGTCACGACGATGTCGGAATAGGGCGAAATTTAGCAGGTTGATTGGAAAGTGCCCGCGAAATTGGATTCGGGCCACAGACCCGGGATCACGGGATATTAGCCAAATTCCTTTGTTTGGGTCTCCGAATAATTAATTTTCTTATCAATTATGTCAGGTTTGAGAAGTGTTGGACAGAAAATTGACAAAGCAAAGCCACGCCAGGGGCAATATTGTCATTCCTCGCGACAGTATCAGAATGAGCTGAAATTTGGCAGGTTGATTGGAAACGGCCTGGAAAATTCGACTCGGGGCACCGAACCGGGATCACAGGATTTTAGCCAAATTCCTTCGTTTGGGCCTCCAAATAATTAATTACCTTATTAATTATGTTAGGTTGAAGAAGTGTTGGACAGAAAATTAACAACGCAAAACCGCACCAGGGGTAATTTTATCATTTTTCGCGATGGTGTCAGAATGGGTCGAAATTTGTCAGGTTGATTGGAAATGGCCCACGAAATTGGACTCGAAGCACAGACCCGGGATCACGGGATTTTAGCTAAATTCCTTCGTTTGGGGCTCCGAATGATTAATTTCCTTAATCATTATGTCAGGTTTGGGAAGTCTTGGATAGAAAATTGATAAAGCAAAACCACACCAGGGGCAATATTGTCAATTTTCGCGACGATGTCGGAATGGGCCGAAATTTGGCAGGTTGATTGGAAACGGCCCGCGAAATTGGACTCGGGGCACAGATCTGGGATCACTGGATTTTAGGCAAACTCCTTCATTTGGGCCCTTGAATAATTAATATCCGTATTAATTATGTCAGGTTGAAGAAGTACTGGATAGAAAATTAACAGCGCAAAACCGCACTAGGGGCAATTTTGTCATTTTTCGCGATGGTGTCGGAATGGGCCGAAATTTGGTAGGTTGATTAGAAATGACCCACGAAATTGGACTCGAGGCACAAACTCGGGATCATGGGATTTTAGCCAAATTCCTTCGTTTGGGCCTCCGAATAATTAATTTCCTTATTAATTATGTCAGATTGAAGAAATGCTGGATAGAAAATTAACAAAGCAAAACTGCACCAGGGGCAATTTTGTCATTTTTTGCGACGATGTCGGAATAGGCCGAAATTTGGCAGGTTGACTGGAAACGGCCCGCGAAATTGGACTCGGGGAACAAACCTAGGATCACGGGATTTTAGCCAAATTCCTTCGCTTGGGCCTCCGAATAATTAATTTCCATGTTAATTATGTCAGGTTGAAGATGTGCAGGATAGAAAATTAACAAAGAAAAATCACACCAGGGGAAATTTTGTCATTTTTCGCAATGGTGTCGAAGTGGGCCGAAACTTGGTAGGTTGATTGGAAACGGCCCGTGAAATTGGACTCGGGGCACAGAACCGGGATCACGGGATTTTAGCCAAAATTCCTTCGTTTGGGCCTCCGAATAATTAATTTCCTTATTAATTATGTTAGGTTGAAGAAGTGTTGGACAGAAAATTAACAAAGCAAAACCGTACTAAGGGCAATTTTGTCATTTTTCGCAACGGTGTTGGAATGGGCCGAAATTTGGCAGGTTGATTGGAAACCGCCTACGAAATTGGACTCAGGGCACAGACCTGGGATCACGGGATTTTAGCCAAATTCCTTCGTTTGGGCCTTCGAATAATTAATTTCCTTATTAATTATGTCAGGTTGAAGAAGTGCTGTAAAAAAAATTAACAAAGAAAAACCACACCTAGGGCAATTTTATCGTTCGTCGTGACGGTGTCGAAATGGGCCAAAATTTGACAGGTTGATTGGAAACAGCCTGCGAAATTGGACTCGAGGCACAGACCCGGGATCACGGGATTTTAGCAAAATTCCTTCATTTCGGCCTACGAATAATTAATTTCCTTATTAATTATATCAGGTTGAAGAAGTACTGGATAGAAAATTAACAAAGCAAAACCCCACTAGCGGCAATTTTGTCATTTGCCGCGACGGTGTCGAAATCAGCCAAAATATGGCAGGTTGATTGGAAACGGCCCGCGAAACTGGACATGGGGCACAGACCCGGGATCTCGAGATTTTAGCCAAATCCCTTTGTTTGGGCCACCGAATAATTAATTTTCCTTATTAATTATCATTTTCGCGACGGTGTCGGAGTGGGCCGAAATTTGGCAGGTTGATTGGAAACGACCTACGAAATTGGACTCAGGGCACAGACCCGGGATCACAAGATTTTATCCAAATTCCTTCGTTTGGGACTCCGAATAATTAATTTCCTTGTTAATTAAGTCAGGTTGAAGAACTGCTGGACAGAAAACTAACAAAGAAAAACCTCACAAGGGGCAATTTTGTCATTTGTCGCGACGGTGTCCGAATGGGCCAAAATTTGGCAGGTTGATTGGAAACGGCCTGTGAAATTGGACACAGGGCACAGACCCGGGATCACGGTATATTAGCTAAATTCCGTCATTTGGGCTCCGAATAATTAATTTCCTAATTAATTATGTCAGGTTGAAGAAGAGCTGGACATAAAATTAACAAAGTAAAACCACACCAGGGGCAATGTTTTCATTTTTCGTGACGGTGTTGGAATGAGCCGAAATTTGGTAGGTTGATTGGAAACAGCCCACGAAATTGGGCTCAGGGTGCAAACCCGGGATCACGAGATTTTAGCCAAATTCCTATGTTTGGGCCTCTGAATAATTAATTTCCTTATTAATTATGTCAGGTTGAAAAACAGTTGAACATAAAATTAACAAACCAAAACCGCACCAGGGACAACATTGTCATTTGTCGCGATGGTGTATGAATGGACCCAAATTTGGCAGGTTGATTGGAAACAGCCCGCGAAATTGGACTCGGGGCATAGACCCGAGATCACGGGATTTTAGCCAAACTCCTTCGTTTGGGCCTCCGAATAATTAATTTTCGTATTAATTATGTCAGGTTGAAGAAGTGCTGGACAGAAAATTAACAAAGAAAAATCGCACAAAGGGCAATTTTGTCATTTGTCGCGACGGTGTTGGAATCGGCAGATATTTGGCAGGTTTATTGGAAACGGCTCACGAAATTGGATTCGGGAACGGACACAAGATCACGGGATTTTAGCCAAACTCCTTCGTTTGGGCCTCCGAATAATTAATTTTCATATTTATTATGTCAGGTTGAAGAAGTGCTAGGCAGAATATTAACAAAGAAAAACTACAACAGGGGAAATTTTGTCATTTGTCACGACGGTTTCGGAATAGGGCGAAATTTGCCAGGTTGATTGGAAACGGACCGCGAAATTGGACTCGGAGCACAGACCCCAGATCATGGGATATTGGCCAAATTCCTTCGTTTGGGCCTCCGAATAATTAATTTCCTTATTAATTATGTCAGGTTTGAGAAGTGTTGGACAGAAAATTGACAAAGGAAATCCACACTAGGGGCAATATTGTCATTCCACGCGACGGTGTTGGAATGGGCCAAAATTTAGCAGGTTGATTGGAAACGGCCTGCGAAATTGGACTCGGGGCACCGACCCGGGTTCACAGGATTTTAGCCAAATTCCTTCGTTTGGGCCTCCAAATAATTAATTACCTTATTAATTATGTCAGGTTGAAGAAGTGCTTGACAGAAAATTCACAACGTAAAACCGCACTAGGGGCAATTTTGTCATTTTTCGCGATGGTGTCGGAATGGGTCGAAATTTGGTAGGTTGATTGGAAATGGCCCACGAAATTGGACTAGAGGCACAGACCCGGGATCATGGGATTTTAGCCAAATTCTTTCATTTGTGCCTCCGAATAATTAATTTCCTTATTAATTATGTCAGGTTTGAGAAGTCTTGGACAGATAATTGATAAAGCGAAACCGCACCAGGGGCAATATTGTCATTTGTTGCGGCGGTGTCGGAATGGGCCGAAATCTGGCAGGTTGATTGGAAACGGCCCGCGAAATTGGACTCAGGGCACAGACCTGGGATCACTGGATTTTAGCCAAACTCCTTTGTTTGGGCCCTCGAATAATTAATATCCGTATTAATTATGTCAGGTTGAAGAAGTGCTGGACAGAAAATTAACAACGCAAAATCGCACTAGGGGTAATTTTGTCATTTTTCACGATAGTGTCGGAATGGGCCGAAATTTGGTAGGTTGATTGGAAATGGCCCACGAAATTGGACTCGGGGCACAGACTCGGGATCACGGGATTTTATACAAATTCCTTCGTTTGGGTCTCCGAATAATTAATTTCCTTATTAATATGTCAGGTTGAAGAAATGCTGAAAAGAAAATTAACAAAGCAAAATCACACCAGGGGCAATTTTGTCATTTGTCGTGACGGTGTCGAAATCAGCCGAAATATGGCAGGTTGATTGGAAATGGCCCACGAAATTGAACGCGGGGCACAGACCCAGGATCACGGGATTTTAGCCAAATTCTTTCGTTTGGGCCTCCGAATAATTAATTTCCGTATTAATTATGTCAGGTTGAAGAAGTGCTGGACAGAAAATTAAAAAATAAAAACCGCACCAGGGGCAATTTTGTCATTTGTCGTGACGGTGTCGGATTGGACCAAAATTTGGTAGGTTGATTGGAAACGGCCCGCGAAATTGGGCTTGGGGCACAGACCCAGGATCACTACATTTTAGCCAAACTCCTTCGTTTGGGCCTCCGTATAATTAATTTCCTTATTAATTATGTCAAGTTGAAGATGTGCTGGATAGAAAATTAACAAAGAAAAACTGCACCTAGGGCAATTTTGTCAATTGTGCGACGGTGTCGGAATGGGCCGAAATTTGGCAGGTTCATTGGAAACAGCTAGCGAAATAGGACTCAAGTCACAGACCAGGGATCACGGGATATTAGCAAAATACCTATGTTTGGGCCTATGAATAATTAATTTCCTTATTAATTATGTCAGGTTGAAGAACTGCTGGATAGAAAATTAACAAAGCAAAATCGCACCAAGGGCAATTTTGTCATTTGTTGCGACGGTGTCAGAACGGGCCAAAGTTTGGCAAGTTGATTGGAAACGGCCTGCAAAATTGTACCCGGAGCACAGACCCGGGATCATGGGATTTTAGCCAAATTCCTTCGTTTCGGCCTCCGAATAATTAATTTCCTTATTAATTATGTCAGGTTGAGGAGGTGTTGGACATAAAATTAACAAAGCAAAATCGCACTAGGGGCAATTTTGTCATTTTTCGCGACGGTGTCGGAATGGGCCAAAATTTGGCGGTTGATTGGAAACAGCCAGGTAAAATTGGACTCCGGGCACAGACCTGGGATCACGGTATTTTAGCCAAATTCCTTCGTTTGGGCCTCTGAATAATTATTTTCCTTTTTAATTATGTCAGGTTAAAGAAGTGCTGGACATAAAAACCGCACCCAGGGCAATTTTGTTGTTCGTCGCGACAGTGTCGAAATGGGCCGAAATTTGGCAGGTTGATTGGAAATGACCCACGAAATTGGACTCGGGGCACAGACCCCGGATCACGGGGTTTTAGCAAATTCTTTCGTTTGGGCCTACGAATAATTAATTTCCTTATTAATTAAATCAGGTTGAAGAAGTGCTAGACAGAAAATTAACACAACAAAGCCCCACCAGGGGCAATTTTGTCATTTGTCGCTACGGTGTCGGAATAGGCCGAAATTTGGTAGGTTGATTGGTAACGGCCTGCGAAATTGGGCTAGGGGCGCAGACCCGGGATCACGAGATTTTAGCCAAATTCCTGCGGTTGGGCCTCTGAATAATTAATTTCTTTATTAATTATGTCAGGTTGAAGAATTGTTGAACAGAAAATTAACAAAGCAAAACCACACCAGGGGCAATATTGTCATTTGTCGCGACGGTGTAGGAATGGACCGAAATTTTGCAGGTTGATTAGAAACAGCCCGAGAAATTGGACTCGGGGCACAGACCTGAGATCACAGGATTTTAGCCAAACTCCTTCGTTTGGGCCTCCGAATAATTAATTTTCGTATTAATTATGTCAGGTTGATGAAGTGCCAGACAGAAAGTTAACAAAGAGAAATCGCTCCAGGGGCAATTTTTTCATTTGTCGAAACGATGTCGAAATGGGCTAAAATTTAGCAGGTTGATTGGAAACGGCCCGTGAAATTAGACTCTGGGCACAGACCCGGGATCACGGGATTTTAACCAAACTCCTTCGTTTGGGCCTCTGAATAATTAATTTCCGTATTAATTATGTCAGGTTGAAGAAGTGCTGGACAGAAAATTAATAAAGAAAAATCGTACTAGGGGCAATTTTGTCATTTAGCGTGACAGTGTCGGAATGGGCCGAAATTTGGGAGGTTGATTGGAAACGGCCCGCGAAATCGAACTCGGGACACAGACTCGGGATCACGAGATATTAGCCAAATTCCTACCTTTGGGCCTCCGATTAATTAATTTCCTTATTAATTATGTCAGGTTGAAGAAGTATTGGATAGACAATTAACAAAGCAAAACTGCACCGGGGGCAATTTTTTGAATTTTTAAGACAGTGTTGGAATGGGTCAAATTTTGGCAGGTCGATTGGAAACGGCCCACGAAATTGGACTCAGGGCATAGACCCGGGATCACGAGATTTCAGCCTAATTCCTTCGTTTGAGCCTTCTACTAATTAATTTCCTTATTAATTATGTCAGGTTGAAGAAGTGCAGGACAAAAAATTAACAAAGTATAACCGTACCAGGGGCAATTTTGTCATATTTCGCGACGGTGTCGGAATGGATCAAAATTTTGCAGGTTGACTGGAAACGGCCTACAAAATTGGACTCAGGGCTCAGACCCGAGATCACGGGATATTAGCCAAATTCCTTTGTTTGGGCCTTCAAATAATTAATTTCCTTATTAATTATGTCAAGTTGAAAATTTGCTGGACAGAAAATTAACAAAGAAAAATCGCACCTAGGGCAATTTCGTCATTCGTCGCGACGGTGTCGGAATGGGTCGAAATTTGGCAGGTTGATTGGACACTGCTCGCGAAATTGGACTCGGGTCACAGGCCCGGGATCATAGGATTTTATCAAAATTCCTTCGTTTGGGCCTACGAATAATTAATTTCCTTATTAATTATGTCAGGTTGAAGAACAGTTGGACAGAAAATTAACAAAGCAAAATCGCACCAAGGGTAATTTTGTCATTTGTCGCGACGGTATCGGAATGGGCCAAGGTCTGGTAGGTTGATTGGAAACGGCCCACAAAATTGGAGTTGAAGCACAAACCCGAGATCACTGGATTTTAGTCAAATTCCTTCGTTTGGGCCTCCAAATAATTAATTTCCTTATTAATTATGTTAGGTTGAAGAAGTGCAGGATAGAAAATTAACGAAGCAAAATCGTGCCAGGAGCAATTTCATCATTTTTTGTGACGGCGCCAGAATGGGCCGAAATTTTGCACGTTGATTAGAAACGACCTGCGAAATTGGACTCGGGGCACAGACCCGAGAAGGATCACAGGATTTTAGCCAAATTCTTTCATTTAGGCCTCAGAATAATTAATCTCGTTATTAATTATGTCAGGTTGAAGAAGTGATGGACAGAAAATTAATAAAGCAAAACCGCACCAGGAGCAATTTTGTGATTTTTCGCGACGGTGTCGGAATGGGCCGAAATTTGGCAGGTTAATAAGAAACGACCAGTAAAATTGGACTTGGGGCACCGAACCAGGAAGGATCACGGGATTTTAGCCAAATTCCTTCGTTTGGGCCTCCTAATGGTTTATTTCGTCATTAATTATGTCAGGTTGAAGAAGTGCAGGACAAAAAATTAACAAAGAAAAACAGCACCAGGGGTAATTTTGTCATTTCTCGCGTCGGTGTCGAAATGGGCCGAAAATTGGCAGGTTGATTTGAAACGGCCCACGAAATTGGACTCAGGGAACAGTCCTGGGATTACGGGATTTTGGCCAAATTCCTTCGTTTGGGCCTCTGAATATTTAATTTCCTTATTAATTATGTCAGGTTGAAGAAGTACTGGATAGAAAATTAAAAAAAAAATCGCACCAGGGGCAATTTTATCATTTGTCACGATGGTCTCAAAATTGCCCGAAATTTGGCAGGTTGGTTGGAAACGGCCCACGAAATTGGACTTGGGGCACAAACTCAGGATTAAGGGATTTTAGCTAAATTCCTTCGTTTGCGCCTCCGAATAATTAATTTCCTTATTAATTACATCAGGTTGAAGAAGTGCTGGACAAAAAATTAAAAAGGCAAAACCAAACCAGGGGCAATTTTGTTAATTGTCGTGACGGTGTCGGATTGGACCGAAATTTGGTAGGTTGATAGGAAACGGCCCGCGAAATTGGACTCGGGGCACAGACCCAGGATCACTACATTTTAGCCAAACTCCTTCGTTTGGGCCTCCGAGTAATTAATTTCCTTATTAATTATGTTAGGTTGAAGAAGTGCTGGACAGAAAATTAAGAAAGAAAAATCGTACCTAGGGCAATTTTGTCATTCATCGTGACGGTGTCGGAATGGGCCGAAATTTGGCAAATTCATTGGAAGCGGCTTGCGAAATAGGACTCAGGTCACAGACCTGGGATCACGGGATATTAGCAAAATACCTTCGTTTGGGCCTACAAATAATTAATTTCCTTATTAATTATGTCAGGTTGAAGAACTGCTGGACAGAAAATTAAGAAAGCAAAACCGCACCAAGGGCAATTTCATCATTTGTTGCGACGGTGTCAGAATGGGCCAAAGTTTGGCAAGTTGATTGGAAACGGCCCGCAAAATTGAACTGGGATCATGGGATTTTAGCCAAATTCCTTCGTTTCGGCCTCCGAATCATTAATTTCCTTATTAATTATGTCAGGTTGAGGAAGTGTTGGATAAAAAATTAACAAAGCAAAATTGCACTAGGGGCAATTTTGTCATTTTTCGCGACGGTGTCAGAATGGGCCAAAATTTGGTGGTTGATTGGAAACATCCCGGTAAAATTGAACTCCGGGCATAGACCCGGGATCACGGTATTTTAGCCAAATTCCTTCGTTTGGGCCTCTGAATAATTAATTTCCTTATTAATTATGTCAGGTTAAAAAAGTCCTGGACAGAAAATTAGCAAAGAAAAACCGCACCTAGGGCAATTTTGTCGTTCGTCACGACGGTGTCGAAATGGGCCGAAATTTGGCAGGTTGATTGGAAACGGCCCACGAAATTGGACTCGGGGCATAGACCCCGAATCACGGGGTTTTAGCAAAATTCTTTCGTTTGGGCCTACAAATAATTAATTTCCTTATTAATTATATCAGGTTGAAGAAGTGCTAGACAGAAAATTAACACAACAAAGCCCCACCAGGGGCAATTTTTTCATTTGTCGCGACGGTGTCGGAATAGGCCGAAATTTGGTAGGTTGATTGGTAACGGCCTGCGAAATTGGGCTAGGGACACAAACCGGGATCACGAGATTTTAGCTAAATACGTACGGTTGGGCCTCTGAATAATTAATTTCTTTATTAATTATGTCAAGTTGAAGAACTGTTGAACAGAAAATTAACAAAGCAAAACCACACCAGGGGCAATATTGTCATTTGTCGTGACGGTGTAGGAATGGACCGAAATTTTGCAGGTTAATTAGAAACAACCCGCGAAATTGGACTCGGGGTACAGACCCGAGATCACGGGATTTTAGCCAAACTCCTTCGTTTGGGCCTCCGAATAATTAATTTTAGTGTTAATTATGTCAGGTTGATGAAGTGCCGAATAGAAAGTTAACAAAGAGAAACCGCTCCAGGGGCAATTTCGTCATTTGTCGCAACGATGTCGAAATGGGCCGAAATTTAGCAGGTTGATTGGAAACGGCCCGCGAAATTAGACTCGGGGCACAGACCCGGGATCACGGGATTTTAACCAAACTCCTTCGTTTGGGCCTCCGAATAATTAATTTCCGTATTAATTATGTCAGGTTGAAGGAGCAATTTTGTGATTTTTCGAGACAGTGTCGGAATGGGTCAAAATTTGGCAGGTCGATTGGAAACGGCCCACGAAATTGGACTCGGGGCATAGACCCGAGATAATGGCTCCGAATAATTAATTTCCGTATTAATTATGTCAGGTTGAAGAAGTGCTGGACAGAAAATTAACAAATAAAAACCGTACCAGGGGCAATTTTGTCATTTGGCGTGACGGTGTCGGAATGGGCCGAAATTTGGGAGGGTGATTGGAAACGGCCCGCGAAATCAAACTCGGGACACAGACTCGGGATCACGAGATATTAGCCAAATTCCTTTGTTTAGGCCTCCGATTAATTAATTTCCTTATTAATTATGTCAGGTTGAAAAAGTGTTGGACAGACAATTAACAAACCAAAATCGCACCGGGGGCAATTTTGTGATTTTTCGAGACGGTGTCGGAATGGGTCAAAATTTGGCAGGTCGATTGGAAACGGCCCACGAAATTGGACTCGGGGCATAGACCCGAGATCACAAGATTTCAGCCTAATTCCTTCGTTTGAGCCTTCTACTAATTAATTTACTTATTAATTATGTCAGGTTGAAGAAGTGCAGGACAGAAAATTAACAAAGTACAACCGCACCAGGGGCAATTTTGTCATATTTCACGACGGTGTCGGAATGGGCCGAAATTTGGCAGGTTGACTAGAAACGGCCTACGAAATTGGACTTGGGGCTCAGGCCCGGGATCACGGGATATTAGCCCAATTCCTTCGTTTGGGCCTTCGAATAATTAATTTCCTTATTAATTATGTCAGGTTGAAAAATTGCTGGACAGAAAATTAACAAAGAAAAACCGCACCTAGGGTAATTTCGTCATTCGTCGCGACGGTGTCGGAATGGGCCGAAATTTGGCAGGTTGATTGGAAACTGCTCGCGAAATTGGACTCGGGGCACAGGCCCGGGATCACAGGATTTTAGCAAAATTCCTTCGTTTGGGCCTACGAATAATTAATTTCCTTATTAATTGTGTCAGGTTGAAGAACTGCTGGACAGAAAATTAACAAAGCAAAATCGCACCAAGGGTTGTCATTTGTCGCGATGGTGTCGGGATGGGCCAAAGTCTGGTAGGTTGATTGGAAACGGCCCGCAAAATTGGACTCGGAGCACAGACCCGAGATCACGGGATTTTAGTCAAATTCCTTCGTTTGGGCCTCCGAATAATTAATTTCCTTATTAATTGTGTTAGGTTGAAGAAGTGCTGGACAAAAAAATTAACGAAGCAATATCGCACCAGGAGCAATTTCGTCATTTTTCGCGACGGCGCCGGAATGGGTTGAAATTTTGCAGGTTGATTAGAAACGACTTGCGAAAATGGACTCGGGGCACAGACCCGGGAAGGATCATAGGATTTTAGCCAAATTCTTTTGTTTGGGCCTCCGAATAATGAATACTGGACAGAAAATTAATAAAGCAAAATCGCACCAGGATCAATTTTGTCATTTTTTGCGACGGTGTCGGAATGGGCCGAAATTTGGCAGGTTAATTAGAAACAACCAGTGAAATTGGACTTGGGCCACAGAACTAGGAAGGATCATGGGATTTTAGCCAAATTCCTTCGTTTGGGCCTTCGAATGGTTTATTTCCTCATTAATTATATCAGGTTGAAGAAGTGCAGGACAAAAAATTAACAAAGAAAAACCGCACCAGGGGCAATTTTGTCATTTGTCACGACGGTGTCGGAATGGGCCGAAAATTGGCGGGTTGATTCGAAACAGCCCAGAAAATTGGACTCAGGGAATAGTCCTGGGATCAAGGGATTTTGGCCAAATTCCTTCGTTTGGGCCTCTGAATATTTAATTTCCTTATTAGTTATGTCAGGTTGAAGAAGTGCTGGACAGAAAATTAACAAAAAAGAATCGCACCAGGGCTAATTTTGTCATTTGTCGCGATGCTCTCAAAATTGCCCGAAATTTGGCAGGTTGATTGGAAACTGCCCGCAAAATTGGACTTGGGGCACAGACTCGGGATTAAGGGATTTTAGCCAAATTCCTTCATTTGAGCCTCCAAATAATTAATTTCCTTATTAATTACGTCAGGTTGAAGAAGTGCTGGACAGAAAATTAAAAAGGCAAACCAAACCAGGGGCAATTTTGTCATTTTCCGCGACGGAGTCGGAATGGGTCGAAATTTTTGGCAGGTTGATTGGAAATGGCCTGCGAAATCAGACTTGGGGCACAGACCCGGGATCATGGGATTTTAGCCAAACATCTTTGTTTGGGGCTCCGACTAATTAATTTTGATATTAATTACGTTAGGTTGAAGAAGTGCTGGACAGAAAATTAACAAATCAAAACCGTACCAAGGGCAATTTTGTCATTTTTTCACGACGGTGTCGAAAAGGTGCGAAATTTGGTAGGTTGATTGGAAACGACCTTCGAAATTGGTCTCGGGGCACAGACCCGAGATCACGGGATTTTCGCAAAATTCTTTCATTTGGGCTTCCAAATAATTAATTTCCTTATTAATTATGTCAGGTTAAAGAAGTGCTGGACAGAAAATTAATAAAACAAAACCGCACCAGGGGCAATTTTGTCATTTTTTGCGACGGTCTCGGAATGGGCCGAAATTTGGCAGGTTGATTAGAAACGACCTGCGAAATTGGACTCGGAGCACGGACCCTGGATCACGGTATTTTAGCCAAATTCCTTCATTTGGGCCTCCAAATAATTAATTTCCTTATTAATTATGTCAGGTTGAAACAGTGTTGGACATAAAATTAACAAAGGAAAACCGCACCGGGGGCAATTTTGTCATTTGTCGCGATGGTGTCGGAATGGGCCGAAATTTAGCAGGTTGATTGGAAATGGCCCGCAAAATTGAACTCAGGGCACAGACCTGGGATCGCAGGATTTTAGCCAAATTCCATTGTTTGGGCCTCCGAATAATTAATTTCCTTATTAATTATGTCAGGTTGAAGAAGTGCTGGATAGAAAATTAATAAAGAAAAACTGCACCAGGTACAATTTTGTCATTTGTCGCGATGGTATCGAAATGGGCCGAAATTTAGTTGGTTGATTGGAAACGACATGTGAAACTGGACTCAGGGTACAAACCTGGGATAATGGGATTTTAGCAAAATTCTTTCGTTTGGGCCTACGAATAATTAATTTCCTTTTTAATTATTTCAAGTTGAAGAAGTGCTGGACAGAAGACAAAAAAAAAAAAGAAAAACCGCACTAGGGGAAATTTTATCATTTTTCGCGACGGTGCCGGAACGGGCCGAAATATGGCAGGTTGATTGGGAACGGCTCGTAAAATTGGACTTGGGGCACAGACCCAGGATCACGGGATTTTAGCCAAATTCCTTCATTTGGGCCACCGAATAATTAATTTCCTTATAAATTATGTCAGGTTAAAGAAGTGTTGGACAGAAAATTAATAAAGCAAAATCGCACCCGGGGCAATTTTGTCATTTTTCGCGACGTCGAAATGGGCCGAAATTTGGCAGGTTGATTAGAAATGACCTAGGACATTGGACTCGAGGCACAGACCCTGGATCACGGGATTTTAGCCAAATTCCTTCATTTGGGCCTCTGAATGATTAATTTCCTTATTAATTATGTCAGGTTGAAACAGTGCTGGACAGAAAATTAACAAAGAAAAATCGCACCTAGGGCAATTTTGTCATTTGTCGCGACGGTGTCGGAATGGGCCAAAATTTGCAGGTTGATTGGAAACGGCCCACGAAATTGGACTCGGGGCACAGACATGGGATAATGAGATTTTAGCCAAATTCCTTCGTTTGGGCCTACGAATAATTAATTTCCCTATTAATTATTTCAGGTTGAAGAAGTGCGGGACAGAAATTTAAAAAAGAAAAATCGCACCAGGGGCGATTTTATCATTTGTTGCGACGGTGCCGGAATGGGCTGAAATATGGCAAGTTGATTGGAAACGTCCTGCGAAATTGGACTCGGAGCATAGACTCGGGATCTTTGGATTTTAGCCAAATTCCTTCGTTTGGGCCTCTGAATAATTAATTTCCTTATTAATTACGTTAGGTTGAAGAAGTGCTGGACAAAAAATTAACAAGGCAAAACCGCACCAGGGGCAATTTTGTCATTTTTCGCGACGATGTCGGAATGGGCCGAAATCTGGTTGGTTGATTGGAAACGGCCCGCGAAATTGGACTCGGGGCACAGACCCGGGATCAAGGGATTTTAGCTAAACTTCTTTGTTTGGGCCTTCGAATAATTTATTTCCTTATTAATTATGTCATGTTGAAGAAGTGCCGGACAAAAAATTAACAAAGAAAAACCGCACCAGGGGCAATTTTGTCATTTTTCACGACAGTGTCGGAATGGGCCGAAATTTGGCAGGCCGGTTGGAAATCGCCCGCGAAATTGGACTCGGGGTACAGACCAGGGATCACGGGATTTTAGCCAAATTCTTTCGTTTGGGCCTACGAATAATTAATTTCCTTATTAATTATTTTAGGTTGAAGAAGTGCAGGACAGAAAATTAAAAAAGAAAAACCGCGCCTGGGGCAATTTTATCGTTTTTTGTGACGGTGTCGGAATGGGCCGAAATTTGGCAAGTTGATTGGAAACGGCCTGGAAAATTGGACTCGGGGCACAGACTCAGGATCACGAGATTTTAGCCAAATTCCATCGTTTGGGGCTCCGAATAATTAATTTACTAATTAATTATGTTAGGTTGAAGAAGTGGTGGACAAAAAATTAATAAAGAAAGACCGCACAAGGGGCAATTTTGTCATTTGCCGTGACGGTGTCGAAATGGGCCAAAATTTGGCAGGTTGATAGGAAATGGCCCGCGAAATTGGACTCGGGGCACAGACCCAGGATCACGGAATTTTAGCCAAATTCCATTGTTTGGGCCTCCGAATAATTAATTTCCATATAAATTAGGTTAGGTTGAAGAAGTGTTGTACAGAAAATTAACAAAGAAAAATCGCACTAGGGGTAATTTTTTCATTTGCCGTGGCGGTGTCGAAATGGGCCGAAATTTGGCAGGTTGATTGGAAATTGCCCGCGAAATTGGACTCGGGGCACAGACCCGGGATCACGGGATTTTAGCCAAACTTCTTCGTTTGGGCCTCTGAATAATTAATTTCGGTATTAATTATGTCAGGTTGAAGAAGTGCTGGACAGAAAATTAACAAATCAAAACCGCAACAGGGGCAATTTTGCCATTTGTCGCGACGATGTCGAAATGGGCCGAAATATGGTATGTTGATTGGAAACGGCCCTCGAAATTTGACTAGGGGCACAGACCCAGGATCACGGGATTTTAGCCAAACTTCTTTGTTTGGGCCTCCAAATAATTAATTCCGGTATTAATTATGTCAGGTTCAAGAAGTGCTAGACAAAAAATTAACAAATCAAAACCGCACCAGGGGCAATTTGCTCACTTTTCGCGAGGTTGTCGAAATGGGCCGAAATTTGGTAGGTTGATTGGAAACGACCTTCGAAATTGAACTCAGGGCACAGATCGGGATCACGGGATTTTAGCAAAATTCCTTCGTTAGGGACTACAAATAATTAATTTCCTTATTAATTATTTCAGGTTGAAGAGGTGGACAGAAAATTAAAAAAGAAAAATAGCACCAGGGAAAATTTTATCATTTTTCGGGACGGTGTCGGAATGGGCCGAAATTTGGCAGGTTGACTGGAAACGGCCTGCGAAATTGGACTCGGGCCATAGACCCGAGATCACGGGATTTTAGCGAAATTCCTTCGTTTGGGACTCCGAATAATTAATTTCCTTATTAATTATATCGGGTTAAAGATGTGCTGGACATAAAATTAGAAAAAAGCAAAACCGCACAAAGGGCAATTTTGTCATTTGTCGCGAAGGTGTCGGAACGAGCCAAAGTTTGGCAGGTTTATTGGAAACGGCCCGCGAAATTGGACAAGAGGCAGAGACCCGGGATCATGGGATTTTAGCCAAACTTCTTTGTTTGGGCCTTCGAATAATTAATATCGGTATTAATTGTGTCAGGCTGAAGAAGTGCTGGACCGAAAAAAAACAAATCAAAATCGCACCCGGGGAAATTTTGTCATTTGTCGCGTTGGTGTCGGAATGGGCCGAAATTTGGTAGGTTGATTGGAAACGACCTTCAAAATTGGGCTCTGGGCACATAACCGGGATCACGGGACTTTAGAAAAATTCCTTCGTTTGGGCCTACGAATAATTAATTTCCTTATTAATTATGTCAGGTTGAAGAAGTGCTGGACGGAAAATTAACAAAGCAAAATCGCACCAAGGGCAATTTTGTCATTGTTGCAATGGTGTCGGAACGGGCCAAAGTTGGCAGGTTGATTGGAAATGCCCCGCGAAGTTGGACTCGGAGCACAAAACGGGATCACGGGATTTTAGCCAAATTCCTTCGTTTGGGCCTCCGATTAATTAATTTCCTTTTTAATTATGTCAGGTTGAAGAAGTGCTGGATAGAAAATTAAAAAAGAAAAATCGCACCAGGAGTAATTTTATCATTTTTCACGATGGTGTCGGAATGGGCCAAAATTTGGCAGTATGATTGGAAACGGCCTGCGAAATTAGACTCAGGGCACAGGCCCGGGATCATGGGATTTTAGCCAAATTCCTTCGTTTGGCCCTCTGAATAATTAATTTCCTTATTAATTATGTCGAGTTAAAGAAGTGCTGAACAGAAAATTAACAAAGCAAAACCGCACCAGGGGCAATTTTGTCATTTGTCGCGAAGATGTCGAAACGGGCCAAAGTTTGGCAGGTTGATCGGAAACAGCCCGCAAAACTAGACTTAGAGAACAAACCTGGGATAACGTGATTTTAGCCAAATTCCTTTGTTTTGGCCTTCAAATAATAAATTTCCTTATTAATTATGTCAGGTTGAAGAGGTGCTGGACAGAAAATTAACGACGCAAAATCGCACCAGGGGCAATTTCGTCATTTTTCGCGACAGTGTTGGAATGGGCCAAAATTTAGCAGGTTGATTAGAAACGACCTGTGAAATTGGAATCGGGGCACAGACCCGGGAAGGATCACAGGATTTTAGCCAAATTCCTTCGTTTCGGCCTCCGAATAGTTAATTTCCTCATTAATTATGTCAGGTTGAAGTAGTGCTGGACAGAAATTTAACAAAAAAATCGCACCTGGGGTAATTTTGTCATTTGTCACGACAGTGTCGTAATGGGCTGAAATTTAGCAGGTTGATTCGAATGGCCCGCAAAATTGGACTCGAAGCACAGACTCAGGATCATAGGATTTTAGCCAAATTCCTCTGTTTGGGCCTCTGAATAATTAATTTCCTTATTAATTATGTCAGGTTGAAGAAGCGCTCTACAGAAAATTAACAAAGAAAAACCGCACCAGGGGCAATTTTGTCATTTGTCACGGCGGTGTCGAAATGGGCCGAAATTTGGCAGGTTGATTGGAAATGGCCCGCGAAATTGGTCTCGGGGCACAGACCTGGGATTACGGGATTTTAGCCAAATTCCTTCGTTTGGGCCTCCGAATAATTAATTTCCTTATTAATTATGTCAGGTTGAAGAAGTGCCGGACAGAAAATTAACAAAGAAAAATCGCACCAGGGGCAATTTTGTCATTTGTCGCCACGGTGTCAAAAGGGGCCGAAATTTGGCAGGTTGATTGGAAATGGCCCTCGAAATTGGACTAGGGGCACATACCTGGGATCACGGGATTTTAGGCAAACTTCTTTGTTTGGGCCTCCGAATAATTAATTTCGGTATTAATTATGTCAGGCTCAAGAAGTGCTGGACAGAAAATTAACAAATCAAAACAGCACCAGGGGCAATTGGGTCATTTTTCGCGAAGTTGTTGGAATGGGCCGAAATTTGGTAGGTTGATTGGAAACGAACTTTGAAATTGGACTAAGGGCACAGACCCGGGATCACGAGATTTTAGCAAAATTCCTTCATTTGGGCCTCCGAATAATTAATTTCCTCATTAATTATTTTAGGCTGAAGGAGTGCTGGACAGAAGAATAAAAAAGAAAAACTGCACCAGGGGCAATTTTATCATTTTTCGCAACGGTGACGGAATGGGTCGAAATTTGGCAGGTTGATTGGAAACGACCTGCGAAATTGGAATCGGGGCACATACCCGGGATCACGGAATTTTAGCCAAATTCCTTCATTTGGGCCTCCGAATAATTAATTTCCTTATTAATTATGTCAGGTTAAAGAAGTGCTGGACAGAAAATTAACAAAGCAAAACCGCACCAGGGGCAATTTTGTCATTTGTCGCGAAGGTATCGGAACGGGCCAAAGTTTGGCAGGTTGATTGGAAACGGCCCGCGAAATTGGACTAATGGCACAGACCCAGGATCATGGGATTTTTAGCCAAACTTCTTTGTTCGGGCCTCCGAATAAATAATTTCAGTATTAATTGTGTCAGGTTGAAGAAGTGCTAGACAGAAAATTAACAAATCAAAACCGCACCAGGGGCAATTTGCTCATTTTTCGCGAGGTTGTCGAAATGGGCCGAAATTTGGTGGGTTGATTGGAAACGACCTTCAAAATTGAACTCAGGGCACAGACCGGGATCACGGGATTTTAGCAAAATTCCTTCGTTAGGGACTACAAATAATTAATTTCCTTATTAATTATTTCAGGTTGAAGAAGTGCTGGACAGAAAATTAAAAAAGAAAAATAGCACCAGGGAAAATTTTATCATTTTTCGGGACGGTGTCAGAATGGGCCGAAATTTGGCAGGTTGATTGGAAAAGGCCTGCGAAATTGGACTCGGACCACAGACCCGGGATCACGGGATTTTAGCCAAATTCCTTCGTTTGGGACTCCGAATAATTAATTTCCTTATTAATTATATCGGGTTAAAGATGTGTTGGACATAAAATTAGAAAAAAGCAAAACCGCACCGAGGGCAATTTTGTCATTTGTCGCGAAGGTGTCGGAACGGGCCAAAGTTTGGCAGGTTTATTGGAAACGGCCCACGAAATTGGACTAGTGGCAGAGAGACCCGGGATCATGGGATTTTAGCCAAACTTCTTTGTTTGGGCCTTTGAATAATTAATTTCGGTATTAATTGTGTCAGGCTGAAGAAGTGCTGGACCGAAAAAAAACAAATCAAAACCGCACCAGGGGAAATTTTGTCATTTGTCACGTTGGTGTCAAAATGGGTCGAAATTTGGTAGGTTAATTGGAAACGATCTTCGAAATTGGGCTCTGGGCACATAACCGGGATCACGGGACTTTAGAAAAATTCCTTCGTTTGGGCCTACGAATAATTAATTTCCTTATTAATTATGTCAGGTTGAAGAAGTGCTGGACGGAAAATTAACAAAGCAAAATCGGACCAATGGCAATTTTGTCATTGTTGCAATGGTGTCGGAACGGGCCAAAGTTTGGCAGGTTGATTGGAAATGGCCCACGAAGTTGGACTCGGAGCACAAAATCGGGATCACGGGATTTTAGCCAAATTCCTTCATTTGGGCCTCCGATTAATTAATTTCCTTTTTAATTATGTCAGGTTGAAGAAGTGCTGAATAGAAAATTAAAAAAGAAAAACCGCACCAGGGGTAATTTTATCATTTTTCACGATGGTGTCGGAATGGGCCAAAATTTGGCAGTATGATTGGAAACGGCCAGCGAAATTAGACTCAGGGCACAGGCCCGGGATCATAGGATTTTAGCCAAATTCCTTTGTTTGGCCCTCTGAATAATTAATTTCCTTATTAATTATGTCGGGTTAAAGAAGTGCTGGACAGAAAATTAACAAAGCAAAACCGCACCAGGGGCAATTTTGTCATTTGTCGCGAAGATGTCAGAACGGGCCAAAGTTGGGCAGGTTTGGAAACCGCCCGCAAAATTGGACTTAGAGAACAAACCTGGGATAACGTGATTTTAGCCAAATTCCTTCGTTTCGGCCTTCAAATAATTAATTTCCTTATTAATTATGTCAGGTTGAAGAGGTGCTGGACAGAAAATTAACGAAGCAAAACCGCACCAGGGGCAATTTCGTCATTTTTCGCGACGGTGTTGGAATGGGCCAAAATTTGGCAGGTTGATTAGAAACGACCTGCAAAATTGGACTCGAGGCACAGACCCGGGAAGGATCACAGGATTTTAGCCAAATTCCCTCATTTCGGCCTCCGAATAGTTAATTTCCTCATTAATTATGTCAGGTTGAAGAAGTGCTGACAGAAATTTAACAAAAAAACCGCACCTGGGGCAATTTTGTCATTTGTCACGACAGTGTCGTAATGGGCTGAAATTTAGCAGGTTGATTCGAATGGCCCGCGAAATTGGACTCGGAGCACAGACTCAGGATCATAGGATTTTAGCCAAATTCCTTCGTTTGGGCCACCGAATAATTAATTTCCTTATTAATTATGTCAGGTTGAAGAAGTGCCGAACAGAAAATTAACAAAGAAAAATCGCACCAGGGGCAATTTTGTCATTTGTCGCGACAGTGTCGATAGGGGCCGAAATTTGGCAGGTTGATTGGAAACGGGCCTCGAAATTGGACTAGGGGCACAGACACGGGATCACGGAATTTTAGCCAAACTTCTTTGTTTGGGCCTTCGAATCATTAATTTCGGTATTAATTATGTCAGGCTCAAGAAGTGCTGGACAGAAAATTAACAAATCAAAATCGCACCGGGGACAATTCGGTCATTTTTTGCGAAGTTGTTGGAATGGGCCGAAATTTGGTAGGTTGATTGGAAACGACCTTCGAAATTGGACTAAAGGCATAGACCCGGGATCACGAGATTTTAGAAAAATTCCTTCATCTGGGCCTACGAATAATTAATTTCCTTATTAATTATTTCAGGTTGAAGGAGTGCTGGACAGAAAAATAAAAAAGAAAAACCGCACCAGGGGCAATTTTATCATTTTTCGCAACGGTGTCGGAATGGGTTGAAATTTGACAAGTTGATTGGAAACGGCCTGCGAAATTGGACTTGGAGCACAGACCCGGGATAACGGGATTTTAGCCAAATTCCTTCGTTTCGGCCTCCGAATAGTTAATTTCCTCATTAATTATGTCAGGTTGAAGAAGTCCTGGACAAAAATTTATAAAAAAAATCGCACCTGGGGCATTTTGTCATTTGTCACGACGGTGTCGTAATGGGCCGAAATTTAGCAGGTTGATTCGAATGGCCCACGAAATTGGACTTGGAGCACAGACCCAGGATCATAGGATTTTAGCCGAATTCCTTCATTTGGGCCTCCGAATGATTAATTTCCTTATTAATTATGTCAGGTTGAAGAAGTGCTCTACAGAAAATTAACAAAGAAAAACCGCACCAGGGGCAATTTTGTCATTTGTCACGGCAGTGTCCAAATGGGCCGAAATTTGGCAGGTTGATTGGAAATGGCCCGCGAAATTGGACTCGGGGCACAGACCTAGTATCACGGGATTTTAGCCAAATTCCTTCGTTTGGGCCTCCGAATAATTAATTTCCTTATTAATTATGTCAGGTTGAAGAAGTGCCGGACAGAAAATTAACAAAGAAAAATCGCACCAGGGGCGATTTTGTCATTTGTCGCCATGGTGTCAAAAGGGGCCGAAATTTGGCAGTTTGATTGGAAATGGCCCTCGAAATTGGACTAGGGGCACAGACCCGGGATCACGGGATTTTAGGCAAACTTCTTTGTTTGGGCCTCCGAATAATTAATTTTGGTATTAATTATGTTAGGCTCAAGAAGTGCTGGACAGAAAATTAACAAATCAAAACAGCACCCGGGGCAATTGGGTCATTTTTCGCGAAGTTGTTGGAATGGGCCGAAATTTGGTAGGTTGATTGGAAACGACCTTTAAAATTGGACTAAGGGCACAGACCCGGGATCACAAGATTTTAGCAAAATTCCTTCATTTGGGCCTACGAATAATTAATTTCCTTATTAATTATTTCAGGCTGAAGGAGTGCTGGACAGAAGAATAAAAAAGAAAAACTGCACCAGGGGCGATTTTATCATTTTTTGCAACGGTGTCGAAATGGGTCGAAATTTGGCAGGTTGATTGGAAACGACCTGCGAAATTGGAATCGGGGCACATATCCGGGATCACGGAATTTTAGCCAAATTCCTTCGTTTGGGCCTCTGAATAATTAATTTCCTTATTAATTATGTCGGGTTAAAGAAGTGCTGGACAGAAAATTAACAAAGCAAAACCGCACCAGGGGCAATTTTGTCATTTGTCGCGAAGGTGTCGGAACGGGCCAAAGTTTGGCCGGTTGATTGGAAACGGCCCGCGAAATTGGACTAATGGCACAGACCCGGGATCATGGGATTTTAGCCAAACTTCTTTGTTCGGGCCTCCGAATAATTAATTTCGGTATTAAGTGTGTCAGGTTGAAGAAGTGCTGGACAGAAAAATAACAAATAAAAACCGCACCAGGGGCAATTTCGTCATTTTTCGCGACGGTGTCGGAATGGGCTGAAATTTTGTAGGTTGATTGGAAACGACCTTCGAAATTGGGCTCTGGGCACAGATCCGGGATCACGGGACTTTAGAAAATTTCCTTCGTTTGGGCCAATGAGTAATTAATTTCCTTATTAATTATGCCAGGTTGAAGAAGTGCTGGAAAGAAAATTAAAAAAGCAAAACCACACTAAGGGCAATTTTGTCATTGTCGCGACGGTGTCGGAACAGGCCAAAGTTTGGCAGGTTGATTAGAAATGGCTCGCGAAGTTGGACTCGGAGTACAGACACGGAATCACGGGATTATCGCTAAATTCCTTCGTTTAGGCCTCCGATTAATTAATTTCCTTTTTAATTATGTCAGGCTGAAGACGTGCTGGACAGAAAATTAACAAACAAAAATCGCACCAAGGGCAATTTTGTCATTTGTCACGACGGTGTCAAAATGGGCCAAAATTTGGAAAGTTGATTGAAAACGGCCCGCAAAATTGGACACGGGGCACAGATCCGGGATAACGGGATTTTAGCCAAATTTCTTCTTTTGGGCCTCCGACTAATTAAGTTCTTTATTAATTATGTCAGGTTGAAGAAGCGCTGGACTGAAAATTAACAAAGCAAAACTGCACCGAGGGCAATTTTGTCATTTGTCGTGACGGTGTCGGAATGGGCCGAAATTTAGCAGGTTGATTGGAAACGGTACGCGAATTTGGACTCAGGGCACAGACCCGAGATCACGGCATTTTAGCCAAATTCCTTCGTTTGGGCCTCCGAATAATTAATTTCCTTATTAATTATGTCAGGTTGAAGAAGTGTTGGACAGAAAATTAACAAAAAAATCGCACCAGGGGCAATTTTGTCATTTGTCACGATGGTGTCAAAATGGCTCGAAATTTGGCAGGTTGATTGGAGACGGCCCACGAAATTGGACTCGGGGCACAGACTCGGGATCACGGAATTTTAGCCAAATTCCTTCATTTGCGCCTCCGAATAATTAATTTCGTTATTAATTATGTCAGGTTGAAGAAGTACTGGACAAAAAATTAACAAGGCAAATCCGCACCTGGGGCAATTTTGTCATTTTTCGCGATGGTGTCGGAATGGGCCGAAATTTTTGCCAGGTTGATTGGAAACGGCCCGCAAAATTGGACTAGGGGCACAGACACGGGATCATGGGATTTTAGCCAAACTTCTTTGTTTGGGCCTCCGAATAATTAATTTCGGTATTAATTATGTCAGGTTGAAGAAGTGCTGGATAGAAAATTAACAAATCAAAACCGCACCAGGGGAAATTTGTCATTTTTTCCGACGGTGTCAGAATGGGATGAAATTTGGTAGGTTGATTGGAAACGACCTTCGAAATTGAACTCGGGACACAGACCCGGGATTACGGGATTTTAGCAAAATTCTTTCGTTTGGGCCTATGAATAATTAATTTCCTTATTAATTATTTCAGGTTGAAGAAGCGATTGACAGAAAATTAAAAAAGGAAAACCACACTTCGAAATTGGACTCGAGGCACAGACCTGGGATCACGGGATTTTAGCCAAATTCCTTCGTTTGGGCCTCCGAATAATTAATTTCCTTATTAATTATGTCAGGTTGAAGCAGTGTTGGACAGAAAATTAACAAAAAAAAATCGCACCAGGGGCAATTTTGTCATTTATTGCGACGGTGTCGGAATGGGCCAAAATTTGGCAGGTTGATTAGAAACGAGCTGCGAAATTGGACTCGGGGCATAGACCCTGGATCACGGGATTTTAGCCAAATTCCTTCGTTTGGGTTAATTTCGGTATTAATTATGTCAGGTTGAAGCAGTGTTGGACAGAAAATTAACAAAAAAAAATCGCACCAGGGGCAATTTTGTCATTTATTGCGACGGTGTCGGAATGGGCCAAAATTTGGCAGGTTGATTAGAAACGAGCTGCGAAATTGGACTCGGGGCATAGACCCTGGATCACGGGATTTTAGCCAAATTCCTTCGTTTGGGCCTCCGAATAATTAATTTCTTTATTAATTATATCAGGTTGAACAAGTGCTGGATAGAAAATTAACAAAGAAAAATTGCACCAGGGGCAATTTTGTCATTTTTTGCGACGGTGCCGGAATGGGTCGAAATATGGCAAGTTGATTGGAAATGGCCTGCGAAATTGGACTCGGGGCACAGACCCGGGATCACGGGATTTTAGCCAAATTCCTTCGTTTGGGCCGCCGAATAATTAATTTCCTTATTAATTATGTCATGTTAAAGAAGTGCTGGACAGAAAATTAATAAAGCAAAACTGCACCAGGGGCAATTTTGTCATTTATTGCGACGGTGTCGGAATGGGCCAAAATTTGGCTGATTTATTAGAAACGTCCAGCGAAATTGGACTCAGGGCACAGACCCTGGATCATGGGATTTTAGCCGAATTCCTTCGTTTGGGCCTCTTAATAATTAATTTCCTTATTAATTATGTCAGGTTGAAGCAGTGCTGGACAAAAAATTAACAAAGAAAAACCGTACCTGGGGCAATTTTGTCATTTGTCGCGACAGTGTCGGAATGGGCCGAAATTTGGCAGGATGATTGGAAACGGCCCGTGAAATTGGACTCGGGGCGCAGACCCGGGATCATGGGATTTGAGCCACATTCCTTCGTTTGGGCCTCCGAATAATTAATTTCGGTATTAATTATGTATGGTTGAAGAAGTGCTGGACAGAAAACTAACAAATCAAAAACGTACCAAGGGCAATTTTTTAATTTTTCGCGACGGTATCGAAAAGGTGCGAAATTTGGTAGGTTGATTGGAAACGACCTTCGAAATTGGACTCGGGGCACAGGCCCGGGATTATGGGATTTTAGCAAAATTCTTTCGTTTAGGCCTATGAATAATTAATTTCCTTATTAATTATTTCAGGTTGAAGAAGTGATTGACAGAAAATTAAAAAAGGAAAAGCACACTTCGAAATTGGACTCGGGGCACAGACCCGGGATCACGGGATTTTAGCCAAATTCCTTCGTATGGGCCTCCGAATAATTAATTTCCTTGTTAATTTTGTGAGGCTAAAGAAGTGCTGGACAGAAAATTAATAAAGCAAAACTGCACCAGGGGCAATTTTGTCATTTATCGCGACGGTGTTCGAATAGGCCGAAATTTGGCAGGTTTATTAGAAACGTCCATCGAAATTGGACTCAGGGAACAGACCCTAGATCATGGGATTTTAGCCAAATTCCTTCGTTTGGGCCTCTGAATAATTAATTTCCTTATTAATTATGTCAGGTTGAAGCAGTGCAGGACAAAAAATTAACAAAGAAAAACCGCACCTAGGGCAATTTTGTCATTTGTCACGACGGTGTCGGAATGGGCCGAAATTTGGCAGGTTGATTGGAAACGGCCCGCGAAATTGGACTCGGGGCACGGACCCGGGATCATGGGATTTGAGCCACATTCCTTCGTTTGGGCCTCCGAATAATTAATTTCGGTATTAATTATGTATGGTTGAAGAAGTGCTGGACAGAAAACTAACAAATCAAAAATGTACCAAGGGCAATTTTTTAATTTTTCGCGACGGTATCGAAAAGGTGCGAAATTTGGTAGGTTGATTGGAAACGACCTTCGAAATTGGACTCGGGGCACAGACCCGGGATTACGGGATTTTAGCAAAATTCTTTCGTTTGGGCCTATGAATAATTAATTTCCTTATTAATTATTTCAGGTTGAAGAAGTGATTGACAGAAAATAAAAAAAGGAAAACCACACTTCGAAATTGGACTCGGGGCACAGACCTGGGATCACGGGATTTTAGCCAAATTCCTTCGTTTGGGCCTCCGAATAATTAATTTCCTTGTTAATTTTGTCAGGCTAAAGAAGTGATAGACAGAAATTTAATAAAGCAAAACCGCACCAGGGGTAATTTTGTCATTTTTCGCGACGATGTCGAAAATGGCCGAAATTTGGCAGGTTGATTAGAAACAAGCAGCGAAATTGGACTCGGGGCATAGACCCTGGATCACGGGATTTTAGCCAAATTCCTTTGTTTGGGCCTCCAAATAATTAATTTCCTTATTAATTATGTCAGGTTGAAGCAGTGTTGGACAGAAAATTAACAAAGGAAAACCGTATCTGGGGCAATTTTATCATTTGTCACGACGAAGTCGGAATGGGCCAAAATTTGGCAGGTTGATTGGAAACGGCCCGCGAAATTGGACTTGGGGCATAGACCCGGGATCACGGGATTTTACCCAAATTCCTTTGGTTGTGCCTCCGAATAATTAATTTCTTTATTAATTATATCAGGTTGAACAAGTGCTGGATAGAAAATTAACAAAGAAAAATCGCACCAGGGGTAATTTTGTCATTTTTCGCGACGGTGTCGGAATGGGTCGAAATTTGGCAAGTTGATTGGAAACGGCCTGCGAAATTGGACTCGGGGCACAGACCCGGGATCACGGGATTTTAGCCAAATTCCTTCGTTTCGGCCTCCGAATAGTTAATTTCCTCATTAATTATGTCAGGTTGAAGAAGTGCTGGACAGAAATTTATAAAAATAAATCGCACCTGGGCAATTTTGTCATTTGTCACGACGGTGTCGTAATGGGCCGAAATTTAGCAGGTTGATTCGAATGGCCCACGAAATTGGACTCAGAGCACAAACCCGGGATCATAGGATTTTAGCCGAATTCCTTCATTTGGGCCTCCGAATGATTAATTTCCTTATTAATTATGTCAGGTTGAAGAAGTGCTCTACAGAAAATTAAAAAAGAAAAATCGCACCAGGGGCAATTTTATCATTTGTCACGGCAGTGTCAAAATGGGCCGAAATTTAGCAGGTTGATTGCAAAAGGCCCGCGAAATTGGATTCGGGGCACAGACCTGGGATCACGGGATTTTAGCCAAATTCCTTTGTTTGGGCCTTCGAATAATTAATTTCCTTATTAATTATGTCAGGTTGAAGAAGTGTCAGACAGAAAATTGACAAAGAAAAATCGCACCAGGGGCAATTTTGTCATTTGTCTCCACGGTGTCAAAAGGGGCCGAAATTTGGCAGGTTGATTGGAAATGGCCCTCGAAATTGGACTAGGGGCACAGACCCGGGATCACGGGATTTTAGGTAAACTTCTTTGTTTGGGCCTCCGAATAATTAATTTCGGTATTAATTATGTCAGGCTCAAGAAGTACTGGACAGAAAATTAACAAATCAAAACAACACCAGGGGCAATTGGGTCATTTTTCGTGAAGTTGTTGGAATGGGCCGAAATTTGGTAGGTTGATTGGAAACGACCTTCGAAATTGGACTAAGTGCACAGACCCGAGATCACGAGATTTTAGCAAAATTCCTTCATTTGGGCATACGAATAATTAATTTCCTTATTAATTATTTCAGGCTGAAGGAGTGCTGGACAGAAGAATAAAAAAGAAAAACTGCACCAGGGGCAATTTTATCATTTTTCGCAACGGTGACAGAATGGGTCGAAATTTGGTAGGTTGATTGGAAACGACCTGCGAAATTGGAATCGGGGCACATTCCCGGGATCACGGAATTTTAGCCAAATTCCTTCGTTTGGGCCTCCGAATAATTAATTTCCTTATTAATTATGTCAGGTTGAAGAAGTGCTAGACAGAAAATTAACAAATCAAAACCGCACCTGGGGCAATTTGCTCATTTTTCGCGAGGTTGTCGAAATGGGCCGAAATTTGGTAGGTTGATTGGAAACGACCTTCAAAATTGAACTCAGGGCACAGACCGGGATCATGGGATTTTAGCAAAATTCCTTCGTTAGGGACTACAAATAATTAATTTCCTTATTAATTATTTCAGGTTGAAGAAGTGCTGGACAGAAAATTAAAAAAGAAAAATAGCACCAGGGAAAATTTTATCATTTTTCGCGACGGTGTCAGAATGGGCCGAAATTTGGCAGGTTGATTGGAAACGGCCTGCGAAATTGGACGCGGGCCACAGACCCGGGATCACGGGATTTTAGCCAAATTCCTTCGTTTGGGACTCCGAATAATTAATTTCCTTATTAATTATATCGGGTTAAAGATGTGCTGGACATAAAATTAGAAAAAAGCAAAACCGCACCGAGGGCAATTTTGTCATTTGTCGCGAAGGTGTCAGAGCGGGCCAAAGTTTAGCAGGTTTATTGGAAACGGCCCGCGAAATTGGACTAGAGGCAGAGAGACCCGGGATCATGGGATTTTAGCCAAACTTCTTTGTTTGGGCCTTTGAATAATTAATTTCGGTATTAATTGTGTCAGGCTGAAGAAGTGCTGGACCGAAGAAAAACAAATCAAAACCGCACCAGGGGAAATTTTGTCATTTGTCGCGTTGGTGTCGGAATGGGTCGAAATTTGGCAGGTTGATTGGAAACGACCTTCGAAATTGGGCTCTGGGCACATAACCGGGATCACGGGACTTTAGAAAAATTCCTTCGTTTGGGCCTACGAATAATTAATTTCCTTATTAATTAAGTCAGGTTGAAGAAGTGCTGGACGGAAAATTAACAAAGCAAAATCGCACCAAGGGCAATTTTGTCATTGTTGCAATGGTGTCGGAACGGGCCAAAGTTTGGCAGGTTGATTGGAAATGGCCCGCGAAGTTGGACTTGGAGCACAAAACCGGGATCACGGGATTTTAGCCAAATTCCTTCGTTTGGGCCTCCGATTAATTAATTTCCTTTTTAATTATGTCAGGTTGAAGAAGTGCTGGATAGAAAACTAAAAAAGAAAAACCGCACCAGGGGTAATTTTATCATTTTTCACGATGGTGTCGGAATGGGCCAAAATTTGGCAGTATGATTGGAAACGGCCTGCGAAATTAGACTCAGGGCACTGGCCCGGGATCATGGGATTTTAGCCAAATTCCTTTGTTTGGCCCTCTGAATAATTAATTTCCTTATTAATTATGCCGGGTCAAAGAAGTGCTAGACAGAAAATTAACAAAGCAAAACCGCACCAGGGGCAATTTTGTCATTTGTCGCGAAGATGTCGGAACGGGCCAAAGTTTGGCAGGTTTGGAAACAGCCCGCAAACCTGGACTTAGAGAACAAACCTGGGATCACGTGATTTTAGACAAATTCCTTCGTTTCGGCCTTCAAATAATTAATTTCCTTATTAATTATGTCAGGTTGAAGAGGTGCTGGACAGAAAATTAACGAAGCAAAACCGCACCAGGGGCAATTTCATCATTTTTTGCGACGGTGTTGGAATGGGCCAAAATTTGGCAGGTTGATTAGAAACAACCTGCAAAATTGGACTCGAGGCACAGACCCGGGAAGGATCACAAGATTTTAGCCAAATTCCTTCGTTTCGGCCTCCGAATAGTTAATTTCCTCATTAATTATGTCAGGTTGAAGTAGTGCTGGACAGAAATTTAACAAAAAAATCGCACCTAGGGCAATTTGTCATTTGTCACGACAGTGTCGTAATGGGCTGAAATTTAGCAGGTTGATTCGAATGGCCCGCGAAATTGGACTTGGAGCACAGACTCAGGATCATAGGATTTTAGCCAAATTCCTTCGTTTGGGCCTCCGAATAATTAATTTCCTTATTAATTATGTCAGGTTGAAGAAGTGCCGAACAGAAAATTAACAAAGAAAAATCGCACCAGGGGCAATTTTGTCATTTGTCGCGACAGTGTCGATAGGGGCCGAAATTTAGCAGAATGATTGGAAACGGGCCTCGAAATTGGACTAGGGGCACAGACCCGGGATCACGGAATTTTAGCCAAACTTCTTTGTTTGGACCTTCGAATCATTAATTTCGGTATTAATTATGTCAGGCTCAAGAAGTGCTGGACAGAAAATTAACAAATCAAAAATCGCACCGGGGGCAATTCGGTCATTTTTTGCGAAGTTGTTGGAATGGGCCGAAATTTGGTAGGTTGATTGGAAAAGACCTTCGAAATTGGACTAAAGGCATAGACCCGGGATCACGAGATTTTAGAAAAATTCCTTCATCTGGGCCTACGAATAATTAATTTCCTTATTAATTATTTCAGGTTGAAGGAGTGCTGGACAGAAAAATAAAAAAGAAAAACCGCACCAGGGGCAATTTTATCATTTTTCGCAACGGTGTCGGAATGGGTCGAAATTTGACAAGTTGATTGGAAACGGCCTGCGAAATTGGACTCGGGGCACAGACCCGGGATAACGGGATTTTAGCCAAATTCCTTCGTTTCGGCCTCCGAATAGTAAATTTCCTCATTAATTATGTCAGGTTGAAGAAGTGCTGGACAGAAATTTATAAAAAAAATCGCACCTGGGGCAATTTTGTCATTTGTCACGATGGTGTCGTAATGGGCCGAAATTTAGCAGGTTGATTCGAATGGCCCACGAAATTGGACTCAGAGCACAGACCCGGGATCATAGGATTTTAGCCAAATTCCTTCATTTGGGCCTCCGAATGATTAATTTCCTTATTAATTATGTCAGGTTGAAGAAGTGCACTACAGAAAATTAACAAAGAAAAACCGCACCAGGGGCAATTTTGTCATTTGTCACGGCAGTGTCCAAATGGGCCGAAATTTGGCAGGTTGATTGGAAATGGCCTGCGAAATTGGACTCGAGGCACAGACCTGGGATCATGGGATTTTAGCCAAATTCCTTCATTTGGGCCTCCGAATAATTAATTTCCTTATTAATTATGTCAGGTTGAAGAAGTGCCGAACAGAAAATTAACAAAGAAAAATCGCACCAGGGGCAATTTTGTCATTTGTCGCGACAGTGTCGATAGGGGCCGAAATTTGGCTGGTTGATTGGAAACGGGCCTCAAAATTGGACTAGGGGCACAAACCCGGGATCACGGAATTTTATCCAAACTTCTTTGTTTGGACCTTCGAATCATTAATTTCGGTATTAATTATGTCAGGCTCAAGAAGTGCTGGACAGAAAATTAACAAATCAAAAATCGCACCGGGGGCAATTCGGTCATTTTTTGCGAAGTTGTTGGAATGGGCCGAAATTTGGTAGGTTGATTGGAAGCGACCTTCGAAATTAGACTAAAGGCATAGACCCGGGATCACGAGATTTTAGAAAAATTCCTTCATCTGGGCCTACGAATAATTAATTTCCTTATTAATTATGTCAGGGACCTTCGAATCATTAATTTCGGTATTAATTATGTCAGGCTCAAGAAGTGCTGGACAGAAAATTAACAAATCAAAAATCGCACCGGGGGCAATTCGGTCATTTTTTGCGACGTTGTTGGAATGGGCCGAAATTTGGTAGGTTGATTGGAAGCGACCTTCGAAATTAGACTAAAGGCATAGACCCGGGATCACGAGATTTTAGAAAAATTCCTTCATCTGGGCCTACGAATAATTAATTTCCTTATTAATTATGTCAGGTTGAAGAAGTGCCGGACAGAAAATTAACAAAGAAAAATCGCACCTGGGCAATTTTGTCATTTGTCACGATGGTGTCGTAATGGGCCGAAATTTAGCAGGTTGATTCGAATGGCCCACGAAATTGGACTCAGAGCACAGACCCGGGATCATAGGATTTTAGCCGAATTCCTTCATTTGGGCCTCCGAATGATTAATTTCCTTATTAATTATGTCAGGTTGAAGAAGTGCACTACAGAAAATTAACAAAGAAAAACCGCACCAGGGGCAATTTTGTCATTTGTCATGGCAGTGTCCAAATGGGCCGAAATTTGGCAGGTCGATTGGAAATGGCCTGCGAAATTGGACTCGAGGCACAGACCTGGGATCACGGGATTTTAGCCAAATTCCTTCATTTGGGCCTCCGAATAATTAATTTCCTTATTAATTATGTCAGGTTGAAGAAGTGCCGGACAGAAAATTAACAAAGAAAAAGCACCAGGGGCAATTTTGTCATTTGTCGCCATGGTGTCAAAAGGGGCCGAAATTTGGCAGGTTGATTGGAAATGGCCTTCGAAATTGGACTAGGGGCACAGACCCGGGATCACGGGATTTTAGGCAAACTTCTTTGTTTGGGCCTTCGAATAATTAATTTCGGTATTAATTATGTCAGGCTCAAGAAGTGCTGGACAGAAAATTAACAAATCAAAATAGCACCAGGGGCAATTGGGTCATTTTTCGCGAAGTTGTTGGAATGGGCCGAAATTTGGTAGGTTGATTGGAAACGACCTTCTAAATTGGACTAAGGGCACAGGCCCAGGATCACAAGATTTTAGCAAAATTCCTTCATTTGGGCCTACGAATAATTAATTTCCTTATTAATTATTTCAGGCTGAAGGAGTGCTGGACAGAAGAATAAAAAAGAAAAACTGCACCAGGGGCAATTTTATCATTTTTCGCAATGGTGTCGGAATGGGTCGAAATTTGGCAGGTTGATTGGAAACGACCTGCGAAATTGGAATCGAGGCACATACCCGGGATCACGGAATTTTAGCCAAATTCCTTCGTTTGGGCCTCTGAATAATTAATTTCTTTATTAATTATGTCGGGTTAAAGAAGTGCTGGACAGAAAATTAACAAAGCAAAACCGCACCAGGGGCAATTTTGTCATTTCTCGCGAAGGTGTCGGAACGGGCCAAAGTTTGGCAGGTTGATTGGAAACGGCCCGCGAAATTGGACAAATGGCACAGACCCGGGATCATGGGATTTTAGCCAAACTTCTTTGTTCGGGCCTCCAAATAATTAATTTCGGTATTAAGTGTGTCAGGTTGAAGAAGTGCTGGACAGAAAAATAACAAATAAAAACCGCACCAGGGGCAATTTTGTCATTTTTCGCGACGGTGTCGGAATGGGCTGAAATTTTGTCGGTTGATTGGAAACGACCTTCGAAATTTTGTCGGTTAATTTCCTTATTAATTATGCCAGGTTGAAGAAGTGCTGGAAAGAAAATTAAAAAAGCAAAACCGCACCAAGGGCAATTTTGTCATTGTCGCGACGATGTCTGAACAGGCCAAAGTTTGGCAGGTTGAATAGAAATGGCTCGCGAAGTTGGACTCGGAGCACAGACACGGAATCACGGGATTATCGCTGAATTCCTTCGTTTAGGCCTCCAATTAATTAATTTCCTTTTTAATTATGTCAGGCTGAAGAAGTGCTGGACAGAAAATTAACAAACAAAAACCGCACCAAGGGCAATTTTGTCATTTGTCACGACGGTGTCGAAATGGGCCAAAATTTGGAAGGTTGATTGAAAACGGCCCGCGAAATTGGACACGGGGCACAGACCCGGGATAACGGGATTTTAGCCAAATTTCTTCGTTTGGGCCTCCGACTAATTAAGTTCTTTATTAATTATGTCAGGTTGAAGAAGCGCTGGACTGAAAATTAACAAAGCAAAACTGCACCGAGGGCAATTTTGTCATTTGTCGTGACGGTGTCGGAATGGGCCGAAATTTAGCAGGTTGATTGGAAACGGTACGCGAATTTGGACTCGGGACATAGACCCGAGATCACGGAATTTTAGCCAAATTCCTTCGTTTGGGCCTCAGAATAATTAATTTCCTTATTAATTATGTCAGGTTGGAGAAGTGTTGGACAGAAAATTAACAAAAAATCGCACCAGGGGCAATTTTGTCATTTGTCGCGATGGTGTCGAAATGGCTCGAGATTTGGCAGGTTGATTGGAGACGGCCCACGAAATTGGACTCGGGGCACAGACTCGGGATCACGGAATTTTAGCCAAATTCCTTCGTTTGCGCCTCCAAATAATTAATTTCCTTATTAATTATGTCAGGTTGAAGAAGTACTGGACAAAAAATTAACAAGGCAAATCTGCACTTGGGGCAATTTTGTCATTTTTCGCGACGGTGTCGGAATGGGCCGAAATTTTTGCCAGGTTGATTGGAAACGACCCGCAAAATTGGACTAGGGGCACAGACACGGGATCATGGGATTTTAGCCAAACTTCTTTGTTTGGGCCTCCGAATAATTAATTTCGGTATTAATTATGTCAGGTTGAAGAAGTGCCGGATAGAAAATTAACAAATCAAAACCGCACCAGGGGGAATTTGTCATTTTTTGCGACGGTGTCGGAATGGGCTGAAATTTGTAGGTTGATTGGAAACGACATTCGAAATTGGACACGGGGCACAGACCCGGGATAACGGGATTTTAGCCAAATTTCTTCTTTTGGGCCTCCGACTAATTAAGTTCTTTATTAATTATGTCAGGTTGAAGAAGCGCTGGACTGAAAATTAACAAAGCAAAACTGCACCGAGGGCAATTTTGTCATTTTTCGCGACGGTGTCGGAATGGGCCGAAATTTTTGCCAGGTTGATTGGAAACGGCCCGCAAAATTGGACTAGGGGCACACACACGGGATCATGGGATTTTAGCCAAACTTCTTTGTTTGGGCCTCCGAATAATTAATTTCGGTATTAATTATGTCAGGTTGAAGAAGTGCCGGATAGAAAATTAACAAATCAAAACCGCACCCGGGGGAATTTGTCATTTTTTGCGACGGTGTCGGAATGGGCTGAAATTTGTAGGTTGATTGGAAACGACATTCGAAATTGGACTCAGGGCACAGACCTGGGATCACGAGATTTTAGCAAAATTCCTTCGTTTGGGCCCACAAATAATTAATTTCCTTATTAATTATGTCAGGTAAAAAGAAGCGCTGGGAAAAAAATTAAAAAAGAAAAACCGCCCCATGGGCAATTTTATCATTTTTCGCGGCGGTGTCAGAATGGGATGAAATTTGGCAGGTTGATTGGAAACGGCCTATGAAATTAGACTCGGGGCACAGACTCGAGATCATGGGATTGTAGCCAAATTCCTCAATATGGGCCTTCGAATAATTAATTTCCTCATTAATTATTTCAGGTTGAAGACGTAGTGGACAAAAAATTAACAAAGCAAAACCGCACCAGGGGCCATTTTGTCATTTTTCGCGACGATGTCGGAATGGGCCAAAATTTGGCAGGTTGATTGGAAACGGCCCGCGAAATTGGACTAGGGGTATAGACACGGGATCATGGGATTTTAGCCGAACTTCATTGTTTGGGCCTCCGAATAATTAATTTCGGTATTAATTATGTATGGTTGAAGAAGTGCTGGACAGAAAACTAGCAAATAAAAAACGTACCAGGGGCAATTTTTTCATTTTTCGCGACGGTATCGGAAAGGTGCGAAATTTGGTAGGTTGATTGGAAACGACCTTCGAAATTGGACTCGGTGCACAGACCCGGGATTACGGGATTTTAGCAAAATTCTTTCGTTTGGGCCTATGAATAATTAATTTCCTTATTAATTATTTCAGGTTGAAGAACTGATTGACAGAAAATTAAAAAAGGAAAACCACACTTCAAAATTGGACTCGGGGCACAGACCCGGGATCACGGGATTTAAGCCAAATTCCTTTGTTTGGGCCTCCGAATAATTAATTTCCTTGTTAATTTTGTGAGGCTAAAGAAGTGCTGGACAGAAAATTAATAAAGTAAAACTGCACCAGGGGCAATTTTGTCATTTATCGCGACGGTGTTGGAATGGGTCGAAATTTGTCAGGTTTATTAGAAACATCCAGCGAAATTGGACTCAGGGAACAGACCCTGGATCATGGGATTTTAGCCAAATTCCTTCGTTTGGGCCTATGAATAATTAATTTCCTTATTTATTATTTCAGGTTGAAGAAGTGATTGACAGAAAATTAAAAAAGGAAAACCACACTTCGAAATTGGACTCGGTGCACAGACCTGGGATCACGGGATTTTAGCCAAATTCCTTCGTTTGGGCCTCTGAATAATTAATTTCCTTGTTAATTTTGTCAGGCTAAAGAAGTGATGGACAGAAATTTAATAAAGCAAAACAGCACCAGGGGTAATTTTGTCATTTTTCGCGACGGTGTCGAAAATGGCCAAAATTTGGCAGGTTGATTAGAAACGAGCTGCGAAATTGGACTCGGGGCATAGACCCTGGATCACGGGATTTTAGCCAAATTCGTTCGTTTGGGCCTCCAAATAATTAATTTCCTTATTAATTATGTCAGGTTGAAGCAGTGTTGGACAGAAAATTAACAAAGGAAAATCGTACCTGGGGCAATTTTATCATTTGTCACGACGAAGTCGGAATGGGCCAAAATTTGGCAGGTTGATCGGAAACGGCCCGCGAAATTGGACTTGGGGCATAGACCCGGGATCACGGGATTTTACCCAAATTCCTTTGGTTGTGCCTCCGAATAATTAATTTCTTTATTAATTATATCAAGTTGAACAAGTGCTGGATAGAAAATTAACAAAGAAAAATCGCACCAGGGGCAATTTAGTCATTTTTTGCGACGGTGTCGAAATGGGTCGAAATTTGGCAAGTTGATTGGAAACGGCCTGCGAAATTGGACTCGGGGCACAGACCCGGGATCACGGGATTTTAGCCAAATTCCTTCGTTTCGGCCGCCAAATAATTAATTTCCTTATTAATTATGTCATGTTAAAGAAGTGCTGGACAGAAAATTAATAAAGCAAAACTGCACCAGGGGCAATTTTGTCATTTATTGCGACGGTGTTGGAATGGGCCAAAATTTGGCAGGTTTATTAGAAACGTCCAGCGAAATTGGACTCAGGGCACAGACCCTGGATCGTGGGATTTTAGCCGGATTCCTTCGTTTGGGCCTCTGAATAATTAATTTTCTTATTAATTATGTCAGGTTGAAGCAGTGCTGGACAAAAAATTAACAAAGAAAAATTGTACCTGGGGCAATTTTGTCATTTGTCGCGACGGTGTCGGAATGGGCCGAAATTTGGTGGGTTGATTGGAAACGACCCGTGAAATTGGGCTCGGGGCGCAGACCCGGGATCATGGGATTTGAGCCACATTCCTTCGTTTGGGCCTCCGAATAATTAATTTCGATATTAATTATGTATGGTTGAAGAAGTGCTGGACAGAAAACTAACAAATCAAAAACGTACCAAGGGCAATTTTTTAATTTTTCGCGACGATATCGAAAAGGTGCGAAATTTGGTAGGTTGATTGGAAACGACCTTCGAAATTGGACTCGGGGCACAGACCCGGGATTACGGGATTTTAGCAAAATTCTTTCGTTTGGGCCTATGAATAATTAATTTCCTTATTAATTATTTCAGGTTGAAGAAGTGATTGAAAGAAAATTAAAAAAGGAAAACCACACTTCGAAATTGGACTCGGGGCACAGACTTGGGATCACGGGATTTTAGCCAAATTCCTTCGTTTGGGCCTCCGAATAATTAATTTCATTGTTAATTTTGTCAGGCTAAAGAAGTGATGGACAGAAATTTAATAAAGCAAAACCGCACCAGGGGTAATTTTGTCATTTTTCGGGACGGTGTCGAAAATGGCCAAAATTTGGCAGGTTGATTAGAAACGAGCTCCGAAATTGGACTCGGGGCATAGACCCTGGATCACGGGATTTTAGCCAAATTCGTTCGTTTGGGCCTCCAAATAATTAATTTCCTTATTAATTATGTCAGGTTGAAGCAGTGCTGGACAGAAAATTAACAAAGGAAAACCGTACTTGGGGCAATTTTATCATTTGTCACGACGAAGTCGGAATGGGCCAAAATTTGGCAGGTTGATCGGAAACGGCCCGCGAAATTGGACTTGGGGCATAGACCCGGGATCACGGGATTTTACCCAAATTCCTTTGGTTGTGCCTCCGAATAATTAATTTCTTTATTAATTATATCAGGTTGAACAAGTGCTGAATAGAAAATTAACAAAGAAAAATCGCACCAGGGGCAATTTAGTCATTTTTCGCGACGATGTCGGAATGGGTCGAAATTTGGCAAGTTGATTGGAAACGGCCTGCGAAATTGGACTCGGGGCACAGATCCGGGATCACGGGATTTTAGCCAAATTCCTTCGTTTGGGCCTCCGAATAATTAATTTCCTTGTTAATTTTGTCAGGCTAAAGAAGTGATGGACAGAAATTTAATAAAACAAAACCGCACCAGGGGTAATTTTGTCATTTTTCGCGACGGTGTCGAAAATGGCCGAAATTTGGCAGGTTGATTAGAAACGAGCTGCGAAATTGGACTCGGGGCATAGACCTTGGATCACGGGATTTTAGCCAAATTCCTTCGTTTGGGCCTCCAAATAATTAATTTCCTTATTAATTATGTCAGGTTGAAGCAGTGTTGGACAGAAAATTAACAAAGAAAAACCGTACCTGGGGCAATTTTATCATTTGTCACGACGAAGTCGGAATGGGCCAAAATTTGGCACGTTGATTGGAAACGGCCAGCGAAATTGGACTTGGGGCATAGACCCGGGATCACGGGATTTTACCCAAATTCCTTTGGTTGTGCCTCCGAATAATTAATTTCTTTATTAATTATATCAGGTTGACCAAGGGCTGGATAGAAAATTAACAAAGAAAAATCGCAGCAGGGGCAATTTTGTCATTTTTCGCGACGGTGCCGGAATGGGCCGAAATATGGCAGGTTGATTGGAAACGGCCCGCGAAATTGGACTCGGGGCGTAGACCCGGGATCATGGGATTTGAGCCACATTCCTTCGTTTGGGCCTCCGAATAATTAATTTCCTTATTAATTATGTCAGGTTGAAGCAGTGCCGGGCAGAAAATTAACAAAGAAAAACCGCGCCTTGGGCAATTTTGTCATTTGTCGCAACGGTGTCAGAATGGACCGAAATTATGTTGGTTGAATGGAAATGGCCCGCGAAATTGGACTCGAGGCACAAACCCGGGATCACGGGATTTTAGCTAAATTCCTTCGTTTGGGCCTCCAAATAATTAATTTCCTTACTAATTATGTCAAGTTGAAGAAGTGCTGGATAGAAAATTAACAAAGAGAAACCGCACCTAGGGCAATTTTGTCGTTGGCCGCGACGGTGTTGGAATGGGCCGAAATTTGACAGGTTGATTGAAAACGGTCCGCGAAGTTGGACTCGGGTCACAGATCCGAGATAACGGGATTTTAGCAAAATTCCTTCGTTTGGGCCTACGAATAATTAATTACCTTATTAACTATGTCAAGTTGAAGAAGTGCTGGACAGAAAATTAACAAAGGAAAATCGCACCAAGGGCAATTTTGTCATTTGTCGAGACGGTGTCGGAACGGGCCAAAGTTTGGCAGGTTGATCGGAAACGGCCCGTGAAATTGGACTCGGAGCACAGACCTGGGATCACATCATTTTAGCCAAATTCCTTCGTTTGGGCCTCCGAATAATTAATTTCCTTATTAATTATGTCAGGTTGAAGCAGTGCTGGACAAAAAATTAACAAAGAAAAATCGTACCTGGGGCAATTTTGTCATTTGTCGAGACGGTGTCGGAACGGGCCGAAGTTTGGCAGGTTGATCGGAAACGGCCCGTGAAATTGGACTCGGGGCACAGACCCGGGATCACGGGATTTTAGCCAAATTCCTTCGTTTGGGCCGCCGAATAATTAATTTCCTTATTAATTATGTCATGTTAAAGAAGCACTGGACAGAAAATTAATAAAGCAAAACTGCACCAAGGGCAATTTTGTCATTTATCGCGACGATGTCGGAATGGGCCAAAATTTGGCAGGTTTATTAGAAACGTCCAGCGAAATTGGACTCAGGGCACAGACCCTGGATCGTGGGATTTTAGCCGAATTCCTTCGTTTGGGCCTCTGAATAATTAATTTCCTTATTAATTATGTCAGGTTGAAGCAGTGCTGGACAAAAAATTAACAAAGAAAAATCGTACCTGGGGCAATTTTGTCATTTGTCGCGACGGTGTCGGAATGGGCCGAAATTTGGCAGGTTGATTGGAAACGCCCGTGAAATTGGACTCGGGGCGCAGACCCGGGATCATGGCATTTGAGCCACATTCCTTCGTTTAGGCCTCCGAATAATAAATTTCGATATTAATTATGTATGGTTGAAGAAGTGCTGGACAGAAAACTAACAAATCAAAAAGTACCAAGGGTAATTTTTTAATTTTTCGCGACGGTATCGAAAAGGTGCGAAATTTGGTAGGTTGATTGGAAACGACCTTCGAAATTGGACTCGGGGCACAGACCCGGGATTACGGGATTTTAACAAAATTCTTTCGTTTGGGCCTATGAATAATTAATTTCCTTATTAATTATTTCCGGTTGAAAAAGTGATTGACAGAAAATTAAAAAAGGAAAACCACACTTCGAAATTGGACTCGGGGCACAGATCCGGGATCACGGGATTTTAGCCAAATTCCTTCGTTTGGGCCGCCGAATAATTAATTTCCTTATTAATTATGTCATGTTAAAGAAGTGCTGGACAGAAAATTAATAAAGCGAAACTGCACCAGGGGCAATTTTGTCATTTATCGCGACGATGTCGGAATGGGCCAAAATTTGGCACGTTTATTAGAAACGTCCAGCGAAATTGGACTCAGGGCACAGACCCTGGATCGTGGGATTTTAGCCGAATTCCTTCGTTTGGGCCTCTGAATAATTAATTTCCTTATTAATTATGTCAGGTTGAAGCAGTGCTGGACAAAAAATTAACAAAGAAAAACCATACCTGGGGCAATTTTGTCATTTGTCGCGACGGTGTCGGAATGGGCCGAAATTTGGCAGGTTGATTGGAAACGGCCCGCGAAATTGGACTCGGGGCGCAGACCCGGGATCATGGCATTTGAGCCACATTCCTTCGTTTGGGCCTCCGAATAATTAATTTCCTTATTAATTATGTCAGGTTGAAGCAGTGCCGGGCAGAAAATTAACAAAGAAAAATCGCGCCTAGGGCAATTTTGTCATTTGTCGTAACGGTGTCAGAATGGACCGAAATTATGTAGGTTGAATGGAAACGGCCCGCGAAATTGGACTCGAGGCACAAACTCGGGATCACGGGATTTTAGCTAAATTCCTTCGTTTGGGCCTCCAAATAATTAATTTCCTTACTAATTATGTCAAGTTGAAGAAGTGCTGGATAGAAAATTAACAAAGAAAAACCGCACCTAGGGCAATTTTGTCGTTGGCCGCGACGGTGTTGGAATGGGCCGAAATTTGACAGGTTGATTGAAAACGGTCCGCAAAGTTCGACTCGGGTCACAGATCTGAGATCACGAGATTTTAGCAAAATTCCTTCGTTTGGGCCTACGAATAATTAATTACCTTATTAACTATGTCAAGTTGAAGAAGTGCTGGACAGAAAATTAACAAAGGAAAATCGCACCAAGGGCAATTTTGTCATTTTTCGCGACGGTGTCGGAACGGGCCAAAGTTTGGCAGGTTGATCGGAAACGGCCCGCGAAATTGGACTCGGAGCACAGACCTGGGATCACGTGATTTTAGCCAAATTCCTTCGTTCGGGCCTCCGAATAATTAATTTCCTTATTAATTATGTCAGGTTGAAGAAGTGGTAGATAGAAAATTAACAAAGCAAAATGGCACCAGGGGTAATTTCGTCATTTTTCCCGACGGTGTCGGAATGGGCCGAAATATGGCAGGTTGATTGGAAACGGCCTCCGAAATTGGACTCGGGGCACAGACCCGGGATCACGGGATTTTAGACAAATTCCTTCGTTTGGGCCTCCAAATAATTAATTTCCTCATTAATTATGTCATGTTAAAGAAGTGCTGGACAGAAGATTAATAAAGCAAAACTGCACCAGGGGCAATTTTGTCATTTATTGCGACGGTGTCGGAATGGGCCAAAATTTGGCAGGTTTATTAGAAACGTCCAGCCAAATTGGACTCAGGGCACAGACCCTGGATCGTGGGATTTTAGCCGAATTCCTTCGTTTGGGCCTCTGAATAATTAATTTCCTTATTAATTATGTCAGGTTGAAGCAGTGCTGGACAAAAAATTAACAAGGAAAAATCGTACCTGGGGCAATTTTGTCATTTGTCGCGAAGGTGTCGGAATGGGCCGAAATTTGGTAGGTTGATTGGAAACGACCCGTGAAATTGGACTCGGGGCGCAGACCCGGGATCATGGGATTTGAGCCACATTCCTTCGTTTGGGCCTCCGAATAATTAATTTCGATATTAATTATGTGTGGTTGAAGAAGTGCTGGACAGAAAACTAACAAATCAAAAACATACCAAGGGCAATTTTTTAATTTTTCGCGACGGTATCGAAAAGGTGCGAAATTTGGTAGGTTGATTGGAAACGACCTTCGAAATTGGACTCGGGGCACAAACCCGGGATTACGGGATTTTAGCAAAATTCTTTTGTTTGGGCCTATGAATAATTAATTTCCTTATTAATTATTTCAGGTTGAAGAAGTGATTGACAGAAAATTAAAAAAGGAAAACCACACTTCGAAATTGGACTCGGGGCACAGACCTGGGATCACGGGATTTTAGCCAAATTCCTTCGTTTGGGCCTCCGAATAATTAATTTCCTTGTTAATTTTGTGAGGCTAAAGAAGTGATGGACAGAAATTTAATAAAGCAAAACCGCACCAAGGGTAATTTTGTCATTTTTCGCGACGGTGTCGAAAATGGCCGAAATTTGGCAGGTTGATTAGAAACGAGCTGCGAAATTGGACTCGGGGCATAGACCCTGGATCACGGGATTTTAGCCAAATTCCTTCGTTTGGGCCTCCAAATAATTAATTTCCTTATTAATTATGTCAGGTTGAAGCAGTGTTGGACAGAAAATTAACAAAGGAAAACCGTACCTGGGGCAATTTTATCATTTGTCACGACGAAGTCGGAATGGGCCAAAATTTGGTAGGTTGATTGGAAACGGCCAGCGAAATTGGACTTGGGGCATAGACCCGGGATCACGGGATTTTACCCAAATTCCTTTGGTTGTGCCTCCGAATAATTAATTTCTTTATTAATTATATCAGGTTGAACAAGTGCTGGATAGAAAATTAACAAAGAAAAATCGCACCAGGGGAAATTTTGTCATTTTTCGCGACGGTGCCGGAATGGGCCGAAATATGGCAGGTTGATTGGAAACGGCTTGCGAAATTGGACTCGGGGCACAGATCCAGGATCACGGGATTTTAGCCAAATTCCTTCGTTTGGGCCGCTGAATAATTAATTTCCTTATTAATTATGTCATGTTAAAGAAGTGTTGGACAGAAAATTAATAAAGCAAAACTGCACAAGGGCAATTTTGTCATTTATCGCGACGATGTCGGAATGGGCCAAAATTTGGCACGTTTATTAGAATCGTCCAGCGAAATTGGACTCAGGGCACAGACCCTGGATCGTGGGATTTTAGTCGAATTCCTTCGTTTGGGCCTCTGAATAATTAATTTCCTTATTAATTATGTCAGGTTGAAGCAGTGCTGGACAAAAAAATTAACAAAGAAAAACCGTACCTGGGGCAATTTTGTCATTTGTCGCGACGGTGTCGGAATGGGCCGAAATTTGGCAGGCTGATTGGAAACGGCCGGCGAAATTGGACTCGGGGCGCAGACCCGGGATCATGGGATTTGAGCCACATTCCTTCGTTTGGTCCTCCGAATAATTAATTTCCTTATTAATTATGTCAGGTTGAAGCAATGCCGGGCAGAAAATTAACAAAGAAAAACCGCGCCTAGGGCAATTTTGTCATTTGTCGCAACTGGGTCAGAATGGACCGAAATTATGTAGGTTGAATGGAAACGGCCCGCGAAATTGGACTCAAGACACAAACCCGGGATCACGGGATTTTAGCTAAATTCCTTGGTTTTGGCCTCCAAATAATTAATTTCCTTACTAATTATGTCAAGTTGAAGAAGTGCTGGATAGAAAATTAACAAAGAAAAACCGCACCTAGGGCAATTTTGTCGTTGGCCGCGACGGTGTTGGAATGGACCGAAATTTGACAGGTTGATTGAAAACGGTCCGCGAAGTTGGACTCGGGTCACAGATCCGAGATCACGGGATTTTAGCAAAATTCCTTCGTTTGGGCCTACGAATAATTAATTACCTTATTAACTATGTCAAGTTGAAGAAGTGCTGGACAGAAAATTAAGAAAGGAAAATCGCACCAAGGGCAATTTTGTCATTTGTCGCGACGGTGTTGGAACGGGCCAAAGTTTGGCAGGTTGATCGGAAACGGCCCGAGAAATTGGACTCGGAGCACAGACCAGGGATCACGTGATTTTAGCCAAATTCCTTCGTTTGGGCCTCCGAATAATTAATTTCCTTATTAATTATGTCAGGTTGAAGAAGTGCTAGATAGAAAATTAACAAAGCAAAATGGCACCAGGGGCAATTTCGTCATTTTTCCCGACGGTGTCGGAATGGGCCGAAATATGGCAGGTTGATTGGAAACGGCCTCCGAAATTGGACTCGGGGCACAGACCCGGGATCAAGGGATTTTAGCCAAATTCCTTCGTTTGGGCCGCCGAATAATTAATTTCCTTATTAATTATGTCATGTTAAAGAAGCGCTGGACAGAAAATTAATAAAGCAAAACTGCACCAGGGGCAATTTTGTCATTTATTACGGTGTCGGAATGGGCCAAAATTTGGCAGGTTTATTAGAAACGTCCAGCGAAATTGGACTCAGGGCACAGGCCCTGGATCGTGGGATTTTAGCCGAATTCCTTCGTTTGGGCCTCTGAATAATTAATTTCCTTATTAATTATGTCAGGTTGAAGCAGTGCTGGACAAAAAATTAACAAAGAAAAATCGTACCTGGGGCAATTTTGTCATTTGTCGCGACGGTGTCGGAATGGGCCGAAATTTGGCAGGTTGATTGGAAACGACCCGTGAAATTGGACTCGGGGCGCAGACCCGGGATCATGGGATTTAAGCCACATTCCTTCGTTTGGGCCTCCGAATAATTAATTTCGATATTAATTATGTATGGTTGAAGAAGTGCTGGACAGAAAACTAACAAATCAAAAACGTACCAAGGGCAATTTTTTAATTTTTCGCGATGGTATCGAAAAGGTGCGAAATTTGGTAGTCTGATTGGAAACGACCTTCGAAATTGGACTCGGGGCACAGACTCGGGATTACGGGATTTTAGCAAAATTCTTTCGTTTGGGCCTATGAATAATTAATTTCCTTATTAATTATTTCAGGTTGAAGAAGTGATAGACAGAAAATTAAAAAAGGAAAACCACCCTTCGAAATTGGACTCGGGGCACAGACCTGGGATCACGGGATTTTAGCTAAATTCATTCGTTTGGGCCTCCGAATAATTAATTTCCTTGTTAATTTTGTCAGGCTAAAGAAGTGATGGACAGAAATTTAATAAAGCAAAACCGCACCAGGGGTAATTTTGTCATTTTTCGCGACGGTGTCGAAAACGGCCGAAATTTGGCAGGTTGATTAGAAACGAGCTGCGAAATTGGACTCGGGGCATAGACCCTGGATCACGGGATTTTAGCCAAATTCCTTCATTTGGGCCTCCAAATAATTAATTTCCTTATTAATTATGTCAGGTTGAAGCAGCGTTGAACAGAAAATTAACAATGGAAAACCGTACCTGGGGCAATTTTATCATTTGTCACGACGAAGTCGGAATGGGCCGAAATTTGGCAGGTTGATTGGAAACGGCCAGCGAAATTGGACTTGGGGCATAGACCCGGGATCACGGGATTTTACCTAAATTCCTTTGGTTGTGCCTCCGAATAATTAATTTCTTTATTAATTATATCAGGTTGAACAAGTGCTGGATAGAAAATTAACAAAGAAAAATCGCACCAGGGGCAATTTTGTCATTTTTCGCGACGGTGCCGGAATGGGCCGAAATATGGCAGGTTGATTGGAAACGGCCTCCGAAATTGGACTCGGGGCACAGACCCGGGATCACGGGATTTTAGCCAAATTCCTTCGTTTGGGCCGCCGAATAATTAATTTCCTTATTAATTATGTCATGTTAAAGAAGCACTGGACAGAAAATTAATAAAGAAAAACTGCACCAGGGGCAATTTTGTCATTTATTGCGACGGTGTCGGAATGGACCAAAATTTGGCACGTTTATTAGAAACGTCCAGCGAAATTGGACTCAGGGCACAGACCCTGGATCGCGGGATTTTAGCCGAATTCTTTCGTTTGGGCCTCTGAATAATTAATTTCCTTATTAATTATGTCAGGTTGAAGCAGTGCTGGACAAAAAATTAACAAAGAAAAATCGTACCTGGGGCAATTTTGTCATTTGTCGCGACGGTGTCGAAATGGGCCGAAATTTGGCAGGTTGATTGGAAACGACCCGTGAAATTGGACTCGGGGCGCAGACCCGGGATCATGGGATTTAGGCCACATTCCTTCGTTTGGGCCTCCGAATAATTAATTTCGATATTAATTATGTATGGTTGAAGAAGTGCTGGACAGAAAACTAACAAATCAAAAACGTACCAAGGGCAATTTTTTAATTTTTCGCGACGGTATAGAAAAGGTGCGATTTTTGGTAGGTTGATTGGAAACGACCTTCGAAATTGGACTCGGGGCACAGACTCGGGATTACGGGATTTTAGCAAAATTCTTTCGTTTGGGCCTATGAATAATTAATTTCCTTATTAATTATTTCAGGTTGAAGAAGTGATTGACAGAAAATTAAAAAGGAAAACCACACTTCGAAATTGGACTCGGGGCACAGACCTGGGATCACAGGATTTTAGCCAAATTCATTCGTTTGGGCCTCCGAATAATTAATTTCCTTGTTAATTTTGTCAGGCTAAAGAAGTGATGGACAGAAATTTAATAAAGCAAAACCGCACCAGGGGTAATTTTGACATTTTTCGCGACGGTGTCGAAAATGGCCGAAATTTGGCAGGTTGATTAGAAACGAGCTGCGAAATTGGACTCGGGGCATAGACCCTGGATCACGGGATTTTAGCCAAACTCCTTCGTTTGGGCCTCCAAATAATTAATTTCCTTATTAATTATGTCAAGTTGAAGCAGTGTTGAACAGAAAATTAACAATGGAAAACCGTACCTGGGGCAATTTTATCATTTGTCACGACGAAGTCAGAATGGGCCAAAATTTGGCAGGTTGATTGGAAACGGCCAGCGAAATTGGACTTGGGGCATAGACCCAGGATCACGGGATTTTACCAAAATTCCTTTGGTTGTGCCTCCGAATAATTAATTTCTTTATTAATTATATCAGGTTGAACAAGTGCTGGATAGAAAATTAACAAAGAAAAATCGCACCAGGGGCAATTTTGTCATTTTTCGCGACGGTGCCGGAATGGGCCGAAATATGGAAGGTTGATTGGAAACGGCCTGCGAAATTGGACTCGGGGCACAGATCCGGGATCACGGAATTTTAGCCAAATTCCTTCGTTTGGGCCGCCGAATAATTAATTTCCTTATTAATTATGTCATGTTAAATAAGTGCTGGACAGAAAATTAATAAAGAAAAACTGCACCAGGGGCAATTTTGTCATTTATCGCGACGATGTCGGAATGGGCCAAAATTTGGCAGGTTTATTAGAAACGTCCAGCGAAATTGGACTCAGGGCACAGACCCTGGATCGTGGGATTTTAGCCGAATTCCTTCGTTTGGGCCTCTGAATAATTAATTTCCTTATTAATTATGTCAGGTTGAAGTAGTGCTGGACAAAAAATTAACAAAGAAAAACCGTACCTGGGGCAATTTTGTCATTTGTCGCGACGGTGTCGGAATGGGCCGAAATTTGGCAGGTTGATTGGAAACGGCCCGCGAAATTGGACTCGGGGCGCAGACCCGGGATCATGGGATTTGAGCCACATTCCTTCGTTTGGGCCTCCGAATAATTAATTTCCTTATTAATTATGTCAGGTTGAAGCAGTGCCGGGCAGAAAATTAACAAAGAAAAACCGCGCCTAGGGCAATTTTGTCATTTGTCGCAACGGTGTCAGAATGGACCGAAATTATGTAGGTTGAATGGAAACGGCCCGCAAAATTGGACTCGAGGCACAAACCCGGGATCACGGGATTTTAGCTAAATTCCTTTGTTTTGGCCTCCAAATAATTAATTTCCTTACTAATTATGTCAAGTTGAAGAAGTGCTGGATAGAAAATTAACAAAGAAAAACCGCGCCTAGGGCAATTTTGTCATTTGTCGCGATGGTGTCGGAACGGGCGAAAGTTTGGCAGGTTGATCGAAAACGGCCCGCGAAATTGGACTCGACGCGCAGACCTGGGATCATGTGATTTTAGCCAAATTCCTTCGTTTGGGCCTCCGAATAACTAATTTCCTTATTAATTATGTCAAGTTGAAGAAGTGCTGGACAGAAAATTAACAAAGGAAAATCGCACCAAGGGCAATTTTGTCATTTGTCGCGACGGTGTCGGAACGGGCGAAAGTTTGGCAGGTTGATCGAAAACGGCCCGCGAAATTGGACTCGACGCGCAGACCTGGGATCATGTGATTTTAGCCAAATTCCTTCGTTTGGGCCTCCGAATAATTAATTTCCTTATTAATTATGTCAGGTTGAAGAAGTGCTAGATAGAAAATTAACAAAGCAAAATGGCACCAGGGGCAATTTCGTCATTTTTCCCGACGGTGTCGGAATGGGCCGAAATATGGCAGGTTGATTGGAAACGGCCTCCGAAATTGGACTTGGGGCACAGACCCGGGATCACGGGATTTTAGCCAAATTCCTTCGTTTGGGCCACCGAATAATTAATTTCCTTATTAATTATGTCATGTTAAAAAAGTGCTCGACAAAAAATTAATAAAGCAAAACTGCAACAAGGGCAATTTTGTCATTTTTCTCGACAGTGTCGAAATTGGCCGAAATTTGGCAGGTTTATTAGAAACGACCTACGAAATTGGACTCGGGGCACAGAACCTGGATCATGGGATTTTAGTCAAATTCCTTCGTTTGGGCCTCTGAATAATTAATTTCCTCATTAATTATGTGAGGTTCAAGCAGTGCTGGACAAAAAATTAACAAAGAAAAACCGCACCTGGGGCAATTTTGTCATTTGTCGCGACGGTGTCGGAATGGGCCAAGATTTGGCAGGTTTAACGGAAACGCCCCGCGAAATTGGACTCCGAGCACAGACCCGGGATCACGGGATTTTAGCCAAATTCCTTCGTTTGGACCTCTGAATAATTAATTTCCATATTAATTATGTCAGGTTGAAGCAGTGTCGGACAGAAAATTAACAAAGAAAAACCGCGCCTAGGGCAATTTTGTCATTTGTCGCAACGGTGTCAGAATGGGCCGAAATTATGTAGGTTGAATGGAAATGGCCCGCGAAATTGGACTCGGGGCACAAACCCGGGATCACGGGATTTTAGCTAAATTCCTTTGTTTGGGCCTCCAAATAATTAATTTCCTTACTAATTATGTCAAGTTGAAGAAGTGCTGGATAGAAAATTAAGAAAGAAAAACCACACCAGGGGCAATTTTGTCATTTGTCGATATGGTGTCAAAATGGGTTGAAATTTGGCAGGTTGATTGGAAACGGCCCGCTAAATTGGACTCGGGGCACAGACCCAGGATCACTGGATTTTAGCCAAATTCCTTCGTTTGGGCCCCCGAATAATTAATTTCCTTATTAATTATGTCAGGTTGAAGAAGTGCTGGACAGAAAATTAACAAAGCGAAATCGCACCAAGGGCAATTTTGTCATTTTTCGTGACGGTGTCGGAATGTCCGAAATTTGGTAGGTTGATAAGAAACGACTTGTGAAATTAGACTCGAGGCACAGAGCCGGGATGGATCACTGGATTTTAGCCAAATTCATTCATTTGGGCCTCCGAATAGTTAATTTCCTCATTAAATATGTCAAGTTGAAGAAGTGTTGGACAGAAATTTAACAAAAAAAAACCGCACCAGTGGCAATTTTGTCATTTGTCGTGACGGTGTCGGAATGGCCAAAATTTAGCTGGTTGATTCGAAACGGCCCGCGAAATTGGACTCGGTGCATAGACCCAGGATCACTGAATTTCAGCCAAATTCCTTCGTTTCGGCCTCCGAATAATTAATTTAATTATTAATTATGTCAGGTTGAAGAAGCGCTGGACAGAAAATTAACAAAGCAACACCGCACTTGGGGCAATTTTGTCATTTGTCGCGACAGTGTCGGAATGGGCCGAAATTTGGCAGGTTGATTGGAAACGGCCCTCGAAATTGGACTCGGGGTGCAGACTCGGGATCAAGGGATTTTAGCAAAATTCCTTCGTCTGGGCCTCCGAATAATTAATTTCCTTATTAATTATGTCAGGTTGAAGAAGTGCTGGACAGAAAATTAATAAAGAAAAACCGCACCAGGGGCAATTTTGTCATTTGTCGCGACGGTGTCAAAATGGGCCGAAATTTGGCAGGTTGATTGGAAACGGCCTCCTAAATTGACTCGGGGCACAGACCCAGGATCACGGGATTTTAGCCAAATTCCTTCATTTGGGCCTCTGAATAATTAATTTCGTTATTAATTATGTTAGGTTGAAGAAGTGCGGGACAAAAAATTAACAAAGCAAAATCACACAAGGGGCGATTTTGTCGATTATCGCAACGATGTCGAAATGGGCCCAAATTTGGCAGGTTGATTAGAAAAGGCCCGCTAAATTGGACTCGGGGCACAGACCCAGGATCACAGGATTTTAGCCAAATTCCTTTGTTTGGGCCTCCGAATAATTAATTTCCTCATTAATTTTGTCAGGTTGAAGAAGTTCTGGACAGAAAATTAACAAAAAAAAAATCGCACCAGGGGCAATTTTGTCATTTGTTGCGACGGTGAGGGAATGGGCCGAAATTTGGCAGGTTGATTGGAAACGGCCCGCTAAATTGGACTTAGGGCTCAGACCCAGGATCACGGGATTTTGGCAAAATTCCTTCGTTTGGGCCTCCTAATAATTAATTTCCTTGTTAATTATGTCAGATTGAAGAAGTGCTGGACAAAAAATTAACAAAGCAAAACCGCACCAGGGGCAATTTTGTCATTTGTCGCGACGGTATCGAAATGGGCCGAAATTTGGCAGGTTGGTTGGAAACAGCCTGCTAAATTGGACTCGGGGCACAGACCCAGGATCACAGGATTTTAGCCAAATTCCTTCATTTGGGCCTTCGAATAATTAATTTACTTATTAATTATGTCAGTTTGAAGAAGTGCTGGACAAAAAATTAACAAAGAAAAACCGTACCAGGGGCTATTTAATCATTTTTCACGAAGGTGTTGAAATGGGCCAAAAATTGGCAGGTTGATTGGAAAAGCCCCACGAAATTGGACTAGGGGCACAGGCCCGAGATCATGGGATTTCAGCCGAACTTCTTTGTTGGGCCTCCGAATAATTAATTTCCTTATTAATTATGTCAGTTTGAAGAAGCGCTGGACCAAAAATTAACAAAGCAAAATTGCACCAGGGGCAATTTTGTCATTTTTCGTGACGGTGTTGGAATGGGCCGAAATTTTGTAGGTTGAATAGAAACGATCTGTGAAATTGGACTCGGGGCACAGAGCCGGGAAGGATCACGGGATTTTAGCCAAATTCCTTCATTTGGGCCTCCGAATAGTTAATTTCCTCATTAATTATGTTAGGTTGAAGAAGTGCTGGACAGAAATTTAACAAAAAAAACCGCTCCAGGGGAAATTTTGTCGTTTGTCGCAACGGTGTCGGAATGGGCCGAAATTTAGCAGGTTGATAGGAAACGGCCCGCAAAATTGGACTCGATGCACAGACCCGGGATCACTGAATTTTAGCCAAATTCTTTCGTTTGGGCTTCCGAATAATTAATTTCCTTATTAATTATGTCAGGTTGAAGAAGTGCTGGACAGAAAATTACCAAAAAAAGCCGCACCTGGGGCAATTTTGATATTTGTCGCGATGGTGTCAAAATGGGCCAAAATTTTTGGCAGATTGATTGGAAACGACCCGCAAAATTGGACTCGGGATTAGGGAATTTTTGCTCAATTCCTTCGTTTGGGCCTCCGAATAATTAATTTCCTTATTAATTACGTCCGGTTGAAGAAGAGCTGGACAAAAAGTTTACAAGGCAAAACCTCAATGGGGGCAATTTTGTCATTTTTGCGACGGTGTCGGAATGGGCCGAAATTTTTGGCAGGTTGATTGGAAACGGCCCGCGAAATTGGACTTAGGGCACAGACCCGGGATCATGGGATTTTAGCCAAACTTCTTTTTTGGGCCTCCAAATAATTAATTTCGGTATTAATTATGTTAGGTTGAAGAAGTGCTAGACAAAAAATTAACAAATCAAAATCGCACCAGGGGTAATTTTGTCATTTTTCGCGACCGTGTCGAAATGGGCCGAAATTTGGTAGGTTGATTGGAAACGACCTTCGAAATTGGACTCTGGGCACAAACTCGGGATCACAGGACTTTAGCAAAATTTCATCATTTGGGCCTACGAATAAATAATTTCCTTAATAATTATTTCAAGTCGAAGAAGTACTGGACAGAAAATTAACAAAGCAACACCACACCTGGGGCAATTTTGTCATTTATCGCGACGGTGTCGGAATGGGCCGAAATTTGGTAGGTTGATTGGAAAAGGACCTCAAAATTGGACTCGAGGCACAGACCCGGGATCACGGGATTTTAGCCAAATTCCTTCATTTGGGCCTCCGAATAGTTAATTTCCTTATTAATTATGTCAGGTTGAAGAAGTGCTGCATAGAAAATAAACAAAGAAAAACTGCACCAGGGGCAATTTTGTCAATTGTCGCGACAGTGTCGAAACGGGCCGAAATTTGGCTGATTGATTGGAAACGGCCCGCGGAATTGGACTCGGGGCACAGACCCGAGATCACGGGATTTTAGCCAAATTCCTTCGTTTGGGCCTTCGAATAATTAATTTCCTTGTTAATTATGTCAGGCTAAAGAAGTGCTGGACAAAAAATTAACAAAGAAAAACTGCACCAGGGGCAATTTTGTCATTTGTTGCGACGGTGACGAAATGGGCCAAAATTTGGTAGGTTGATTGGAAACGGCCCGCGAAATTGGACTCGGGGCACAGACCCAGGATCACGGGTTCTTTCGTTTGGGCCAACGAATAATTAATTTCTTTATTAATTATTTTAGGTTGAAGAAGTGCGGGAAAGAAATTTAAAAAAGAAAAACCGCACCAGGGACAATTTTATCATTTTTCACGACGATGTCGGAATGGGCCGAAATATGGCAGGTTGATTGGAAACGGCCTGCGAAATTGGACTCGAGGCATAGACCCGGGATCTTGGGATTTTAGTCAAATTCCTTCGTTTGGGCCTCAGAATAATTAATTTCTTTATTATGTATGTCAGGTTGAAGAAGTGCTGGACAAAAAATTAACAATGAAAAACTACAACAGGGGCAATTCTGTCATTTGTCGCGACGGTGTCGAAATGGGCCCAAATTTGGCAGGTTGATTGGAAACGGCCTGCGAAATTGGACTCGGCGCACAGACCTAGGATCACGGGATTTTAGCCAAATTCCTTCGTTTGGGCCTCCGGATAATTAATTTCCTTATTAATTATGTCAGGTTGAAGAAGTGCTACACAGAAAATTAAAAAGAAAAACCGAACCAGGGGCAATTGTCATTAGTCGCGGCGGTGTCGAAAGGGGCCGAAATTTGGCAGGTTGATTGGAAAGGGCTCGCGAAATTGGACTCAGGGCACAGACCCGGGATCATGGGATTTTAGCCAAATTCCTTCGTTTAGGCCTCCGAATAGTTAATTTCCTTATTAATTATGTCAGGTTGAAGAAGTGCTGCACAGAAATTTAACAAAGAAAAACCGCACCAGGGGCAATTTTGTCATTTGTCGCGACGGTGTTGAAATGGGCTAAAATTTGGCAGGTTGATTGGAAACGACCCGCGAAATTGGACTCGGGGCACAAACCCGGGATCACGGGATTTTAGTAAAATTCTTTCGTTTGGGCCTCCGAATAATTAATTTCGGAATTAATTATGTCTGGTTGAAGAAGTGCGGGAAAGAAATTTAAAAAAGAAAAATTGCACCAGGGGCTATTTGGTCATTTTTCGCGATGGTGTCAGAATGGGCCAAAATTTGGAAGGTTGATTGGAAACGGCCTGCGAAATTGGACTCAGGGCACAGACCCGAGATCACGAGATTTTAGCAAAATTCCTTTGTTTGGGCCTACGAATAATTAATTTCCTTATTAATTATTTCAGGTTGAAGAAGTGCTGGACAGAAAATTAAAAAAGAAAAACCCCACCAGGGTCAATTTTGTCATTTTTCGCGACGGTGTCGAAATTTGGAAGGTTGATTGGAAATGGCCTGCGAAATTGGACTCGGGCATAGACCCGGGATCACGGGTTTTTGGTAAAATTCCTTCGTTTGAGCCTCCAAATAATTAATTTCCTTATTAATTATGTCGGGTTAAAGAAGTGCAGGAGAGAAAATCAACAAAGCAAAATCGCACAAGGGGCAAATTTGTCATTTTTCGCGACGGTGTCAGAATGGGCTGAAATTTGGCAGGTTGATTAGAAACGACCTGCGAAATTGGACTTGGGGTACAGACCCGAGATCATGGGATTTTAGCAAAATTCCTTTGTTTGGGCCTCTGAATAGTTAATATCCTTATAATTATGTCAGGTTGAAGCAGTGCTGGACAGAAAATTAACAAAGAAAAACCGCACCAGGGGCAATTTTGTCATTTGTCCCGACGGTGTCAGAATGGGTCGAAATTTGGTAGGTTGTTTGGAAATGGCCCGTGAAATTGGACTCGGGGCACAAACTCGGGATCACGGGATTTTAGCCAAATTCCTTGGTTTGGGCCTCCAAATAATTAATTTCCTTATTAATTATGTTAGGTTGAAGATGTGCTCGTCAGAAAAATAAGAAAGAAAAACCGCACCAAGGGCAATTTAGTCATTTGTCACGACGGTGTCGAAATGGGCCAAAATTTGGCAGGTTGATTGGAAACGGCCCGCGAAATAGGACTCGGGGCATAGACTCGAGATAACGGGATTTTCACCAAATTCCTTCGTTTGGGCCTTCGAATAATTAATTTCTTTATTAATTATGTCAGGCTGAAGAAGCGCTGGACTGAAAATTAACAAAGGAAAACCGCACCGGGGGCAATTTTGTCATTTGTCGCGACGGTGTCGGAATGGGCCGAAATTTGGCTTGTTGATTGGAAATGGTACGTGAAATTGGACTCGGGGCATAGACCCGGGATCACGGGATTTTAGCCGAATTCCTTCATTCGGGCCTCCGAATAATTAATTTCCTTATTAATTATGTCAGGTTGAAGAAGTAGTGGACAGAAAATTAAAAAAAACTGCACCAGGGGCAATTTTGTCATTTATCGCCGTGGTGTCGAAATTGCCCGAAATTTGGCAGGTTGACTGAAAATGGCCCGCGAAATTGGATTCGGGGCACAGACTCGGGATCACGGGATTTTAGCCAAATTCCTTCGTTTGGGCCTTCGAATAATTAGTTTCCTTATTAATTATGTCAGGTTGAAGAAGTGCTGGACAAAAAATTAACAAGGCAAAACCGCACCAGGGGCAATTTTGTCATTTTTTGTGACGGTGTCGGAATGGGCCGAAATTTTTGGCAGGTTGATTGGAAATGGCCCGCGAAATCGGACTAGGGGCACAAACCCGGGATCATAGGATTTTAGCCAAACTTCCTTGTTTGGCCTCCGAATAATTAATTTCGGTATTAATTATGTCAGGTTGAAGAAGTGCTGGACAGAAAATTAAAAAAGCAAAATCGTACCAAGGGGAATTTTGTCATTTGTCGCGACGGTGCCGGAACGGGCCAAAGTTGGTAGGTTGATTGCAAACAGCCCACGAAATTGGACTCGGGGCACGGACCCCGGATCACGGGATTTTAGTCTAATTCCTTCGTTTGGACCTCCGAATAATTAATTTCCTCATTAATTATGTCAGGTTGAAGAAGTGTTGGACAGAAAATTAACAAAGAAAAACCGTACCAGGGGTAATTTTGTCATTTGTCGTGGTGGTGTCGAAATGGGCCGAAATTTAGCAGGTTGATTGGAAACGGCCCGCGAAATTGGACTCGAGGCACAGACCTGGGATCACAGGATTTTAGCCAAATTCCTTCGTTTGGGCCTCCGAATAATTAATTTCCTTATTAATTATGTCAGGTAGAAAAAGTGTTGGACAGAAAATTAACAAAGAAAAATCGCACTAGGGCAATTTTGTCATTTGTCGTTACGGTGTCGAAATGGGCCGAAATTTGGCAGGTTGATTGGAAACGACCCGTGAAATTAGACTAGTGGCACAGACCCGGGATCACGGGATTTTAGCCAAACTTCTTTGTTTAGGCCTCCGAATAATTAATTTCAGTATTAATTATGTCAGGGTCAAGAAGTACTGGACAGAAAATTAACAAATCAAAACCGCACAGGGGCAATTTGGTCATTTTTCGCGACGGTGTCGGAATGGGCTGAAATTTGGCAGGTTGATTAGAAAGGACCTGTGAAATTGGACTCGAGGTACAGACCCGGGATCATGGGATTTTAGCAAAATTCCTTTGTTTGGGCCTCCGAATAATTAATTTCCTTATTAATTATGTCAGGTTGAAGCAGTGCTGGACAGAAAATTAACAAAGAAAAATCGCACCTGGGGCAATTTTATCATTTGTCGCGACGGTGTCAGAATCGGCCGAAATTTGGTAGGTTGATTGGAAACGGCCAGGGAAATTGTACTCGGGGCACAAACCTAGGATCACGGGATTTTAGCCAAATTCCTTTATTTGGGCCTCTGAATAATTAATTTTCTTATTAATTATGTCTGGTTGAAGAAGTGCTGGACAAAAAATTAGCAAAGAAAAATCGCACCTAGGGCAATTTTGTCATTCGTCACAACGGTGTCGAAATGGGCCGAAATTTGGTAGGTTGATTGGAAACAGCCCACGAAATTGGACTCAAGTCACAGACCCGGGATCACCGGATTTTAGCAAAATTCCTTCGTTTGGGCCTACGAATGATTTATTTCCTTATTAATTATGTCAGGTTGAAGAAGTGCTGGACAGAAAATTAACAAAGCAAAATCGTACCAAGGGCAATTTTTTCATTTGTCACGACGGTGTCGGAATGGGCCAAAGTTTGGCAGGTTGATTGGAAACGGCCTGTGAAATTGGACTCGGAGCACAGACCCGGGATCACGTGATTTTAGCCAAATTCCTTCGTTTGGGCCTCTGAATAATTAATTTCCTTATTAATTATGTTAGGTTGAAGAAGCGCTGGACAGATAATTAACAAAGCAAAATCGCACTAGAGGCAATTTCGTCATTTTTCGCGACGTGTTGGAATGGGCCGAAATTTGGCAGGTTGATTAGGAACGACTTGCGAAATTGGACCGGGGCACAAACCCGGGATCACGAGATTTAAGTCAAATTCTTTTGTTTGGGCCTACGAATAATTAATTTCCTTATTAATTATATCAGGTTGAAGAAGTGCGGGACAGAAAATTAAAAAAGAAAAACCGCACCAGGGGCAATTTTATCATTTTTCACGACGGTGCCGAAATGGGCCGAAATATGGCAGGTTGATTGGAAACGGCTTGCGAAATTGGACTCGGGGCATAGACTCGGGATCTTGGGATTTTAGTCAAATTCCTTCATTTGGGCCTCCGTATAATTAATTTCCTTATTAATTATGTCAGGTTGAAGTAGTGCTGGACAAAAAATTAAGAAAGAAAAACCGCACCAGGGGCAATATTGTCATTTGTCGAGACAGTGCCGAAATGGGCCCAAATTTGGCAAATTGATTGGAAACGACCGGCGAAATTGGACTCAGGGCACAGACCTGGGATCATGGGATTTTAGCCAAATTCCTTCGTTTTGGCCTCCAAATAATTTATTTCCTTATTAATTATGTTAGGTTGAAGAAGTGCTGCACAGAAAATTATCATAGAAAAATCGTACCAGGGGCAATTATGTTATTTTTCACGATGGTGTCGGAATGGGTCGAAATTTGGTAGGCTGATTGGAAACGACCTTCGAAATTGGACTCTGGGCACAGACTCGGGATCACGGGGCTTTAGCAAAATTCCTTTGTTTGGGCCTACGAATAATTAATTTCCTTATTAATTATGTCACGCCGAAGAAGTACTGGACAGAAAATTAACAAAGCAAAACCGCACCAAGGGCAATTTTGTCATTTGTCACGACGGTGTCGGAACGGGCCAAAGTTTAGCAGGTTGATTGGAAATGGTTCGCGAAATTGAACTCGGCGCACAGACCCAGGATCACAGGATTTTAGCTAAATTCCTTCGTCTGGACCTTCGAATAATTAATTTCCTTATTAATTATGTCAAGTTGAAGAAGTGCTAGAATGAAAAAATAACAAAGGAAAATCGTACCAAGGGCAATTTTGCCATTTGTCACGACGGTGTCGAAATGGGCCGAAATTTGGCAGATTGATTGGAAACGGCCCGTGAATTTGGACTTGGGGCACGGACTCGGGATAACGAGATTTTCGCCAAATTCCTTCGTTTGGACCTACGAATAATTAATTTTTTTTATTAATTATGTCATGTTGAAGAAGTACTGGACAGAAAATTAACAAAGCAAAACCGCACCAAGGGGAATTTTGCAATTTGTCGCGACGGTGTCAAAACGAGCCAATGTTTGGCAAGTTGATTGGAAACGGCCCGCGAAATTGGACTCGGAGCACAGACCCGGGATCACGGGATTTTAGACAAATTCCTTCGTTGGGGCCTCCGAATAATTAATTTCCTTATTAATTATGTTAGGTTGAAGAAGTGCTGGATAAAAAATTAACAAAGAAAAATCACACCAGGGGCAATTTTGTCATTTATCGCGACAGTGTCGAAATGGGCCGAAATTTGGCAGATTGATTGGAAATGGCCCGCGAAATTGGACTCGAGGCACAGACCCGGGATCACAAGATTTTAGCAAAATTCCTTTGTTTGGGCCTCCGAATAATTAATTTCCTTATTAATTATGTCAGATTAACGAAGTGCTGGACAGAAAATTAACAAAGCAAAACCGCACTAGGGGCAATTTTGTCTTTTTTCGCGATAATGTCGGAATGGGCCAAAATTTGGCAGGTTGATTGGAAATGGACTGCGAAATTGGACTCGGGTCACAGACCCGGGATCATGGGTTTTTCGTAAAATTCCTTCGTTTGGACCTACGAATAATTAATGTCCTTATTAATTATATCAGGTTGAAGAAGTGCTGGACCGAAAATTAACAAAGCAAAACCGCACCAGGGACAATTTTATCAATTTTCGCGACAGTGCCGGAATGGGCCGAAATATGGCAGGTTGATTGGAAATGGCCTCGAAATTGGACTCGGGGCACAATTACGGGATCACGGGATTTTAGCCAGATTCCTTCGTTTGGGCCTACGAATAATTAATTTCCTTATTAATTATGTCAGGTTGAAGCAGTGTTAGACATAAAATTAACAAAGAAAAAAATTGCACCTGGGGCAATTTTGTCATTTGTCGCGACGGTGTCAGAATGGGCGGAATTTGGCAGGTTGATTGGAAACGGCCCGCGAAATTGGACTCGGGACACAGACCCGGGTTCACGGGATATTAGCCAAATTCCTTCGTTTGGGCCTCCGAATAATTAATTTCCTTATTAACTATGTCTGGTTGAAGAAGTGCTGGAAAAAATTAACAAAGAAAAACCGCACCAGGGGCAATTTTGTCATTTGTCGTGACAGTGTCGAAATGGGCCGAAATTTGGCAGGCTGTTTGGAAACGGCCCACGAAATTGGACTCGGGGCACAGACTCGGGATCACGGGATTTTAGCAAAATTCCTTCGTTTGGGCCTCCAAATAATTAATTTCCTTATTAATTACGTCAGGTTGAAGAAGTGCTGGACAAAAAATTAACAAGGATAAACCGCAACAGGGGCAATTTTGTCATTTTTTGCGACGGTGTCAGAATAGGCCAAAATTTTTGGCTGGTTGATTGGAAACGGCCCGCTAAATTGGACTCGGAGCACAAACTTGGGATCACGGGATTTTAGCCAAATTCCTTCATTTGGGCCTCCAAATAATTAATTTCCTTGTTAATTATATGAGGTTGAAGAAGTGTTGGACAGAAAATTAACAAAGCAGAACCGCACCAGGGGCAATTTTGTCAATTTTCCCAACGGTGTTAGAATGGGCCGAAATTGGCAGGTTGATTGGAAACGGGCTGCGAAATTGGACTCGGGGCACAGACCCGGGATCACAGGATTTTAGTCAAATTCCTTCGTTTGGGCCTCCGAATAATTAATTTCCTTGTTAATTATGTCAGCTTGAAGAAGCACTGGACTTAAAATTAATAAAGTAAAACTGCATCGAGGGCAATTTTATCATTTGTCGCGACGTTGTCGGAATGGGCCGTAATTTGGCAGGTTGATTGGAAACGACCCTCGAAATTGGACTCGGGGCACAGACCCGAAATCACGGGATTTTAGCCAAATTCCTTCGTTTGGGCCTTCGAATAACTAATTTCCTTATTAATTATGTCAGGTTGAAGAAGTGCTAGACAAAAAATTTTCAAACAAAAATCGTACTAGGGGCCATTTTGTTATTTGTCGCGACAGTGTCGAAATGGGCCCAAATTTGGCAGGTTGATTGGAAACGACCCGCGAAATTGGACTCGGGTCTTAGACCCGGGATCACGGGATTTTAACCAAATTCCTTCATTTGGGCCTCCGAATAATTAATTTCCTTATTAATTATGTCAGGTTGAAGAAGTGCTGCACAGAAAATAAACAAAGAAAAACCGCACCAGGGGCAATTTTATCAATTGTCGCGCCAGTGTCGAAATGGCCCGAAATTTGGCAAGTTGATTGGAAATGGCCCGCGAAATTGGACTTGCGGTACAGACTCGGGATCACGGAATTTTAGCCAAATTCCTTCATTTGAGCCTCCGAATAATTAATTTCCTTATTAATTACGTCAGGTTGAAGAAGTGCTGGACAAAAAGTTAACAAGGGCAAACCGCACCAGGGAAAAATTTGTCATTTTTCGCGACAGTGTCGGAATGGGCCGAAATTTGATTGGTTGATTGGAAACGACCTTCGAAATTGGAATCTGGGCACAAACCCGGGATCACGGGATTTTAGCAAAATTCCTTCATTTGGGCCTACGAATAATTAATGTCCTTATTAATTATGTCAGGTTGAAGAAGTGCTGGACAGAAAATTAACAAAGAAAAATCGCACCAAGGGAAATTTTGTCATTTGTCGCGACGGTGTCGGAAAGGCCAAAGTTTGGCAGGTTGATTGGAAATGGCCTGTGAAATTGGACTCGGAGCATAGACCCGAGGATCATGGGATTTTAGCCAAATTCCTTCTTTTGGGCCTCCAAATAATTAATTTCCATATTAATTATGTCAGGTTGAAGAAGTGCTGGACAGAAAATTAACAAAGCAAAACCGCACCGGGGGCAATTTCGTCATTTTCCACGACGGTGTCGGAATGCCCCAAAATTTGGCAGGTTGATTAGAAACAACCTGCAAAATTGGACTCGGGGCATAGACCCGGGAAGGATCACATGATTTTAGCCAAATTCATTCGTTTGGGCCTCCAAATAGTTAATTTCCTCATTAATTAAGTCAGGTTGAAGAAGTGCTGGACAGAAAATTAACAAAGAAAAATCGCACCAAGGGCAATTTTGTCATTTGTCACGGTGGTGTCGGAATAGGCCTAAATTTGGAAGGTTGATTCTAAGCGGCCCGCGAAATTGGACTCAGGGCACAGACCCGGGATCACGAGATTTTAGCCAAATTCCTTCGTTTGGGCCTTCGAATAATTAATTTCCTTATTGATCATGTCAGGTTGAAGAAGTGTGGGATAGAAAATTAACAAAAAAAACTGCGCCAGGGGCAATTTTTTCATTTGTCGTGATGGTGTCGAAATGCCCCTAAATCTGGCAGGTTGACTGGAAACGGCACGAGAAATTGGTCTCTGGGCACAGACTCGGGATCACGGGATTTTAGCTAAATTCCTTCGTTTGGGCCTCCGAATAATAAATTTCCTTATTAATTATGTCAGGTTGAAGAAGTGCTGGACAAAAAATTAACAAGGCAAATCTGCACCAGGCCAATTTTGTCATTTTTCGCGACGGTGTCGGAATGTGCCAAAATTTGGCAGGTTGATTGGAAACGGTCCACGAAATTTGACTATGGGCACACACCCGGGATCATGGGATTTCAGCCAAACTTCTTTATTTGGGCCTCCGAATAATTAATTTCCTTATTAATTATGTCAGGTTGAAGAAGTATTGGACAGAAATTTAACAAAGCAAAACCACACCAGAGCAGTTTCGTCATTTCTCACGATGGTGTCGGAATGGGCCGAAATTTGGCAGGTTGATTAGAAACGACCCTCGAAATTGGACTCGGGGCACAAACCTGGGAAGGATCACGGGATTTTAGCCAAATTCCTTCGTTTGGGCCCTCTAATAGTTAATTTCCTTATTAATTATGTCAGTTTGAAGAAGTGCTGGACAGAAAATTAACAAAGTAAAATCGCACCAGGGGCAACATTTGTCATATTTCGTGCGATGTCAGAATGGGCCGAAATTTAGCAAGTTTATTGGAAATGGCCCACGAAATTGGACTCAGGGCACAGACTCGCGATCATGGGATTTTAGCCAAATTCCTTCGTTTGGGCCTCCGAATAATTAATTTCCTTATTAATTACATCAGGTTGAAGAATTGCTGGATGGAAAACTAACAAAGAAAAACCGCACCTAGGGCAATTTTGTCATTCGTCGCGACGATGTTGGAATGGGCCGAAATTTCACAGGATGATTGGAAACGGTTCGCGAAATTGGACTCGGGTCACAGACCCGGGATCATGGGTTTTTCGTAAAATTCCTTCGTTTGGACCTACGAATAATTAATGTCCTTATTAATTATATCAGGTTGAAGAAGTGCTGGACCGAAAATTAACAAAGCAAAACCGCACCAAGGGCAATTTTGTCATTCGTCGCGACGGTGTCGGAATGGGCCAAAGCTTGATAGGTTGATTGGAAACGGCCCACGAAATTGGACTCGGAGCACAGACACGAGATCACGAGATTTTAGCCAAATTCCTTCGTTTGGGCGTCCGATTAATTAATTTCCTTATTAATTATGTCAGGTTGAAGAAGTGTTGGACAGAAAATTAACAAAGCAAAATCGCACCAGGGGCAATTTCGTAATTTTTCGCGACAGTGTCGAAATGGGCATTAATTTTGGCAGGTTGATTAGAAACGACCTGCGAAATTGGACTCGAGACACAAACCCGGGAAGGATCAATGGATTTTAGCCAAATTCCTTCGTTTGGGCCTCCGAATAGTTAATTTCCTCATTAATTATGTCTGGTTGAAGATGTGCTACATAGAAAATTAACAAAGAAAAACCGTACCAGGGGCAATTTTGCCATTTGTCGCGGCGGTGTCGGAATGGTCCGAAATTTGGAAGGTTGATTCGAAACGGCCCGCGAAATTGGACTCGGGGCACAGACCCAGGATCACGGGATTTTAGCCAAATTCCTTCGTTTGGGCCTCCAAATAATTAATTTCCTTATTAATCATGTCAGGTTGAAGAAGAGCTGGACATAAAATTAACAAAAAAAATCGCACCTGGGGCAATTTTTTCATTTGTCGCGATGGTGTCGAAATGACCCAAAATTTGGCAGGTTGATTGGAAACAGCTCGCGAAATTGAACTCCGGGCACAGACTCGGGATCATGGGATTTTCGCTAAATTCCTTCGTTTGGGCCTCCGAATAATTAATTTCCTTCTTAATTACGTCAGGTTGAAGAAGTGCTAGACAAAAAATTAACAAGGCAAAACCGCACCAGGGGCAATTTTGTCATTTTTCGCGACAGTGTCGGAATGGGCCGAAATTTAGTAGGTTGATTGGAAACGACCTTCGAAATTGGACACAGGGCGCAGTCCCGGGATCACAGGATTTTAGTAAAATTTCTTCGTTTAGGCGTACGAATAATAAATTTCCTTATTAATCATTTCAGGTTGAAGAAGTGCTGGACAGAAAATTAAAAAAGAAAAACTGCACCAGGGGTAACTTTATCATTTTTCGCGACGGTGTCGGAACGGGCCGAAATTTGGCAGGTTGATTGGAAACGGCCTCCGATATTGGACTCGGAGCACATACCCGGGATCACGGGATTTTAGCCAAATTCCTTCATTTGGGCCTCCGAATAATTAATTTCCTTATTAATTATGTCAGATTGAAGAAGTGCTCGACAGAAAATTAACAAAGAAAAACTACACCAAGTGCAATTTTGTTATTTTTCGCGACGGTGTCGAAATGGCCCGAAATTTGGCAGGTCGATTGGAAACGGCCCGCGAAATTGGACTCGAGGCACGGCCTCGGGATCACGGGATATTAGCCAAATTCCTTCGTTTGGACCTCCGAATAATTAATTTCTTTACTAATTATATCAAGTTGAAGAAATGTTGGACAAAAAATTAACAAAGCAAAACCTCACCAAAGACAATTTTGTGATTTTTTGAGATGGTGTCGGAATGGGCCGAAATTTGGCAGGTCGATTGGAAACGGCCCGCGAAATTGGACTCGGGGTACAGACCCGGGATCATGAGATTTCAGCCTAATTCCTTCGTTTGGGCCTTCTAATAATTAGTTTCCTTATTAATTATGTCAGGTTGAAGAAGTGCTGGAGAGAAAATTAACAAAGTAAAACTGCACCATGGGCAATTTTGTCATATTTCGCGACGGTGTCGGAATGGGCCGAAATTTTGCAAGTTGACTTGAAACGTCCTGCGAAATTGAACTTTGGGCACAGACCCGGGATCACGGGATTTTAGCTAAATTCCTTCGTTTGGGCCACCGAATAATTAATTTCCTTATTAATTATGTCATGTTAAAGAAGTGCTAGACAAAAAATTAATTAAGCAAAATCACACCAGGGACAATTTTGTCATATTTCGCGACGGTGTCGGAATGGGCAGAAATTTGGCAAGTTGACAGGAAACGGCCCGCGAAATTGGACTTTGGGCACAGACCCAGGATCACGAGATTTCAGCCTAATTCCTTCGTTTGGGCCTCCGAATAATTAATTTCCTTATTAATTATGTCAGGTTGAAGAATTGCTAGACAGAAAATTAACAAAGAAAAATCACACCTAGGGCACTTTTTTCGTTCGTCGCCACGGTGTCGGAATGGGCTGAAATTTCACAAGCTGATTGAAAATGGCTCACGAAATTGGAGTCGGGTCGCAGACCCAGAATCATGCGGTTTTAGTAAAATTCCTTCGTTTGGGCCTACGAATAATTAATTTCCTTTTTAATTATGTCAGCTAGAAGTAGTGCTGGATAGAAAATTAACTAAGCAAAACCGCACCAAGGGATCATGGGATTTTAGCCAAATTCCTTCATTCGTGCCTCCAAATAAATAATTTCCTTATTAATTATGTCAGGTTGAAGAAGTTTTGGACAGAAAATTAAAAAAGCAAAATCGCATCGGGGGCAATTTCGTCATTTTTCGCGACGATGTCGAAACGGGCCGAAATTTGGCAGGTTGATTAGAAACGACCTGCGAAATTGGGCTTGAGGCACAGACCCGGGAAGGATCACGTGATTTTAGCAAAATTCCTTCATTTGGGCCTCCGAATAGTTAATTTCCTCATTAATTATGTCAGGTTGAAGAAGTGCTGCACAGAAAATTAACAAAGAAAAACCGCACCAGGGGCAATTTTGTCGTTTGTCAAGGCGGTGTCCGAATGGTCCGAAATTTGGAAGGTTGATTCGAAACGGCCCACGAAATTGGACTCGAGGCACTGACCCCAGATCACGGGATTTTAGCCAAATTCCTTCGTTTGGGCCTCCGAATAATTAATTTCCTTATTAATCATCTCAGGTTGAAGAAGTACTGGATAGAAAATTAACAAAAAAAATGCACCAAGGGCAATTTTTTTATTTGTCGCGAAGGTGTCGAAATGGCCCGAAATTTGGCAGGTTGATTGGAAACAGCCCGTGAAATTGGACTCCGGGCACAGACTCAGGATCACTGGATTTTAGCTAAATTCCTTCGTTTGGGCCTCCGAATATTAAATTTCCTTCTTAATTAAGCTAGGTTGAAGAAGTGCTGGACAAAAAATTAACAAGGCAAAATCGCACCAGGGGCAATTTCGTCATTTTTTGCAACGGCGTCGAAATGAGCCGAAATTTGGTAGGTTGATTGGAAACGACCTTCGAAATTGGATTCGGCGCACAGACCCGGGATCACGGGACTTTAGCAAAATTCTTTCGTTTGGGCCTATGAATAATTAATTTCCTTGTTAATTATTTCAGGTTGAAGAAGTGCTGGATAGAAAATTAAAAAAGAAAAACTGCACCAGGGGCAATTTTATCATTTTTCGCGATGGTGTCAAAATGGGCCGACAAATGGTAGGTTGATTGGAAACAGCCAGCGAAATTGGACTCGGGGCACAGACCTGCTATAACTGGATTTTAGCCAAATTCCTTCGTTTAGGCCTCCGAATAATTAATTTCCTTATTAATTATGTCATGTTGAAGAAGTACTGGACAGAAAATTAACAAATCAAAACCGCACGAGGGGTAATTTTTTCATTTGTTGCCATTGTGTCGAAATGGGCCAAAATTAGGCAGGTTGTTTGGAAACGGCCTGCGAGATTGGACTCGGGGCATAGACCCGGGATCACGGGATTTTGGACAAATTCCTTCGTTTGGGCCTCCAAATAATTAATTTCCTTATTAATTATGTCAGGTTGAAGAAGTGCAGGACAAAAAATTAACAAAGAAAAAATGCACCAGGGGCAATTTCGTCATTTTTCGCGATGGTGTCGAAATGGGCCGAAATTTGGCAAGTTGATTGGAAACGACTTGCGAAATTGGATTCGGCACATAGACCCAGGATCACGGGACTTTAGCAAAATTCTTTCGTTTGGGCCTATGAATAATTAATTTCCTTGTTAATTATTTCAGGTTGAAGAAGTGCAGGACAAAAAATTAACAAAGAAAAATTGCACCAGGGGCAATTTTGTCATTTTTCGCGACGGTGTCGAAATAGGCCGAAATTTGGCAGGTTGATTAGAAACGACTTGCGAAATTGGACTTGGGGTACAGACCTAGGATCACGAGATTTTAGCCAAATTCCTTTGTTTCGGCCTCCAAATAATTAATTTCCTTACTAATTATGTCAGGTTGAAGCAGTGCTGGACAGAAAATTAACAAAGAAAAATCGCACTTGGGGCAATTTTATCATTTGTTGCGACAGTGTCGGAATGGGCCGAAATTTGGTTGGTTGATTCGAAACGGCCCGTGAAATTGGACTCGGGGCACAAAACCGGGATCACGGGATTTTAGCCAAATTCCTTCGCTTGGGCCTCCGAATAATTAATTTCCTTACTAATTCTGTCAGGTTGAAGAAGTGCTGGATAGAAAATTAACAAAGAAAAACTACACCTAGGACAATTTGTCATTCGTCGTAACGGTATCGAAATGGGCCAAAATTTGGCAGGTTGATTGGAAACGGCCCGCGAAATTGGACGCGGGTCACAGACCCGGGATCATGGATTTTAGCAAAATTCCTTCATTTGGGCCTACGGATAATTGACTTTCGTATTAATTATGTCAAGTTGAAGAAGTGCTGGACAGAAAATTAACAAACCAAAACCACACCAAGGGCAATTTTGTCATTTCTTGCGATGGTGTCGGAATGGGCCAAAGTTTGGCAGTTTGATTGGAAACGGCTCGCGAAATTGGACTCTGAGCACAGACCCGGGATCACAGGATTTTAGCCAAATTCCTTCGTTTGGGCCTCCAAATAATTAATTTCCTTACTAATTATGTCAGGTTGAAGAAGTGCTAGACAGAAAATTAACAAAGCAAAATCGCACCAGGGTCAATTTCGTAATTTTTCGCGACGGTGTCGGAATGGGCCGAAATTTGGCAGGTTGATTAGAAAGGACCTGTGAATTTGGACTCGGGGCATAGACCCGGTAGGATCACGGGATTTTAGCCAAATTCCTTCGGTTGGGCCTCCGAATAGTTAATTTCCTCATTAATTATGTCAGGTTGAAGAAGTGCAGGACAAAAAATTAACAAAGAAAAATCGCATTAGGGGCAATTTTTTCATTTGTTGCGACGGTGTTGGAATTGGCCCAAATTTGGCAGATTGATTCGAAACGGCCCGTGAAATTGGACTCAGGGTACAGACCCGAGATCACGGGATTTTAGCCAAATTCCTTCGTTTGGGCCTCCGAATAATAAATTTCCTTATTAATTATGTCAGGTTGAAGAAGTACTGGACCGAAAATTAATAAAAAAACCGCACCAGGTGCAATTTTATCATTTGATGCGATGGTGTCGAAATGACCCGAAATTTGGCAGGTTCATTTGAAACGGCCCGTGAAATTGGACTCGGGGCACAGACTCGGGATCATGGGATTTTAGCTGAACTTCTTTGTTTGGGCCTCCGAATAATTAATTTCGGTATTAATTATGTCAGGTTGAAGAAATGCTGGATAGAAAATTAACGAATCAAAACCGCACAATGGGTAATTTTGTCATTTTTCGCGATGGTGTCGGAATGGGCCGAAATTTGGTAGGTTGATTCGAAAACACCTTCGAAATTGGACTCGGGGCACAGACTCGGGATCACTGGATTTTAGAAAAATTCCTTCGTTTGTGCCTACGAATAATTAATTTCCTTATTAATTATTTCAGGTTGAAGAAGTACTGGATAGAAAATTGAAAAAGAAAAACTGCAACAGGGGCAATTTTATCAGTTTTCACGATGGTGCCGGAATGGGCCGAAATATGGCAGGTTGATTGGAAACGGCCCGCGAAATTGGACTCGGGGCAATGACCTGGGATCACGGGATTTTAGCCAAATTCCATTGTTTGGGCCTCCGAATAATTAATTTCCTTATTAATTATTTTAGGTTAAAGAAGTGCTGGACGGAAAATTAACAAAGCAAAACCGTGCCAAGGGCAATTTTGTCATTTTTTGCGACGGTGTCGGAATGGGCCGAAATTTGGCAGGTTGATTGGAAACGGCCTGTGAAATTGGACTCGAGGCTCAGACCCGGGATCACGGGATTTAAGCCAAATTCCTTCATTTAGGCCTCCGAATAACTAATTTCCTTATTACTTATGTCAGGTTGAAGCATTACAGGACAGAAAATTAACAAAGAAAAACCGCACCTGGGGCAATTTTGTCATTTGTCGCAACCGTGTCAGAATGGGCCAAAATTTGAAAGTTTGATTGGAAACGGCCCGTGAAATCGAACTCGTGGAACACCCGGGATCACGAGATTTTAGCCAAATTCTTGCGTTTGGGCCTCCGAATAATTAATTTCCTTATTAATTATGTCAGGTTGAAGAAGTGCTGGACAAAAAATTAACAAAAAAAATCGCACCGGAGACAATTTTGTGATTTTTTGAGATGGTGTCAGAATGGGCCGAAATTTGGTAGGTCGATTGGAAACGGCCCGCGAAATTGGACTCCGGGGAAAAAAGACCCGGGATCATGAGATTTTAGCCTAATTCCTTCGTTTGGGCCTTCTAATAATTAATTTCCTTATTAATTATGTCAGGTTGAAGAAGTGCTGGAGAGAAAATTAACAAAGTAAAACTGCACCAAGGGCAATTTTGTCATATTTCGCGACGGCGTCGGAATGGGCCGAAATTTGGCAAGTTGACTTGAAACGACCCGCGAAATTGGACTTTGGGCACAGACCCAGGATCACGGGATTTTAGCCAAATTCCATCGTTTGGGCCACCGAATAATTAATTTCCTTATTAATTATGTCATGTTAAAGAAGTGCTGGACAAAAAATTAATTAAGCAAAATCGCACCAGGGGCAATTTTGTCATATTTCGCGACGGTGTTGGAATGGGCAGAAATTTGGCAAGTTGACAGGAAACGGCTTGCGAAATTGGACTTTGGGCACAGACCCAGGAACACGAGATTTCAGCCTAATTCCTTCATTTGGGCCTCCTAATAATTAATTTCCTTATTAATTATGGCAGGTTGAAGAATTACTGGACAGAAAATTAACAAAGAAAAATCACACCTAGGGCACTTTTGTCGTTCGTCGCCACGGTGTCGGAATGGGCTGAAATTTCACAAGCTGATTGAAAATGGCTCACGAAATTGGAGTCGGGTCGCAGACCCAGAATCATGGGGTTTTACCAAAATTCCTTCGTTTGGGCCTACGAATAATCAATTTCCTTTTTAATTATGTCAGCTGGAAGTAGTGCTGGATAGAAAATTAACTAAGCAAAACGCACCAAGGGCAATTTTGTCATTTGTCGCGATAGCGTCGGAATGGGCCAAAGTTTGGCAGGTTGTTTGGAATCGGCCCGCGAATTTGGACTCGGAGCACAGACCCGGGATCATGGGATTTTAGCCAAATTCTTTCGTTCGTGCCTCCAAATAAATAATTTCCTTATTAATTATGTCAGGTTGAAGAAGTGCTGGACAGAAAATTAAAAAAGCAAAATCGCATCGGGGTAATTTCGTCATTTTTCGCGACGATGTCGAAACTGGCCGAAATTTGGCAGGTTGATTAGAAACGGCCTGCGAAATTGGACTTGAGGCACAAACCCGGGAAGGATCACGTGATTTTAGCAAAATTCCTTCATTTGGGCCTCCGAATAGTTAATTTCCTCATTAATTATGTCAGGTTGAAGAAGTGTTGCACAGAAAATTAACAAAGAAAAACCGCACCAGGGGCAATTTTGTCGTTTGCCATGGTGGTGTCCAAATGGTCCGAAATTTGGAAGGTTGATTCGAAACGGCCCGTGAAATTGGACTCGAGGCACTGACCCCGGATCACGGGATTTTAGCCAAATTCCTTCGTTTGGGCCTCAGAATAATTAATTTCCTTATTAATCATGTCAGGTTGAAGAAGTACTGGATAGAAAATTAACAAAAAAAAATGCACCAAGGGCATTTTTTTCATTTGTCGCGAAGGTGTCGAAATGGCCCGAAATTTGGCAGGTTGATTGGCAACAGCCCGTGAAATTGGACTCCGGGCACAGACTCGGGATCACTGGATTTTAGCTAGATTCCTTCGTTTGGGCCTCCGAATATTAAATTTCCTTCTTAATTACGTTAGGTTGAAGAAGTGCTGGACAAAAAATTAACAAGGCAAAATCGCACCAGGGGCAATTTCGTCATTTTTTGCAACGGTGTCGAAATGAGCCGAAATTTGGTAGGTTGATTGGAAACGACCTTCGAAATTGGATTCGGCACACAGACTCGGGATCACGGGACTTTAGCAAAATTCTTTCGTTTGGGCCTATGAATAATTAATTTCCTTGTTAATTATTTCAGGTTGAAGAAGTGCTGGATAGAAAATTAAAAAAGAAAAACTGCACCAGGGGCAATTTTATCATTTTTCGCGATGGTGTCAAAATGGGCCGACAAATGGTAGGTTGATTGGAAACAGCCAGCGAAATTGGACTCGGGGCACAGACCTGCTATAACTGGATTTTAGCCAAATTCCTTCGTTTAGGCCTCCGAATAATTAATTTCCTTATTAATTATGTCATGTTGAAGAAGTACTGGACAGAAAATTAACAAATCAAAACCGCACCAGGGGTAATTTTTTCATTTGTTGCGATTGTGTCGAAATGGGCCAAAATTAGGCAGGTTGATTGGAAACGGCCTGCGAAATTGGACTTGGGGCATGACCCGGGATCACGGGATTTTGGACAAATTCCTTCGTTTGGGCCTCCAAATAATTAATTTCCTTATTAATTATGTCAGGTTGAAGAAGTGCAGGACAAAAAATTAACAAAGAAAAATTGCACCAGGGGCAATTTCGTCATTTTTCGCGACGGTGTCGAAATGGGCCGAAATTTGGCAGGTTGATTGAAAACGACTTGCGATATTGGATTCGGCACACAGACCCAGGATCACGGGACTTTAGCAAAATTCTTTCGTTTGGGCCTATGAATAATTAATTTCCTTGTTAATTATTTCAGGTTGAAGAAGTGCAGGATAAAAAATTAATAAAGAAAAATTGCACCAGGGGCAATTTTGTCATTTTTCGCGACGGTGTCGAAATAGGCCGAAATTTGGCAGGTTGATTAGAAACGACTTGCGAAATTGGACTTAGGGTACAGACCCGGGATCACGAGATTTTAGCCAAATTCCTTTGTTTCGGCCTCCAAATAATTAATTTCCTTATTAATTATGTC